>NC_092872.1:285867205-286184705 GCF_028372415.1 Notamacropus eugenii | reverse complement strand
CACTTATTCTACTGACACAGTTAAGTATGGACTAAGCCAATTAATCTGTCCTCCCCATATAGTGGGAGCACTCTCCTTGTTGCCTTGGTGTACCCCTTCGGCATTCACTCCCTCATCTCTGTACTCTGTACTTGAAGATCCTGTGAAGGGGCCATTGCAGGACCTATCACTGCCCCTGGGCTGCCACTGCTCCTGCTTCTTTCCATCATTTTCTCCCTATAGTGGATGCATGAGGAACTCTGACAGGGAATGTAGACATCCCATGTCCCCCTCAACCTCTCCTATCCTATGTACCCTTGAAACAGAGGTGAGCAGAGTGCCCAAGTTGTGGCATGGGCCACAGTCTCCTGACCCCAGATGTCATTCCTTTCATGAGGAGATTTTTGATTGAAGAAAAGCACATAATCATGGCTTCCCAGTGGTATCTTAAGAATAATGGCCCACTCTTTTTCTGTCCATGGTATATAGGAAATGTTTGTTGCTTTGGTTCCCTTTCCCCCAGGAGAGTCTTGAAATTCAGACTTGGGGGGGTTGAGTAGCTACACCTGAAAAGATAAATCAAACTCCCAGTCAATCAGCCAGGGATTGGTTTGGACAGTGCCCTCAGACAGGCCGGTCTCTAATCATCTGCTTCTAATGAAAAGATTTATGGAAGAGGATGGAGGATAGAAGGAAGAAAAGGTTGAGTGCCTGCCACAGATTGCCTCTTCAATGAGGGGGTAGGGCAAGGTGGGAGGAGCAAAATATTTTTTTCCCTAATAGACAATGATTTCTTTCTTGTGCAAAAAATGGAATTATGTTCAATAAGGTTTTGAAGGAGGAAATATGTGTAATGTAGGTCTCAAATATTGATGATGGGCAATTTTCTTGAAACAGGACAGGTGTCAAAACATACATGATATGAAATCCTGAAACCTGGTGGTGGAGAAAGCTCACAGAGTTGGTCCTTATTTCTTCTTATGTGTTTAGTGCTCCTGAGATCCCACTGAAGTCCTGTCACAATGGCATAGAAGGGACCCTGAGTTCTCAAAGACCATGTCAACGGATGTTGTCCCTACCAGCAGCCTGAACTGATTGAATGTGAGGAGTCAGAAACTCTGAGTTCAAATTTGCTTTAGGATCTTTGGGTAAGAAAGGATAAGAAAAATGGTGACTGAGGCCCTTTGCAATGATCTAAGCTAGGTGGTACAGTGGATAGAGCACTGTGCCTGAGTTCAAATTTGGCCTCAGACACTTACTAACTGGGTGACCCTGGACAAGTCACTTCAAGACCCTGTTTGCCTCAGTTGGTTCTTCTGTAAAATGAGCTAGAGAAGGAAATGTCACTCTAGTATCTCTACCAAAACAAAACAAAACAAAACAAATGAGGTCATGAAGAGTTGGACACAACGGAAAAGATCAAACAATAACAGCAAAGACCAATGACCAGGTGGGGAAAGGCTCATTACTAGAAGGTTACAACTGGAGGAGGGAGAAGCTACAAACTCATGAAAGAGTAGTTTGGAGAAGAGAAGGCTTGGGGGAACCCAGAAGTTATTTTGAAGTATCTGAAGGATATTGTGGGGAAGAGGGATTAGTCTGGTTCTGCTTGGCCTCAGAATGCAGAATAAGAATCAAAGGAGGATATGGGAAGAGGGAGATGCAAAGAGGTAAACTGAGGTTAGATGTCAGGAAGGACTTCCAAAAAATAGTTGTCCCAGGGTGAAGGGGCTTCTTCAGGAGGAAATAGGCTCCCACTCTTTGGAATTTCTACAAGTCACATCTGAATAATACGCTTGTGATATGCTAAAGAATGTAAAGCCTTAAAGGCAGGGATTATTGTGTCTATTGCTCTTGGTCTAAGACCTGGAACAGAGAAGGTGATTGATAAATGTTAATTGAACTGAATATTTTAGAGAGAATTCTTGCTCAAGTAGACCTCTTGGCCACTGAGAACCCTTTGTACATTGAGATTTGGTGACTTGGTGATCTGTAATGAGATGGGGGGATCTGCATTGCCAATCTTTTGAAATAATGATGTATACATACGTGCACATTTACATACATATGTGTATGTAAGAACTAGGTGGATATTGGCCTCATCTAATTCTATGAAGCAGATTTCTGTGGAGACTGATTCTGCAAAGCCTGAGGGCATGAGAGCTTCATGCAAGAATGAACGGGCCAGAGAAAAGGACACATGGGAGGTGAGATATTGGCTCCGACAGATCCCGTGGTGGGCACTAAGCCTGTCTGGTTCACAGTTAACTCATTTGTAAAACGGAAGTGCACCAAACATATCTGGATACTGAATGTGGCCAAAGGATGCTGTGTGGTAGTAGCACCTTCCCCAAGCACAGAGTGGGGAATAGCCTTTCTCTAGTCTGCCAGCAGCAATTGTCTCCCCTCTCATTCCCAGCTTCTCCCCTCCCCCTCCTTCCTCCCTTCCTCTCTTCTCCCCTCCTCCCCTGCCCTCCTCTCCTCTCCCTTCCCCAGACCCTCTAAAGGGCTGAGGATACAAAAAAGAGGCAAAAGACAGTTTCTGCTTTTAAGGAGAATGGGAGAATGTTAAATGGGAGGATGATGTGCAGATAACTATGTATAAAGAAGCTATAGACAGGGTCCATGGAAGGGTGTCCATAGATGAAGGACAGTAGCATTAGCAGGATGAGGAAGGGTGTCCTGTGGAGAGGGGTATTTAACTGGGAAAGGAAGGAAGGCAGGGAAGGCAGGAGGTGAAGATGAGGAAGAAGACACCTGGGCAGACAGGAGTGGAGTGGGGTGGGGGTGGGGGTGTGGGCTTAGCCAGAGAAAAAGCCTAGAGATGGTTGAAGGAGCATGGTGAATACACCTGGAACATTCTGTATCTCCTGGAGACTTCTTCCTTGGACCACTGCTCCAGGGCCACCAAAGAGGGTCATCCTTCATCTTTCTCATGGCTGGATTTCACCACCAGAGGCAGCCCAATAAGCCTACACTTGGGTCTCTTTGCCTCTTCTACTACTGCTGATAGTTCTGTCTGTCCTTAGGAGCCAAGTGGAATAATTTGAATTAACTCCCCCCCTCCCTCCCACCATACGACAGTGCTTCAAACACCTGAAGACAGAGCTCCTGCTTCCCAATGGTGCTTAATAAATATGTATTGACTGGAGGGTTGACTAACTGATGAGGTCATTAGATCAAGGATTTGTTAAGTCTCTACCACAGGCTTGGTGCTGAGGAGTCAAAGACAACAGTGAAACATTCCCTGTCTTCAGGAAACTTCAATTCTACTAGAATGGACTGAGATGACCAGCTTGGAGCATGATTCCTTTTTTGGAGAATTGTTTCTTTGCAGTGACCTTTTTAGACTATTCAAAAGGATTTGGCATTTGGGATAATTGGTGATCTACAGCCCTCCAGTGGAAAGAAGCTGGATTTGGAACCTGAGGACTTGGGTTCGAATTCTGACTCTGATGATGACTGCCTATAAGTCCCTTGAGGAAAACCCCTAATCTCTTTGGACCTTAGTTTCCTCATTTTTAAAATGTAGGGGTGGGACTAGTTCATCTCTTTGGTTCCCATGAGTTCTAAATCTGCCATCTCTAAAGTCATGGTATCACCTGGTGTTTTAGTCTCTGTCTTTAGCTCCACACAGTGCTTGTACCAAGTGCTTACTAAATGTTTTCTGAATTAGATTGAATGGAATTGTGAATAGGTCCCTGTGCTGTGAATCCTAGATGAGGGATCCATAACCTTGTTGTGTCAGGCAGTCTGGGGAACCCTATGAATTCTCATCTTAGAAGAATGTTTTTTAAATGAATTAAAAATATTCTAGATTATAAAGATAACCAATGGTTAGTGAAAATAAAGATGTGATTTTTTTCCCATCCAAGTTCACAGACTTCCCTAAAACCTGTCTATGGAGACCAGGTTATGAACCCTATAAGACAGGGAAAGGAAAAGGAAACAGAAGCAAAGGAGGTGACCTATTGGTACTTGATTCCCCACCTCCCCTCTCCACTCCATTCATGGTCATTGCTGGATTTCTTCCTCTACGAAGTTCAGTTTCAATGCTTCAACCTGGTCTGGAAGCCTCCTTGGGCTCTCAAAGGCCATGAATTCATAACAGAGAGTGATGCCAGGCAGTGTCCTAGGCAGAGAAGGCTTTGAGTGCAAACCTCAGAGAACTGGCCACTTTGGTCACAGTTGGTTGGCCCTTGGTATGAAGTCTGGCTATGATGACCTAGGAAGGAAAGACTAATACAGATTGGCCAATGACTCTCTGGGGCTTCTGCAATTTATGCCATGATCGCAGCAGGAACGAGGGCTTAAGGGGCTACCAGGTTCTCCCCTCTCTTTTCTGCTGCTATCCAGCATCAGCTTGGTGAACTTTGGCCAAAATGATCTCCTGGAATATGGCATCATGACAAGAAGAGTCAGTAAGCCACTTGATTGTTCATTGTAGGCGCACATCCCATCTCCGTGAATATTCTGGAGGGAAGACACCAGGCTGGTGCTTCTGTCCATGGCATGGTCTCTCCCTCCCCATAACAAACCTTGGAAGTGAACAAAATGAGTTTGCTGAGTGTTTGTAACAGCCTAGGAAACGAGTGCCTGCTTGAAATCTGCCAGTGATCTAGAGCCTACATTTTTCTCAGAGGCACAGATATGTCTTCTTACAGGAGAAATGTTCACACATATGTAAATTTATAAGATAGAAATAGAAAGGAATTGCAAAGCTCAGGTGCACGTGAAGATTCCAGACAGGCTGGGCATGTTTAGCCAGGAGGTAGAGCCAGGTCAGTCACAGAAAACCTGCCCTCCTAGGCATCTTCCCAAAAAGATGTGTGCGTTCTTCCAATGGTAACTCACCATCTAGCATCGTCATTGTTAGTCTTATTAATGGTTGTTAGTGTGATCATTAAAGTCTTCCTGGTGACCTTTGGGTTTCAGTTTTCTCCTGTGTAAAGTCCCATCCCACTTTGATTCCAAAGGCTCCCCTTTCCTATGTGGAGTACTGGCTGTGTCTGTTTCAGGAAAAAGTGATTGAAGTCAAACATTTTTCTATCATTTTCAGAGGTAGCTAGGACACATGAACATTTAGGAGAAATCAGAATTCGTTTGGATTTGCTTTTAGGCGATAACTCGAAATTTAATTCAAATTTCTGAGCCATGCTGTGCAGTTATTATCCCATTCCCAAACAGAATAGTCACCTACAAGTGAGATATCTGGAGTTGTATGAACAGCTATGATGGCGCTTTAAAAGGTCTGTAAATTCATCAGCGTTATCATGCTTTCCACTCGTGTAGATTGCAGCCCATCCATGGTCTCTCAGCCTGGGAATTATCCTACCCAGAGACTCTGTCCCATATGGACAGGTGAAGGAGGAGGCCTTTCTTTGGGCCTGTGGACACGATCTGCTTGTCAGTGCCCCCTTGGCCTGTCCCTCCACTATCCTTGGCTTCTACTATATAATAGTGGTGATGATAGCAACAGCACAGCTAGCATTTATGTGGTGCTTTAAGAGGTTTACATCCCATTGGATTCTTATAAGCCTGGGAGGTGGGTGCTATTATTATCAACACTTTGTTGGTGTTGTTTCAGTCATATCTGACTCTTCATGACCCCTTTTGGGGTTTTCTTACCAAAGGTGTTAGAATGGTTTGTCATTTCCTTCTCTAGCTCATTTTGTAGATGAGGAAACTGAGGCAAATAGGATAAATGACTTGCCCAAGGTCACACAACTAGTAAGTGTCTGAGGTCAGATTTGGAGATCTATCCACTGTGTCAGCTAGCTGCCATCATTTTACAGAGGAGGAAACTGAGGCTGACATACTGAGTGACTTGTCCTGGATCACACAGCTAGGGAATGTCTGAGGCAAGGTTAGAACTCTGGTGTTTCTGATACCCATCCTTATACATTATGCTATTGTTTGTCCTTCATTCTTGAAGACTATGACATCCAGGAGGTGATGCCATGTCAATGCAGGTGGATTGGGTTTAAGTAAGGAGGGCTATGCAAAGTCTCCAGCCTCACTTCCTCCTCCGGAGCCATCTGGGTTCGGTGGCCAGATATAGATTAGGATGATTGGAGATGGCCCAGGATGCATTGGGCGACCATAGTCTTTTAAAGCTAAGGTCTTTAAAGGGTCTGCATTTGACTGAGGTGTTGCCCATTTGGGGATTGAGGCTAGGAAAAAAAAGAGGTAGAGAATGGCCTCTTTACCTAGTCAAAAAACCCCAAACCAAACAATCTGGGAGGGAATGACCCTCAGGGTTTCTGCTCAGAACAGAAACAACTGCTGTTTACATTACGCTACCTGGATGCCTAATGATGGACCCGCCTAATTTTCCACTCCTCTGCTCAGATTGCTGCCTTCCTTCCTATCTAGTTAAAGTCCCAGCAAAAATGCTTGCCTGGCTCCCCTTAATTCTAGTGTCTTCCCTCTGAAATTACCTCCAATGAGTTTTGTGTATACTGACTTTGTACACAGTTGTTTGCACATTTTCTTCCTCTGAGAGGAGGGACTAATTTTGTGTCTTCCTTTGTATCTCAGGCTTGCCACACAATAAGTAAACCCTTATTGAATGTTTCTTGACTGGACTCCTCCATTTCTGTAACATTATCTCTTAGTTTACTTCTTGTGTAAAGACCCGTTTTTAGAAATATGCTGCAGGCTCCTCCCCTATCCTGACTAGGGAATGGGGTATTAGTGGTATTAGTGAAGGTACAATGAGGGCTAGAAAGGGTGTCTAGGGAAGGGACTGCCTCTTCAGTGCACTCTGGCTTCTTTGGAAATTGTGGTGATCCAAGATTCACATGTTGTTCAGTGACTTGAAGATAGCTTGATGTTATAAAGATGGCTTTAGGGGTGAGAAAACAGACTGGAATCATGGAAAACACCACCATTTCTCAAACACAATCTGCCCATGTCTCTTCCTCCTATTTAATGCTGGGTCCAACTTTGTTGTCTATTTGCGGTGCCTGGTCCAAGTATATACACTGATGTTCTAACTCCCTGGACTGGACATCCAACATTATGTCATACTTGGACAATTGGTAGTTTTTATCCATTTAGTTTTTCCTGCTTGACTGATTAGGTTAATCTCTGTCCTAATCATGGATCTTGTTGGAGAGGCCTTATCATGTTTTGGCTGTAGAATTGATCGGAGAAATACCATCCTCTAATGGGAAGCTCCGCAGGACCTCAACATCCCTAAGGAATATTTCTCCCCCCAATCCTTTTTGGATCCTATATATGCAATCCTCTAAGAGAGCATCCAAGACCCTTAGTGAGCATGTCTCTCAGTTTTATGCCTCATTTGACATTAATAATCAGAAGCTCCTTGGGCAGATTTATCTCTGCAGTTGAATTTATCAAGGAATTTTGTGTGATATTGATATGTGTGCCTGTGACTGTCTGAGAGAGCTTCCTGGTCTTTCTGAGCAGCCCTTCCATTATGCTCCAGGCACTCTCTACAGTCACTAATGGTTTCCTTGCCCCAGCCCTCTCTCTCTTCCTCTTTCCCCCTACTTTCAGTTGCACACAACTATTTGACACCCTGGGACAACTCCACCTCCGGCTAAATCTCTATGCACAAAGATAACCCAACTGAACCCCTTGCTCCATGAGTAACATACTCTTACTTCATCATTCTCACCCTATCTCAGTGATCCAGACCCCCCCACCCTAGCTGCCATTGTTCAAGCTCTTTTCTCAGGCACTCACTGACCACTCCCTTATTCCCCTCCCCTTCAATGTTCCACTGGAAAGCTACCCATTGATCCTTGTATGCTCTCTGGAATGTCTGCTCCATAGCTAACAAAATTGCTTTCAATTAAACTATTTCCCTTTTAACTCCCACCATCCTCTTACACTCACTAAGACTTGACGCCTTCCAAACGGCAGCTTCCCTGGCCTCCTTCACTCATACCTCATTCCCTGGTCATCATGGGGGTGTCGGAAGATTCTTTTCTCTTCAATCTCACTTCTAGCTCCTCCACCATTTGTAACCTCCTTCCTTTGGAGGTCATTCAATCCTTATTTATTGCCCATTCAAGATTCTAGTGACTGTCTCCCTACCTCCAAAACCCTCTCCTTATTTTCTTGAGTTCAGTACTTGACTCATAGGGGCAGCTAGGTAGTGCACCAGTGTGAGAGTCAGGAGGACCTGAGTTCAAATCTCACCTCAGACACTTGATACTCACTAGCTGTGTGACCTTGGGCAAGTCAGTTAACCCCAGTTCCCTCATCCTGGGTCATCTCCAGTCATCCTGATGAATATCTAGTCACTGGATTCAGATGGCTCTGGAGGAGAAGTGAGGCTGGTAACCTGCACAGCCCTCCCTCACTCAAAACAAAGTCAAGTGCAAGTCATGTCATTATTTTTCCGATGGCATGGTCTTCTTCAGCAATAAAGGACGAACACACACCTGGCTCACAATTTTTATTTCCTCCTAAACTTTTGCCCTTGTTACTATAAGCATATATTTATTAGTACAACATACATCCTCAAATCCTCTACCAGCTCAATTCCTCAATTTACTGATTTCTCATGACGTACTCTTCCACCCAACTTCAGCTACATGGAAAGATGGTCATGCCCTTGATCTTGCTATGGCCCACAAATGTACTACTTCCACATTCATGAATCAGGAAATTTCTTTATCTGGTCAGAATGTATTCTTCTGCCTTACAAGACCAAAGGCTGTTCTTTTTCTTCATTAGGACTTTCAATCTCGCTACCCCTCAGTTCTTTCCCAGGCCCTCACCCCTGTACTGGCTACACTATTTCCTTGTACCGAATGGACCTTTTGGTGAAAGGAGGCTTTTGATTTCATGAAGAAAGAGAATATGGCCATGAATTTCTTTACTTTTCTTAGGAAAACCTGCATGTTCATCTATTTAGCTATAACTTTGTGATATTTTCTAGTTTCATTGAGAGAATTAAAATCTGGATGTGGTTTACTTCCTCCAGTCTTGTGTCTACTTGTTGGCCACTGGACAACAGTTATCACCATATTTCTTCTTGTTGCTCTTCTAAGAAACTTATGATGCCCCAAATACTCTGCCCACTGTCCACCGTTGTGCACTAAACATTGCAGAAGTGGAATGTTGACCTTGAGTCATTTGTGACTGGCCAAGCCCATTTTCAAAGCCTTTCCAGGTTAGTGGAAATTTGAAGAGCTCCATCTGTGTTGGTACCATCTGAAACATCACCGGACTGGGGCATTAGTGGTCTTCATTGTGCCAATGACAGCAATAATTATGCATTTATATCAACGTGCTTTCACCGAGATCAGGGTAACAACTGAACAACCCTTGTAAAGTAAACAAAATGGGAGGACACCCAGCTTTTAGGGCAGACCCTGCCAGTGTTAAACCTATGGGAGGACACGGCAGAGAGGGCCATGGCAAAATCATTTAGGGATTGTTTGCAATCTGTATCCACTAGGGGCAAAAGTATTTTTATTATATTTTTTACTGGTTATTTTACATTTAGAAAATAATACCTATGAAATGATGACTGTTGAAAGAAAACTGTAGAAAATATGTGGAAGAAAGATGGAGCTGGTGAGTGAACTGATGCTTGATGTACCTCTAAAGCAGGAAGGTCTTGATGTGTGCTTCCTGCCCATCGAGAGCTTGTGATTTCATCATTTGTGGCCTCTGTGCTGAAGAAGATTCGTGACTTGTCACTCAGAGTCACATAGATTCTCTCATTAGGAAATGATTGCTATCAAGTCTTCTCTCAGGCTCCATCTCCTTGCCTGCTTTATTCCTTTCTTCTTTCTGGTGCCTTTGATCATGGTATGTCATTCGCTCTGGGACATGCAGTCATTCTGTTAGCTCAGACCACTGTCTGTTGCAAGGACAGAGATGTGTGGACAGCAGGGTCTGGCCTCTCCCACCTCATCAGCTTTGGAGCTGCCTTTTCTGTGAGCAGCCTTCACCGATGAGTGCTGGATCAGAAAATTGCAGTAATGACCTCTCCAGGTTGAGCCTGTTGATGGCCGCCATCTTTCCTTTGGTACTGTTTTCCATAGCTTTAGAACTCCCACTAAATGGGCAGAATTACCCAAATTCTCTTTTGACATTTTCCTTTACAATACTTTCTGACATCTCCATTTATAAATTTCTTTTCTTGCTAAAGCTATGTTGGAAAAGTGAATTCCTGAGCATGCCTTGCCAGGTTTGAAGCCTGAGGGATGATATTCAACCTATTTAATTGGAGAGCATCTAATCTAGTTATCTTCCATCAAGGAAAACAATCCCAATGCTTTATGAATCCCAAACCCACTTTTTTGGTACTGATGGTGTATCTCCTAGGAATTCTTCAGCATCCATTTTATCTCTTTGATGGATTTTTGCTGAATGCAAGAAGAGGTCACATGTGTTAATTCTCCTTACTCTTCACCTATTCTTATATATACTCCTCAAGTTTGCTGTATGCTCAGCCTCCTTCTTATATTATTCATTTCTATATGCAAGGCAGACCATGGAGACACCTTTATTTTCATTGGCTGTGTGATACAAGTCACTGTGACACTCCATCAATCTCTTCCCCTATATAAAGAGGTGGTTGGGATGAGTCACATCTAAGGTCTATAATTCTTCTAAATTTCTTTCGAATAAACCAGGTTCAAGTCTTTCTTGCTCTGTCTTGGCAATGGGTTTGCTGTGATTCCAGTCTCTTAGCATCTCTGTTGGCAGTGCACATACGCATTATAGACAGCACCTCACACGGCAATAGCCTCAGTCACCAATCCTGGGCCAGTAGTTCTGTATGGATAATTAGGATCATAGATTCAAAGACTATAAGGTCATCTAATCTGTCTAACATTCATTTTGCAGATGAGGAAACTGAGACCCAGGGAGTTGAAGTGATTTACTCAAGGACAGAAAACAAATGTCAAAACAGGTATTTGAAACCAGGTTGTACTCATACTTCAGAATGGGAGTTCTTTTCACTGTCCCATACTTGGGGGAAATTCTTTCCACCCTTTGAAGTTCAGTTTCCTAAAATGCAAAATGAAGTATTGGATTAGACAGTGACTCTGGAGTCAAAGATGCTGAATTTAAATCCTGTCTCTTAAATTTATTATCTGTGTGACATTGGCAAATTATTTACCACCAACTCATTGTGTCTTAGTTTCCTCATCTGTAAAGTGAGGGCATTTCTTGTCTCTTTGGAGAGCTCTTCAGATAATTCCCACAGAAGAGTCCCCAAGCTGTTTCATCAAAGATATCCTCCCTGGAATAAGTCTGTAGTTCCTCTGGAGGATTACTTTGCTGTGTCACACTCTTGGAGGTGTATCTGCCACTGGAACATTTGTTAACACAGTTCCTCATCACACTTAATTGTCACACCATGGGAGAAAAGAAGTCTTTTTTATCTAGAGGGAAAGTCTGACCAGGGACCGACTTTCATGAAGCTCTGGTCAGAATTCTCCAAGCCTGAACCCTCAGCATATCATCCTGTGATCAGGTGACAGTTAACAAGGGCAGCAGTGGGTTTGTTGGGATCCTTAGTTATTTTACTTCTTCAAAGAATTGGTTGTTTCTCAGATGCCACCAGGACAGAACTCTTGCAGTTTGACCTAAAGGAATCATTAAGATGATGCCCTTTGAATAAATAAACATTGATGGTCCGGGTACTTTGTCAGGAGCTGGTGAGCCCATGACCAAAACAGCTACCAGCTCTTGACTAAAAAGAGCTTACACTCTGCTGGCACACCCTCTGCCCCAATGGTATTTAGTAAGATTAACATAAGGATGGGGATTGGAACTTAACCCAAGATTTTATTGGTTTAGGAAACTTCCTTAAGAAGTCCCCCTACCAGAGCAGGTCAGCACCTTCTGTGCAGGTCTATAGAGAGTTGCTTCAGGCATGGAGAGGTTATGGGGATTACTTGGGGTCACAAAGCCAGTATGAGTCAGAAGGAGGACTACAACAGGAATAAAAAAGTCATTGCGTTTGTCCTTTGTTTTCAAACAGGACCATGACATCAGGGAGATGATGACATGACTTGCAGTTAATTTTGATTTGAGTGAGGAAGGGCTGTGCAAGATCACCAGTCTCACTTTCTTCTCTGGAGCTATCTGGGTCTAGTGGCCAGATTATTCATCAGGATAACTGGAGACAGCCCAGGATTCAATGGGAGACCCTGGCTCTTTTACATGTTCTGACTTTGAGTGAGGTAGCACCCATTCAGTGGTAAATTCGGGCCTCTGATTTACTTCTTGATAGGAATGAAAAAAGCTAAAGAGGGAGTGGTCTGCCTTCTTCTGGTGCTTTTGTCAGGTTCTCTGCTGAGCTCTGCAAATAAAAAGACAAAGAACCAGTCTCTGTCTTCAGGGATGTCCTTGATGTAGGAATGGGTAATTAATGAAGTTCCTTGAAAAATAAAACAAAATGATGAAAAAAAGAAAGGAAGGAAAGAAAGAAAGGAAGAAGAAAGAGAAAAAGAATGAAAGAAAGAAAGGAAGGAAGGAAGAAAGAAAGGTCCAAACCATATTATTTAGGAGGAGGCTTTTGGTTGTGGGAAAGCAGAAGAAGTGAAAAGGCTAAAGGACTAACTTCAGTGTTTCAAAGTCACCTTAATCCGGCAAGGAGATCTGTGGAACAAGAGTTACTGTTAGACCAAAGACCTGGGTGACCAAAGCAAGGTTACACTTTATTATAAAAGTACTCTACATAAATCTTAGGATCTTTGGGAATTCCTAATGCTGACTTTGAGACTAGTTTCTCTGTAGAGGAAAATTTAATTGTCTACTTTAAAATTCTACGTTGGATCCCTGACTTTATCTAACTTGTAAAGAAGGAGACAAGTATAAGTCCAGGCATCATTGAAAATAACTAATCTGAAGCATCCTGGGAAAGTGAAGAGTTTACTTTGGGGTTCACTTTAATATGCACACATTTGGTGGGTTTTCTTTTTTTTTGATGACTTTTGATGACCATTTGATAAAGCAAAAAAAATCAATACCCAATGGAGAGAACCCTCATCTTAACCTTAATATCTGTAGTTGGAGCTGAGGGAAGATTGTTTTGGAATGAATGTTGTCGCCACCTGTTAGAAAGCATTACCTCCACCTAGATCAAAACTATTATTAACGGCAAAAATGGACCATATGATCATCAGGTAGGGTAGGTAGGAACCTGTAGTGAATGCCGGTCTGTCCTCAGCTAGCGAACATTGCTGGGAATGCTCCCCTTTCTTTTCCTAAGGTTCAGTCACTTAAAGGAAAGGCAGGTGGTTCACTCTCAGGGTCCACAGCTTGGGACCCTTTCTGTTTGTTTCTGGAAATGGATCCAACCGACATCTCTGCCTCATTTCACCCAGTCCTTCCCTCCCCCCCCCCCCCAGCTGTTTCTGGGAAGAGTTCAGCGGACTTGGAGCAGCAATGTTTCACTGGGAAGTTCTGTCGACACATTCTTGAGCTAGGAACTCCCATCGCTTCATTCTTGAATGCAGAAAATCATGTTTTAAATTGTACTTTGGATATGATGTCCACTTTTCTGGCTTAACAAACAAGGCAGAGATTGTTTTTCGCTTTCTGCTCCAGCATTCACAAAGTTTTGCCTAAAGTCCTTGGAGACTTGCTGAAAGAGATTTATTTATGTGCATTCAGAGGGGCATGCCAAAATCCTGCCGCTTCGTGTTTTTCAAGATTTCTCTAAATTAAAAAAAGGAGGTGGGAGAGAGAGAGAGAGAGAGAGAAGAGAGAGAGAGAGAGAGAGAGAGAGAGAGAGAGAGAGAGAGAGAGAGAGAGAGAGAGAGAGAGAGAGAGAGAGAGGAAAATGTTGATTTTGTTCTTGTCCTTTTCTAGAGTTATCTGTCCTATGGAGGAACAGAGTGATGACAAGGTTGGGGGGGGGCACTTTCCAGTGCCTCCTCCCAGTTTGGATGAAATCATTGAGTGGATTGTTTTCTCTCAAAGTCACGTATTCCCTTAATGAAGAATTATGGGATGTGCATGGAAATCTATCAACCTCAGAACTCCCTTGAAATATTTTGCATGTGGATCCCTATCAGCCAATTTATTAAAAAAGTGGGTTGGCTTATGATAAACAGTAAGAAGACTTTTGAGGGAAGTAAGTTCCAAGCATTTTGTGACTGATCTCACTAATCAAGGGTAGAAAGAAAAGTGACTTTGCCAACCCCAAATCATCATGAAAAGCCTGCTGCTCTGGTGCCTGGAAGCGTGTTGTTCTTTCCTTTGTTCCTTCTCCTTTTTTTAAAAAATTTTAATACAAACCCATCATACAGCATGCAGACTTTAATAGGCTTCTTTTACTGTTTGTGCTGCTATTTACATTATGCTGCAGATGAGCCTTGATTATCCCAACTGGCTTGTGGAGCTAAAAGCATGTTTTTATAAATCGTTGTCATAGTGGGTTTGTATAAATCGTTGTCATAGTGGGGAGCAGCAGCCAGGCTCTGGGTGAGATCTGCCAACAGGAGGGGCAGCTCTCTTGGCTTGTGGTGCCATGGTGGGTCACCAGCTTGGTCAGACTTTCTTTGGGTTCTGATCACCAGAGGCCCTGAATAGCTGGGCAGGGTCCACTTCCCTGCTCAGGTCACAGAGAGCGAGATCACACTTTGGGTAGTCCTCAGGCTCAGACTCAGAGCTGGAAAGGACCTTGGAGGCATCTAGTCCAATGGCCTCACATTACAGATGAGGAAACTAAGGCCTGGAGGGGGCCATAGCATGCTTGAAGTCACACAGGCAGGGAATGAGAGACAGGCATACCATCAGACTTCTAATGAGGATCCTCTATTTGCTCGGGCTCACAATAAACATTATACCACAATGAAGTGGGTGGAGAGAAAATGGATTTGACATGGGGAAGAGAAAAGATTCCTTGCTTGTTTTTATTCTCTCTCAGTACACGTTGAACAGGAACACTACTCCCCTTGCAGCCACACTTTGTACATCCAAAGAAGGACACCAAATCCTTTTAATCTGTCTTACATGTCTCTCCTAACTTGAGGCCAATCCATTGATCTCCAAATCAACGTTTGCCAAAGGCCTACTATGTGCCAAGCACTATGTTACATGCGAAGAATAGAAAAAGAGGCTGAATTTAATTTAGTTATTAGGTGCCACACATGTGCTAAGTACAGGAGATACCAAAAGAGGCAAAAGGTAGTCCCTCCTAAGGAGCTTATAGTTCAGTACCTGCCCTGAACACAATAATTATCCTGAAGACCAGATCCAGACATTAAACTTCCCTATTCAGTCAATACCATTGGCTTCCTGTTGCCTCCAAAGTCCGTCCTGGGCTGCCTTTCCAGGTTTGCTGGACGACTGTCTTTCTCCTATGCTCTGGATTCCAGTCAAACTGGCCTGCTCTGTGTTTCTTGGTCAGGACCTTCCCTTTCCCACCTGCCTTTGCCCTGGCTGCCCCCAGGCCTGGCATGCACTCCCTCCTTCCCTCTGCCTCAGAGGATACCTCCCTTCTTTGGAGATGGAGCACCATCTTCTGCATGGACCTCAACTGCTCCTGCCTTCCCTCCCAAACTGCCCTGGATGTGAGGAGCTCTGCTGTATGTATGTGAATGTATTCACTTTATATCTGTTCTGTAGATGTTTCTATATGGATGTGTTGTACCTCTATTGGAATACAGCTCTTTGTGAGGAAGGATTGTTTTCCTTCTTTGTATTGTAATTCACAGTGCCTCACATGGTGCCAAGGTGCCTACTAAGAGCTTACTTAATGATTGTTGATTATTGATTGATTGCATCAGAAATTAGTCAGCAGCAAAATAAGGCAGAACGCTATGGGAAGCTTCGCTTGACTGAGGTGGGGGCAGAGAGTGGGGGAGATGGATGAACCTTTGGAAGATGTCCACCCTTATTAATTTGATTTTCTCAACAACATGTGGCAAACCAGCCACAATTGTGCCCAGAACTATGCCAACTGCTTTGAAGTCCTAGGTGGTGGGGACATGAATGGTGGGTGGAGGGGAATAGGCCCTGATTAGAGTTTCTAACCCTACCCTACAAAAGCATCATCAAAGAAGATTAGGATGATGGCTAATGTCAGGCCAATTCCCAAGGCTCAGGCCTTCCACCCTCTGATTCCTGGTTGGCAATGGAAAGGGGAGATGTGATTTCCTCTGCTGTTAAACAGAAGAGATCGGGAAAGGTTGTACAGGTTTGACTGGCCTGTCCCTAATGGAATGTTCAATTCAAAGCAGCATAGCTAAAGTCCCAAGGGAAGCGAACAGGATCCTGTGATTGACCCAGGAGAGACCCGGCTGTGTGGGGTCTGTAGTGTGGTGTGGAGGACATCATGGAGCAGGCAGCCCTTGGATCATGGGGCCATAGACTGAAGAGAAGAGGCCACCTTGGAGGTCACTTTGCAAAGGAGGAAAAGGCAGTTCAGAGAAAGGAAATGATTTGCCCAAGGAAGACAACCACTTTTATGAAGCACCTACTGTGTGCCAGGCACTAGGCTCAGCACTTTACAGTTATGGCCTTATTTGATCCTCACAGTAACCCTGGGAAGCAGGTGCTCTTATTGTTCTTGTTTTACAATTAAGGAAACCGAGGCTAATGGAGGTAAAATGACTTGCTCAGGGTCACACAGCTAATGTCTGAAACAGAATTGGAACAGAGATCTTTCTGACTTCCTGACTCCAGGCTGGACACTCAGTACTGCACAATGCTGGGGTCTTGGAAGAACTCTCAGGATCGTGAGAATCCATCCTGTCTGACTGAGGCTGAGAAAGAGAAAGAAAGCACAGGACTGAAAGCAGGAATGTGCCCAAGGAGAGCTCATGCAGCCTGAGGAAGGATCACAAGATTGTCAGTCTGAACCTGCAGGAGGCCTAAAAGTCATGAGGCCCAACCTCCTCATTTGTAGACCACCAAGCTGAGGCTCAGGCCCCTTTCTTGAGTCACTCTTATAGTAAAGGTCAGGGCTAAAATTGGAACCCAGGTCCTCTCCTGGAGTAGCAGTGATCTTTCTCCTGAACCTAATAGGCAAAGCCAAGGAGGGAGAACAGGGTCAGAGATAGAGAAGATGTGAGAAAGCCCAGAGTGAGTTTGGAGACAGATGGCTGTCCCCATGCCCTGATGATGGAAAATTGGGCAGCTGGGGGAAGGGGAACATTTCTGTGGCTCTAGGTCTGTGGATACTTCCTGAGGGCACAAAGATGGGGGGCATGTATGGGAGCTTCAGGGGAATAGAATGAAAACCAGGTTCCCAACTTGACTTCTCACTGTCTCCTGGTAACAGAAGGAGGAGGGGACCAGGGAGACAGCCCTGGGTAAGCCCTGCTCTGCTGGCACCACTAGCTGGTAAGGCTGCCTTGATCATACTGGCTCAGGATTCCCTCTCCAAATGGTTCCAGCCCAACCTCTACCCGTCCACATTCCACCAGGGTCTCTCATTTGCAGGGATCATAGACTCAGGTGTCACCAGGGCCCAAGCTGCAGGATAGACATGGCTGCTCACACCCCTTTGATAAGAAGGGAGTCGCTAGCACTAATCCTTCCCATAAGATGGAGGATAATTAGGTCTCACCACCTGTTCCATTTCTGTGCCCTATCAGCCCCTGTACATTGTCTTAGCTTTTTCAAGGTGAGTTCTTTGGGCACGGACAGCATCTTTGCCTTTCTTTATATCCCTAGTATTTACCATGGTGCCTGGCACAGAGTGCTAAAAAAAATGCTTACTGACTTGAGTTGGGAATTGCCACCTGGCCTCCTCATATCCTAAGGATCCCTGGGATGTGATATCACCCTTACATCATCAGCCTTAGGAACCCAGTCATTTCATCTGTCATGTAGGTAAATTCTCCTATGTGTGCTCTCTTCCTAGCTTAGAATATATGCCTCCTGAGAGCATGGCTATCTTGTTTTTCCATTTGTACCCCCAGATCCAAACAAAGCACTTGGCACAAAGTAATAATGGCTTTACCACTCCACTCTACTTCCATTCCATGCCATTTATACTCAATGGAAATCAGAGCAACTCCTACTGCTAGCCAGTCCTGGGGAGTGCCCTGATCATTCCTTTGTTAGATTACTAAAATGGGTCATGCGAAGGAAAGCTAATGTTGGTCCCATGGCCTACTGACCCTTCAGAAACAAGCAAAAGCCGGTCTTTGCCAGAAAATGGCCGATCCATTATTCATGAAGCACACATTACCCAGGAACCTTGTGCTTCCTTGCATTCACAATAGCAAGTCTCCATTTTATAGGCAATCACCTTCAATCACCTCAGTGTTCTCTGACATTAACACATGTACCCTCTGATTCCTGCCTATAAGGAGCATATAGTCTAGTTCTGAAGACATTCATCATGCTCCGGAAGTCATACAAGGAAAATCAGGCATGTTGGATGAATTCATTCGAAAGTAGCTCGGGAGTCTGGTCACTCATGCTTCACAAGGCTCTAATTCTTAGGAAGTTTCCCCTTTTATTTACCATCTCATTAGTCCCTCTGGTTTTCTTGGTCCAGTTTCTCCCTTTCTAATCCAGCTTCCATAAAGCTGCACAATGAACATGCCTGAAGCCCAAGTCTGTGCATGTGACTCCCCTGCTCAGGAGACTGCAGAGGCTCCCTATTATAGCCAGGGTCAAATGCTAACCTTTCATTGACATTTAATGCCCCAAATAAGAGGCTCCAGCCTCCTTCCCTAGACTGATGGCACAGTGCCCTCCTTCACACCTGTGATGTATCCCCTTAAATGATCTACCTGGAACACTGCCCTCTGACCTCTGTCCCCAGACCCTTCTCTCCCTTCAGTCAAACCCTCTATCCTCTAAGACATGTAGCTGCGTTTAACATAGGACACAATGCCCCAAATTTTTAACCTGGGATGGAATCTGCCCCCAAGGGAACATCAACAGAGGATGAACTCCCAGGATTTCACAATTGACTCCCTCCTGCTTTGTAGTCTCCTTATATGTTACTCCCCTCTGATCTAGCTCTCATGACTTCCCCTCACCTGACCCTGGATCACCTTTGCCTCTTCTGGCCCCATGCCTGGAATACTCTCCATTCTCACCCTATAAGACACAACTCAAATCCCTCCTTGTGCACAAAGCCTTTTTTCTGGGTCCTTGGAGTGCTTGAGATGACCTTCTGTTTACTCTTTCTAGATCTCATTTATATGTTTGAATGTTGTCTCTTCTGTCAGAATGTGAGCGTCTTGAGAGCAGGGATTGATTTTGCTTTTTATTTGTATTCCTGACATTTAGAACAGAGCCTGGGCATGCAGTAAGGGCTTAATAAGTGCTTGTTGTTAGAATGAGTGACCTAAATGACCATTTGTCCATGCCCTCCTCAAAGGAAGCCCTCACTTCAACAAGTGGTTATCTAGTTTTTTGAAAGGTCTCAGATGACAGCCCACTCTTTTCCTAAGACACTCACACATACACACACACACACACACAACACATACACACATACAGCCACACACACATACAGCCTCAGTTGGAGTTTCTGCTAATGAACTGTCCAGGAGTCCTTTAGTCCTTCATTCAGAGGCAGACCAGAGGAAGTCTGTGCTTCCCTCTCCCAGAATGTTGAAGCATTCTATTATCTCCCCACTAATGTACTCTCACAAGACCAAGATACAACTTTCTGGTAGGGTTTTCCTTTGAGATTTGCAAGGCAGCCAGACATAAAGAACTCACTTGGGTAATGTCTGCTTTCTGGACTGATGGCCTGATGGCCTGATGGGAGAGTCCTGAGAACCACACCAGTCTTGCTTCCTTTCTTCCATCAGGGAGTGTTAGGGAGGGACCGAATGCAGAAGACCAAAAGGAAATACTCCAGGAATGCCAATCCATTGTCCATTACAGAGGCCCCTGCTTATGCTCCCAAAGTTCCCTGCATCTTTCAACATCTCCATCATGAGCCTCTCTGAGATTTGAAATTCAGCCATAAGAGCCCATTTCACTTGGCATATAAAGTTTTACCCTGAAATAGCATTTTGCTGTTGCCTTTTACTTTAGGAAGGTCCTTTTCATAGTGTTCAAGTGTCCAGCATCCTCCCTTTATGGGGCCAGGACACGTTTGCTGATTTGGGATATGACTTACTGACTCAGAAACCAAGCCTGGCCCCAGGTGAAGATCTCCCTTCCCTATCCTCACCTGTCCCTTGTCCTTTGGTGAAATCTTCCATCTCTCCTACTTTGTGGTGCCTGCCTGGATGATCACATTGTAGAATCCTATCTTTAGACTTGAATCTGGAAGACACATTATGGGAAATCTAGTCCAGGTCCTTTATTGTGTGGATGAAGACACTAAGGCACAGAAAAGATTTGGCTGAATAATAGAATGGGGTGGGGGCAGCAGAGGCCAAGACTAGAACTTGGGTCCTGGGAATTCAGTTATGTATAAATCAATTCACTAACTTTTCATTGATTACTTCCTGGGCCCTATACCCACCTGGTACAAGGCCTTGGAGACAGTGAAGCAGAATGGCCATCCATTTGTGGCATGGAAACTAGCCGGGCCCACTCAGCTGAGGTCCCAGAGTCTGGGGTCTCAGATTGGCACCTCCTGGAGGCTTGCCCAGAGTTAAGTCCTCTGAGGTGGCCTCTCTTCTCCATGGGGGAATCAGGCTGCTTGGTGTTCAGACCTATTGGCTTCTCACCCCAATAGGGTCAAAATTCTGTTCTTTGGTTCTGGTCTCCAGATTTCTGCCTCTCCTTCTAAGAGGGAGGTGAAGTGGGGGACAGCAAAAGAAACACAAATCATGCACACAAGGCTAGTTTATTCCTACACAGAAAAGGGAAGGCTAGACCATAATGACGCAGAATGGCCAGGACCGAATCCATCCGCTTATCCCTGCTAGAACAATCAGTTGGTGGACTGATGTTCCAGCGTTTCTGAGACGCAATCATACTCTTTGCAAGGCAGCTAGTGAGCGGCTTTACATTTAGCCTCACAGACCCCTCGAGCCCCATGCATGCTGTGTTTCTGGGCCTCTCTCTTCAATGCTGACAACTGTCTTATCACAAGCCTGGTTCTGCCAGTCCGGCTGTGGTCAGTACCCAAAGGCTGCCCTAGGCCATTGGAGAACCATGAGGCTGATGCTGGAGGAAAGGGAAACTCCCAGGAGGGGCCTGGAGTGGGGGCCTGGCTATAAGGCCCATGGAGGGCACTGACCATGAGGCCAGGGTAGAGCAGGCTGCTTCCTTCCTCTGTCCTTGACTGGAGACCATCGTGTCTTCGCAGGAGACCAGATGGCTGGAAGCCCCCTTCTCTTCCGTAGCACTGTGCCAGCTTGTGTCACCTGCTTTTCTGACTTAGTAGCCTGTCAGAGATACTCACTTGAAAAGTGAGTTATATTGTTTGGAAGCAGCATGGAAAGGGAGGAGGGCTATCCATGCCCTGGGCAGGAATGGGTTCCCTCAGGAGGCATAGCCCTGAGGTTATTCTCTGTGCTCTGGACCCCTCCCCATCACTCCAAAGCAGCTGCCCTGCTCTCTTCCCTGATCCTCCCCAAACCCCATAGTCACAGCTATTTATACATAGAAAGATGAATCTCCACCTGCGAGACTTTTAAAACAGTTTATCATTTACCGAGTCCTCTTCCATTGTCTTTTCATTCATCTCCATGTTTCTGCCTACGGTTTGGTTTTATATAGAGGTCATCAGTGCATATGCTTTTCTCCTGTTTCAGGTTTTTTTCTCCTTTTGCATGGCTTCATTTATACATGAGCTGCGTGGTTTGCTCTCCTCTGAGTCAGGGAGACCAAGCTTCCAACCCTGGCTCAGACACTCGCTGACCGTCTGGTCCTGGGCAATGGATCCAATTTTCCACCTATCTCATAAGGTGTTTATGAGCACCCAGTGAGATGATGCATGCGAGTCTTAATGCTTTGTAAAATGTCAATTTTAGGTGTTTTGTTGTTCAGTCATTGTACTTGTGTCCAAAGCTTTGTGACCCCACTGAGATTTCCTTTGTGATTATAAAAATGAACATGCATATACACGTTTACATACACATACTCTCCTATGTGCATCTTTTTTACTTTATGATTGTACAAACACACAAGGATTATTGAATAGCATTATTTTTGCAACCCTTGAGTACTCTCAAGTTGCCCTCCAAAAAGAATCTATGATTTTCAATTTCACCAGCCATGTATAAATGTATGAAATTTGAGAGGGTTAACTTTAGGATAACTAGAAGGAAGCACTATTTCAGAGTAAAAGTTAATATAGCTTATGAAACACGTTTCCTTAATAATTATAGTAATAACTACCATTTACAGGGATGAAATATAAATGACTCAGCAAAGGTTGGGGCAAATGTGTGAATGAAAGAATCATAAATGAATAGTAGGAGAAGCTGGGATCTAATCGGTCTTTAAGGTTAATAAGGTAGGGTGAATGTGGACAATGACTTCCTGGGGTATTTCTTTTGGACTCTCCATTGGCTACAGAATCCTGGGGCTGATGCTCTAGGAGTCTACTGCAGTCATCAAATCCCTAAACTTAAACCCTAGGGTCTGTTCTTAGATTTCAGATCATTGTATCATTTTCAACATTGCAATAAAGCATAGAGCCATCACTACCCAAAATACCTTAGAAAGTGTTTAGGTGAGAAGGAGAAAGGTACTCTCATGCTGCTGGCCCTCCTCTGGTCTAGATTAGTACAGAAGCCCCAATCAGGGATCAAGAATCATCCTGCTGATTTCTCCAAACCCCTTCCTGGATGTTCAATGTGCTGATGCCATAATGGATGATTGCTTGTTGAGTCATCCAGTGAATGTAAACACCCAGCAGCCCACTTCAGAGATCTCTGAGGAGAAAAGGTGGCTCCCTTACGATTAGACTTCTTGGAGCCCGGTGAGATTATCTGACTCTTCTTACCACCATTTTTCAGCCGTTTGCCCCATTTGTTCTTGAGCAATCTGGACATCAGTCCATGTTTGCAAAGAAAATATTCCAAGGCAAAATCTCCTGAGATCTCTCCAGTGCATGACCATGTCATGATAAAATGGGAAATTGACCATTAAGAATTCATGCATTTCTCTCCTTGGCACATGGGTAATTTCTTGCAATCCCACTTTCCACATTGGTAATGGGGGTGGGGTGCACAGGGTGGTTCAGCAGAGTGAGGGCTTCACTCTAAGCTTCTTGACCAACCGATAAAGCCCCCACAATTAGAGGAAACAATGCCTCCTGTTCCTTCTATGGCTATGCAGGGAATCACTTTAAGAGTGGGTTCTTAATCCCAGAATGCCCTGATTGTGCTAATGTGAGTGAGGCAGCTCTCCCTCCCAGTATAAAATCATTGCAAATATGAACAGAATAAAAAAATGGGCCCCAGGATCTTGTTACAAATTCTGTTTATTCCACCAGGGTTTGGGGGGAAAGCAAATAGGCAGTGATTCTGTTTGGGACTTGTTTCTGAAAGATTCCTTTTTATGCAGGTGAGCCAAGAGGTTAAAGGAGGAAACCATTTCAATACAGCCTGTTTGGGGCATTTTTCTGCATTTGGACTTAACTGCTTCTGAACATCATAAAAACAACACCAACCTGCAGGACTGATTGCAGAGGTGGCGGGGGGAGGTGCTCTCGGAAATAAATGCTGTAAAATGTTATCTCGGGCCCACCTATAAAATGCCACTTTGATTTTGGGGCTGCAGGGCAGAAATTACAATAAATTGTGCACTGTCCACTTGTGATCACTTCCATCTGGTGACGTGGATGGATGCCACACCAGAGCATTCTCAGGCCAAGATATGGGAAGGTAGGGAAAAGGGGAGAGCAATGCCTGACTTTCTTGGGGTTTCTCTCAGAGACTAGTGTTGCCACAATTATTGGTTTTCTGAAATATGTCCCTATGCATTATTCTGATCAGATTCCTTGCACTGCACAGGTCTCTGGTGGCCCACAGGACAAGGACACAAAATAAATCTCGCCCTGCAATTTAATCTCCATGTCGGTTGCTTTGTAAGGAGAACATCAACAGACCTCGGGAAGAAGGTCTATATTTTCCCCAACTGTGGTAGATTTGTGTTTCTTAATTATTGATAATGGAAATCTGTAAACAAGCAAATGTTGGTGTTGCTGACGTTTTGACAAGGATTGGGTGTTGACAGGTGGCTAAATGTTCTCTCCTTGGCTCTGTTTGATAAAACTTTAATTTCTTCAGTAAAAATGCAGCTGGAGAGTGGTTTGGGGATGTGTGAACCTTTAACCTTGGATAAGTTCCCAGAAAAATTCGCAAGGGGTTCTCCCTCCCCCTGAGCATGGGTCTAGCTGCGCAGACTTGCCTCTCATAATTTTGCACCCTACTTCCACCAGGCCTCTGGAGGCACTAACATTGGAAGGGAAGACCTTGCTTGTTAGGGCAATGTTTCTCTCAAATCATGACTGATGCCTAGAGTGGGAAAATAACAAAGAAACTGGATAGAAAGATAACCCAAGGCTCTTGTTCCTTGAACTATGGAAGCATAACAGAGTCACTAAAAAAAAAGCAGAGAAGGAAGCTTTTGTGGTACCCTGTGGAAATGTGCCCCAGTCCACGGTCCTTGAGCAGGCTGAATATTCCAAGTGGACATCACCAGACCAACCCCGTAAATCTGGGGAAAAATAATAAAAGGATACTGTCCTCTTTGTCTCCCTATCACCTCCTGATGATCTAGCTTCAGTCTGGCATTTTGGTTGAGAATGTTTCTTAGTCAGCATGAAGTCATTTCATGATCCTCCCAACTCCACTTTCTTCCTAGAAACCACTTTTCAGAGTTCCAGAGATATACCTAAGCCTCTGACTATTGACCCTTATCCTTGGAAAGTATCGCAGAAAATCTTGGATGGTTTGCCCATACTGTATCTTGTGAGAGTCACGTCTTCCTTCATACTGGCTTAGTAGCCTTCCCTCCAATGACATTTTCCATCATCTCAAAAACAACTACTACTTTCTGCAACAACTGATGGATGTCTGCATGAAAAAATGGGACTCACAACGATCCTTGAGGGGAAAGAGTAGGTGGGGGGGGACAAAGTCCAATAGAAGCAGGGACCACTAATCTGTGCCTGATAACACACATGTGGGCCACATATTGACTAAGTTCTAAAATGCAACATTATTTATGTTTTATTGCATTTTTAATTAATGAATTTATTGCATTATTAATTAATTAATTAGATTTAATTAATTTCCCAATTTGACTTTAATCTGGTTGGGAGGGGGCACTAGGAAGCATTACAGGCTGTGGGTTTGATACCTGCCGACTGAATGATAGCCAGGTTTTCATACTCTAGTTATGTCACTTTGAAGAGATGTATTATTGGGGAAAGAGGGAGAAGGGAACGAGTCAATGATGTCACTGACTGAAGTGAATTTTGTGGCATCTGCTCCAGAGTGTCCGAATTGGATCCAAGAACTTCTGGAAGAAAAGCATCCCCCTGTTCTTAGATCCTATGATGTCTATGAGCCTGGTACCTATGGAAGTGAAGACGAGGGGGAGATGGCACCAGTGACAGGGTTCTTGTCACCCTGCAGAGGCGGGCACGTTGTTCTGAGTAATTGGCTTTAACACCCTATGCACATGCAAAGTTGGGGGAACATGGCAAGAGTGCGAGGATAGGTGATGAGCATCTCTGCCCCTTAGGGGATGTGTCACCTTGGCTAAGTCACTTATCCTTGCACCTATGTGAAATGACAAGATTGGGCTCCATGATCTCTCTTTCTGCTCAAATCCATGATCCTGTGATTATTTGGCTCCTTAATGACTTCACAGATGCTCCACTCTAGCTTTTAGCAGAGTTCCCCTTTCTCAGCCCCTATTTACATTGCACTTCTCCCCATCAGTCCCCATCTGTGGACTGAGATTGTTGATAGTACCCAGCAAAGACTGAAGACTGGCCATGACTCCATACCTCCTGGGTGCCCTATTAGAGCTCATTCTGTTAGTACTTGTGTGGGTGCCATCTTTCTGCATTCATGCCCAACTGGAGTAAAGGTTTCCCATTTTGTCCACAATCATGCACAGCCCTGCCACGCCAGTGGAGCCTAGAAAGTCTTATTAAATAGAGTAGTCTAGCAGGGCTTAAAACTGCCATTAATGCCATCTGGGCAATGTAAGAAAGGTAAAGAAAAGAAAGAATGAAAGGATTCCGTAGCAATGACCACTTAAATAGGCCCACAGGGTTCACAAAGCCCTGTACATCTGTCCTCTCATGTGATCTTCTCAACAACCCTTTGGGCTGATGTTTTTATTACTCCCATTTTAAAGATGAGGGAACAGAGTCTAGGAAGGGTTAAATGGCTTGCCTGGTATCACACAACTACCAAGTATCTGAGGCAGAATTTGCACTCAAGTCTTCCTAACCGTTTGCCCAGGGCTCTTGCTACTTGGTCATTGCATCCCTTTGGCTGCCAAGTGGATTCAATTTCATTTGGCTCAATAATTCAGGATTCCAAGTGCTGTGCATTTTATAAAGACAAAACCAAAGGTGGATCCCCTTAAGCGGCTCATATTCTTTTGGGGGAGTGGTACGCATCAAGAAATGGGATAAGTATGGGGGCTGAACTCCTGATGTCATCAGTACATGAAGCCTATAGGTGAGGAAATTCCTTAGATCCAGGCAGGTCTTTGGCATTTTCTATACAATTGAGAGTCTTTGAGCATTGCCTAAGACGCTGAGAGGTAAGTGACTACAGATGTGTGGGGGTGGATCAGGGATAGGATTTGAACCCTGGGCCTCCTGGCTTTCAGGTCAGCTCTCTCTCCATTAAGCCTCAGTGAGCAAAGAGGATTTAAAATCAGTGTGGCCCCCAAGGATGGTCTAACTTCCAGACAAACCCCTCCCCTATATCCAGTGAGCTGCGAGTCCTGGCCATTCTGCCTTTTCTACATCTGCCCCTTCTCTCCACTCCCATGGCCAGCACCCTGGGTCTATCTGCTGTCCCAGGCTTTCCTGATTAAACACCTGATATGTACCAGTCACTGTGATGATTCCTGAGGTTGGAAGAAAACTAAAGGTGACCCTTTGAGAAGATGATGTACCAAAGAGAGAACGTGGCCCTGGCAGAGAAAATCCTGTGGTGAGAAGCTGGCAGCAGTCTGAGGAGGAAGGAGGATGGCGTTCTTGGGAATCATCCTGTCTGACTCCATTTTGCAGATGACAAAACTGAGGCCCAGAGAGGTTTCTGAGTTTGCTTCCTTTAAGGAGTCACAGTCAGGACTCAGACCTAAATCCCTTTATTGTAAATCTGGAGTCCTGGGTGAGCATGGGAAGGAAGGAAAGGTAACAAGGCAGACAAACAAATCCAAAGGTCCTTCCATGGTTTCTGGGAGGGAAGGGAGAGGGGCTTGGGGGTGGAAGGACCCTGTGCCCTCCATGACATTCAGACTAGAGGCTTTGAGCAGTCAGGAGGGGGCACTGGCACGAGGGGGACACTGACAGGATCCCTTGCATGGCTGGAGTCATGGATAGGGGAGGACAAAAACATGGGTGTCTGAAGGGAAATTGTTTGTCTGTGCCATGACTTTGCCAAGAGTCTGCCCTTTGGAGGTGGCTAACCCTGAAGGGGCTGGTGTGGGTCTGGGAGCCTGCTGCCTGGACTCTGATACTAGTTTCCCAAGCCTGGGTCTTGGGTAAACCCCACTGCCCCTTTAGAGCTCCAACTTCAGATCAGCAGCAGGGTGCTCCAGCTTGGAATTAGGGCTTGCTCCCTGGGGTTCCTGTGAACCTGGAGCAAGGTTGGCCGAATGCTGGTAAAAGGAAGCAGGAAATTCTCAGTGAAAGGCTAAATCACTGAGCCTCCACATTGCAAATAGCCTTGATTTATAAATGATGAAGGCAGGCATATGCTGTGGCCCGAAGAAAGCTTTGTTTTGTTGTGTTTTTCTTGCTTCGGCCAGAGAACCTGCAGAGAGCTCACCTCTGGTGCAGATAACCTGGGGCTGCCATGCAAGCATGCTCATTAAAACGGTTAGTTAGCAGGAGAATCCTGGGAACGCTCTCACTATCCCCTTGGATCAGGTAACCAAGAGACCAACCACTGGAATCTGACCAATGGGAAGCCCTTTGTCAGTTTCAGGAAGTCCTGGCATCTGCTAGCCATGGGCTTCTTAGACATCAGACTGGTCACTTTTTACCTCTTTAAAAGTCAATATTTTGCTGTTCTCAAAACGTTTGCCACTCAGAAAGCCAACAGGCAAGAGAAACATGATTCCTAGTGAGTCTCAGTCTGCTGGATCCTTGTTTGCTTGCAGTGTTTGGCATTTCTTTTCCTGCCAAGATTTACTCCCACCATGTTCAAAACTAACTGTACCCCTAGGGTAGAAGAAAGGAGAATCGTAGTCCAGTCTGGGGCTGGGGGTGCTCAGGTCAGTAGAGAAAGGGAGGGCCAGCTTTCTCCAGGGCTACATAGTTCAAAGGGCAGGAGCATAAAGGATGCTTGTTTCCTGCTCTTCACCCTGAGTTCCCTATTGGAAGCAGCCAGGTCCTCCCTGAGCGACCTCTTGTCAGTGAAAGCGGCTTCCTGTCCTGGCATGCTGTGGTCCAGATGGCCTTCCCAGCCTGCTTCCCATGCTCTGATTCTGAGATAGGACTGACATTTATTGGACAATTATTGAATAAACAAAGAAAGAATGTGGAATCACTTTGGGGGATAAGGGTTGGTGATTCCTAGGAGTCTTCTTTAAAAATGGGCAAAATAATATTCAGCAGGGATTACTCCTGAGCTCATTTTCAACAGTTCACTCCCATAATGACGTGATCTTAGATCGATGGATCAGACAAACTGGAAATGTGGGTGTGTTCCCTCCTGCCTACCCCCAACTATTCAGCTTCAACCAAACTGCATTGTTTTTAGCTTCCAGAGTAGACCCTGTGCTCCTCCATCTCTATACCTTCTTTGGGGCTGCCTGTAATACTCTCCTTGTCTCCTTTCTTCTATTAATTCTTGCCCACTCTTTAAACCCAACCCCAATGGAGCTAGTTCCATAAAATGTTCATGGTTCTTCAGGCCACAGGATTGTAGATTCAGAACTAGAAGGGACCCTAGAAGTAATCCTGTCTAAATTCCTTATTTTACAGACACAAGCAGAGGCCCAACAAGGCTGTACCTTGTCCATGGTCACAAGGCAGTCATCAGTGTCTAAGGAAGGATGTGAGTCCATGTCTTTTTGACTCTATCCACCATACTACACTGTACTGACTGCCCCCCTGCATTGGGCTACATTTCTCCTTTCTTCCATCCTCAAGGTACAGATTTTAAGTAACACCTTTTGTAGACTTGCTGTGTTAGATTGTGTCATTATTTATTTTCAGCATTTTAGTCTCTTCTCATGTCTAGTCCATAAGTTCCTTGAGGCAAGGGATTGTGTCTTACCTAAACTTTGCATCTCCCCTGTTGTTGAACGCTATGCTGTATCCATAGCAACTGCCTAAAAATGACTATTGAATGAATAGTTTAGCATTGATGGAGAGGTCTGTCTGACTTGGAAAGCCCCTTGCTACAGGGACCTCCAGTTACTAGAGACTGACAGAATCTTGTCATTGTTTTTAGAGTTGGAAGAGACCTTAATGACCATCTAGTCTAGTTCATAACAAGAAGCAATGTCCAGTCCAATAAACCCGTCAAGTGGCTTGCCATCCAGTGGGTGTGGGAGTGGGGACATTCCTTTGGAGCTAGTGAGCTAATCCAGTCCACCTGGGGACAGCTCTAAATGGTACAAGCCCAAACTAGACTCCTTGTACCTTTCCTCTCCTTGATTCTGGTTCTGCCCTTAGGGACCAAACAGAACAAGGTGAATTCTTCCTGCACAGTCTAGCCCTTCACATGCTTGAAAGTGGCTCTCATAGTCCTCAGACTCTTCTCTAGGCCAAGTATCCCCCTTTCCTTTGCTGATCTTCCTAATATATGACTCTTCTCTCTCATGGTTAGCTTCCTCTGGATGCTCTCCAATTTTCAATAGTCTTCTTACTCTAGTACAATAGTACTTCTTACTCCCAAACTGTACAGAGCATTCCACTGAGGATGGCAGAGGATGAGGAAGATGAGTCACAGGGAAAAATGCCCATTAGCTCACTCTTGACCTGATTAGAAATTTCAGAGTCTATGAAGTGGCTTGAAACCAGATGTGGATAACCAAGAGAAAAGAAACATATATTTAGAACCTTAGGAAATAAGCCCAGGCACTAGGTAGTGACTTTTATTTTATTTTTCAAACTAAATTAGACACAAAGTCCATCAATTCCCATTTGAATTCCCAAGTTGTTGGGACAATGCTATGTGTTACAAAAGCCATTATCATAACTCAGCGTGACTGGCTGCCTCTGCTTGGGGAGGTATTGGGCATAGAGGACACCGGCACTGGCACATCTTTTCCCAGTAAGTCAGAGTGAGTCTCCATTGGTCCTGGGGATAGAAATACTCATGGACCCCAGGTAGAAAATTTGGATTTCTTTTGTTACTGTCCCCATCAATTTCAGAGAACAAAGCAACTCGGATCCCTGGTGGCTCCAATCCCCTCTCTTTGGCATCACAAAACCAAAGTTTCTAGCTAAGATTGAGGATATAGTGTGTGGATTTATTTGTAAAAATTCTGGGAGTTTGAGGAGAGAGAAAGGAGACAGAGAGACAGAAACAGAGGGTGATGCGTGGAGAGACACAGACAGAGAGAGCACATTTCTTTATTTCAGGTGGCAGAGTGAAAAAAATAATGATTTCTTTTTCCAGTCACTGCCAGGCTTAGTGTTGGATAGGCTGATTTTATACACACACACACACACACACACACACACACTCACACATCAATGGACATACACATCAACATACATATCATATACATCAACACACACATACACACACATACAAAATCATGGAATCTCAAGGTCTCCCAGTTGGAAGTCATCCCAAAGTCGATCTAGACCGACCCAATTAGAATTCCCTCCCTTGCTATGCAGAAGCAGCATTGAGGGGTGGGGGTGGGGGGATAGTTGGCTGAACTTGTAGTCAGGAAGACTTAGGTTAAAGTCTAGTGTTTGGGAGACTAGAGGCAAATCACTACTTCCTTGAACCTATTTTCATTTTAAAAACAAGAACATTTGGGGTTTTAGTGCTTCATCTCTGGTTATATGAGATGATGCATACATAGTGTCCAACTAACCTTGGTGGATTGGTTGTTGTCCTTCATTCTCCAAGAGGACCAAAATGACATCACTGTGCTAGATTCAAGGTACAGTGTGTCCAAATGTGGCTGATCAGACCAAAATGAGCTTGAAATGCTCTATCACAGATTGGGCATAGATAGTCTGTGTGAACATTTGGAGTATATTCTCTAAATCTGAGTATCTTGCATTTCTTTTGAGTGGTTTCAGTTCTGCTTTGCTCATCGATCATAGCACCTTCCTGTTCTATGCAAGTGTGCAGGAAGAGCTGGGATATCTTCAATGAATGATCATCCCACCAGTGAGGGGGATGCACCATCCCCAGAGGCAGCCCGATCCTGCTCCACTTGAGGACAGCCCTCAGAATTAGGCATTCCATTCAACAAACATTTTTTAAAAAGTATCTGTTATGTGAGAGGTATAGAGCTGGGTCCTAAGAGCCAAAGATCCCTCCTGATCCATAGGAGGCTGCCCTCTTCTGAAGATATTGCAATATGTCCACCTTTGAGTGAATACAGACCTAGTGATAGAATTTTGTTTGGGGAGAGGGAGGACTGGTAATAGCTGGGGCTGGGGTGGGAAGAGGGAAGGTAGAGGAGAGAGATCATCACCTTTATTCCAAGGTGATGATTAGAAAATCAAATTCACATTTGAAAATCAAATCCTATTCATATTATATAAAGACTAGAGGAATAAACATATTCTCTCTTCCATCAAGAATAACTCATTTCAATCTTAACATTTTTTATTTAGATAGTCAAAGAACTGACATCTCAGGCTCTCACTGCACCCGAGGGGGAAATCTTTATATCTTTACAATGAGATCATCCTTTGGTTTTCTTCTCTTTTAGGAATTTCATCTAAAATATTAGGAAACAAGGCACCTTAGTGGCCTAAGTACTAGGCACAGGGGATCCTGAGGTCATTTACCAACCCTTTCACTAATATGCTCTGTGAGATCTGCCAGGTTATTTAACCTCTCTGTTTTTCAGTTTTCCCATCAATAAAATCAGGAGGGTGACAGAGATTTCTATGGTTAAAACAAAGCCTCATTTAAGGGATAAACTTGGCTCTAAAGAAGAGATACGAGAAACCCTCCCCCGTTCTTTGCAGAAGTGGGAGTCCCCAGGTGTGAGATAGCGCATACATTGCCAGGGTTAGTTGTTTTGTTTTATTTTGTCTTTCGTTTGTTTGTTTAAATGTGATGATTGGCTTTGCTGTTTTTTTATCTTTTCTTTTTTAAGAAAAAAATTCTCCGATATAAAAGAAGGCTTGCTGGGATGGAGTAGGGAAATAAAACCAAAACATACCAATGAAATTCATTTTAAAAATGTCCATCATCTGAACACTTTTCACAAATATAAGGATGTTTCAACACCAAACTAACTCCCTTACTCTCACATAAGACATGCCTGTCCTTTGCTTTCTGAAGAGGATGTGCCTTTAAGCCTCCCTAACTGGGTCATAAAATCTGTGGAAGGGAGATGCTCTGGGCTTGTGTCAGAAGACAGGAAGACAGGCCTTAAAGTGTGACTTCTCTGCTTTACTTTCCCTCTTTGGTTGGTGGGAGGAGCTTCTCCTCTCGTCCTTGTCCACTCATCTTGGGGGCTAGAATCAAATGACCCTCCTTGGAGTAAAGGGATGAGCTCTCTTCTCCACCTTCCCTCTTCTCAGCCCACCCCCAAACGTTACCACCTCCTGCCTAATCCACGTAGTAACAGGGAGCATTCTCTTCCCAGATGCCATTTAATGCACCTTTAAGGTTTACAAAGCACTTCATAAAGGGTTCACATCTCAGAACCCATCTAGTCTAATCATATTACTTTACAGATGAGTAAACTGAGACCAGGAAAGGGAAGAGAGTTTTCTGAAAGCACACAGGTAGTAACATCACAGGCAGGTAGAATTTGAACTCATATCCTCTTACTTCAGAACCTGGGGTTTTTTCACCCTATCTCTTTCCTGGACTGTTGTAGGGAACTTCCTAATTGATCTCTCTGCCTCAAGGCTCCTTCCCCTCCAATTCATCCTTTGAACAGCAGACAAAGAGATTTTCTTCCAGTGAAAGTCTGATTCTATCCCCCTCTATCCTGTAGTCCACACTAACTGTATGTTCCTTGTCTTCTGAAATAGAAACTCTGCTTAGCATCCAAAGAGGTTCATAGTCAGCATACACATGTATATGTAAGCTACATATACACACATGCATTTATGTATGTGATGTATATGCAATATGCAGGATATACACATGTATACATTTATATGCACACACATATGCATGCATGTCTGCATGTCTGTACGTATGTATCTGACTGTTATTCCCCATCACCATGTAAGGTCTTTAAGGGCAGGGAGCTTTCTGCATGGTACCTGGCACGCCGTAACTGCTTATTGATTGCTTTGTGCCTTCCACATGATTTCATTTGATCCTCCCATCAATCCCAAGAAGCAGGGTGGATTCTTATCTCCATTTTGCAGATGTGTAAATTAAGGCTAAGGGAGCTTGACATTCATCCTGGATTCTCTATGGAAAAATGTATGACCAAGGATTCGAACCCAGGACAAGCGGTTCCCAGTCTACTGCCATTCACTGATTTCAGATGGGGCCTGTGTTTTGAGTGGTTTACACATTCTCTGATGCTGACTGAGAGTGTTTAGGGGGGAGGTTATCACCAGCAGTCTTCATGCCACTGAGTGAAGCTTCTTTTCCCAGTGGCCTAGGACTACGGTCTACATAGATGGACTTTTCCCAGTCTTTTTCTCGAGAAAAAAGCTTTGAGCAAGTCAGTGGCTCATTGATGCTTTAGAAATCTGCACAGAAGGATGTCTGCCCTGTTTGCCTTGAACCTCTATTACATGCAGGTTGAGGGCTGGAGTCTAGAGGGGCCAGGGACCACAAGGACATTCACTTATTCCAAGAAGATTACAGAGCCACAACTGAGGACATGCCCCTTCATTGAGGAGGGGAGAAAACAGTACCCCAGAGGAGTCACAGGGTTGGAGGGTCAGAAGATTAGAGATAAAGGAAGTCATCTCTTCTTCCCTCCTCCTTTTACATCTGAGAGAACTGAGGCCTAGAGAGGAGAGAATTACTTCTCTAATGACAGTGGTAGGATTCAAACCCAGGTCCTCTAACCCTAAATTCAATGTCCTTTCCACTGAACTACACTGCCTCCCCCCTCAGCACCTTAGAGTGGGGACATTTTCTCAATCGGTCTAAGCCAGGCTCCCCACTCCAAGATGCAGGGAACATTCTCTCCTTCCCTCCTTTCTCCAGCCAAGCCCACAGGGTACCCCACAGCTTAGTTCAGGAGGATGAGTGCCTGATCCTGCCCCTTAAGGAGCCTGAGTGCTGTGACTACCACATGGCCTACTGTGTGCTATGTAGGAGAGGGCCCTTTTCTCTTCCCAAGCCTGGCCTAGGCCCCATATCTTCCACGGGACCCCTGGGGGGCTTTATTTGGGGAGGTGAGCCTTCCTCTGGCTCAATTGGAGGCCTTCGGGGAATTATGCCTCTCCAAAGGAAGACCAAAACCAGCTGGCTGGCTGGCTCCAGCTCAGTCCTGGAGAAGCTTTAGTGCCTTGTAATAGAAAAGGATTCTGCATGCAGCCCATCAAAATATTCATGGCTTTTTGCTGACTTCTTGTGCTTAGGAGCCTGGATCTCTTTTCCCTGTAGATCTTCTGCTTGGCTGGAGGGATACCTTGTTGGATTTAGTAAAGCCAGTACAATTCACAAGTGTCAGGGCCTCTACCACCTTTGCTCAGTGCATCAGGAGAGTGCCTCCAGATTTGGGCCCTTCCTTCCATTCTGATTGGTGGGACTACTGCAAATGCCCTGAAAGAAGCCAGGGTCTGTTGGAATCCTCAACTGTGTGCACAAGCACCTTCCAGCAGGCAGGGCAGGTAAGCAGGGGTATGTGTGCACATGTATGTGTTTGCATGTGGACTTACTCTCCCCCATACCACCAGGCTTCCATTCAATCCATTGGGGAGAGGGGGAAGGACTCAATGCAATCTCAGGTGGCATTAAGACAGGCCTACAATTAGGCAGGACAGAAGCCCTGGTCAGACCTCACTACAATTTTGTGCTCAATTCCGGATGCCTCAGTATGCAAACAGCTCAAGTGTTTTAGAAATTCCCCACTGCTAAGTGAGTTAGGTTGGTAAGCTGAAAAGCACCCAGAGGAGAGTGGCTGTGATGCCAAGGAGCCTGGGGACAATGATGTAAGAGGAACTAGAGATAGCAGGGACCTGAAAGATGCTTAGGTCAACACTCATTTATAGATGAGCTGAAGCCTAGGTAGGCAAGTCACAGAGGTCACTGAGATTGAATCCCAGGCCTCTGACTCTGTGGGGGCCATTCAACCCTGTATCTCCTGGCTGGGATGGCTTTGTAATGAGGGACCCCGAAAGCACCTGTTTCCGTGTCTATGAGAATGAGCTTCAATGACATTGTACCTTGGTTAGAAGGATCCCTATTGATTCTTTCAGCATGGAGGAGAGAAGACTCAACTGTAGCAAGATTTTGTAGGTTGTGTCACACAAAATGCTATCAGAGAAATGTCAGTGCCCCAGAGAGGATGGTCTGAGGCCAAGACAAGAGGGAGAGATATCACAGGCTGCCCTGGTAGCCTTGGACATTCAGATAAAGTGAGGAAGGACCCAGTATGATGGATGAGCCTCTTTGGTGAACTAAGGGCAGGCTGTGGATGAGCCACAGAGGATGGGCTGGCTTGGATGGGTCATGAGCTTTGGTCCCACCAATGAGGTCACAGGCCACTGGTCATAGGTCCAGGGCTGGAAGGGGCCGAGGATTTGAATATTTGAGTATTCAGGAAGTTAAGCTAGAGAATCCGTATGAGTTTTTCATGACAGAAACTTCTACCCAAATGGGCTTCTTATTTCCATGGCTCCTGGCTTCATCACTGAGCTCCTAGAAGATGACTTGACAGCAGCTTCCCTGCAAAGAAACACACCTTGTCTGGTGGTGGTTTTCCCTGAGTCGATTCCCCTAGCAGGTGATTTTTTTCTTTAAGGTAGGTAGCTCAGGAAAGACAATTCAGGCCTTGCTGATGATTGTGTCTGGGCCTAATGCTTTGAATAAATTGTGCATTTGTGAATGGAATTCATAGAACTCATTCCAGGCAAAGCTACCCCTGTCATGCTGTCGAGATTCAGGGGATCAAGGGTGAGTGGCAGCTTTAACTTGCCATGGTTACTTGTTGCACATCTCTAAGTGCTGGCAGGCTTGAATCTGCAGCTCTTACCCAACCAGCCTGGGGCCTGTCTTTCTCAATGTGGGATCAAGCTTTGCCCTGCTCCCCTTCTCTTTTTCTTCCTACTGCACCATTGACAACCCACTGTCCACGGGTCCTGGCTCACTTAGGAGGCTGCAGAGTTGAGATGGACTCTTCCAGCACCAGCCTGGCCAACCATGTAGATAAAGATGGTCTTCTCCCCAAGAGTCAGCCTTCCTCTCCTTTTTTCACCTCCATCAAACAGAATCTCATTTGTAGTTGGCCTGAGTTCTGAGGGTCTCAGAATTAGAGCTGCAAGTTTGCTTAAAGGACACATCTCCTCATCTTAAACACAAATCACTGAGGCCCAGATAGACCAGGGGATGAGTATCAGGTCACACTGAGCCAGGATTGGATCCAAGGTCCTCTGACTTCAGTGCCAATGCTATCTTGACCCACCCTGCTTCCTTCCAAGGTTCAAATTCAGTGGGGACTCTGCTGTTCCTTGAAGTCAGACCACTGGCTTGTTTTATGCGACTAGCATTTACGTAACACTTAAAATACTCAAAACACTTTATAAATATTATCTTATTTCTCTCTCACAACACCCCTGGGGAGATAGGTGTTTTTATCATCTTCATTTTATGAATCAGGAGACTGAGGCAGACACAAAGTCAATGACTTGCCTAGAATCCTACAGATAGTAAATGTCCCAAGCTGGATTTGAATGTAAGTCTTCCCCTCTGCCTCAATAAAAGGAAAGATTTGTTGTTATTTCCTTCCCATCTTTTTGAGTGGGATTCAAATAGAAGCAGTACTGGGACAAGATGTCCTCTTACCATTATCTGTTTTCAATGTTCAGCCGACTACTGAGACTGTGATTTAGACTCATTGGAAACTTTTGTCTCCTCCATAGGTACAGACAGAAGGAGGGCTCCCTACATGGTGCTAATTTCTTTCTCTAGAGAGAAATGCAGGGAGCTCTTCATTCCACGGACTTGGAGATTCTGAGTGTTGCGGATGGTGATCCGCAAAAGTGCTTCATACACCTTGAATCGCCTTAGACATGCTAGCCACCATCATCCCCATCATCCTTATTATATTGTGCTTGGATTCAATGGGAACTGATGAATAGCTGGTCACTGGATTCAGATGGCTCCAGAGAAGAAGTGAGGCTGATGACCTTACACAGCCTTCCCTCACTCAAAACAAAGTCAAGTGCAAGTTATGTCATCATTTTTCTCATGGCATGGTCTTCTTTGTAATGAAGGATGAACACAATATATTATCCTTACATTATTGTGGTGGTTGTGACCACCTTTCATGCTTCAACTTTATTCGTGGGCAACTGTGGGCGATGTTGCTGTCTCTAATAATGATCTGGTCCCAAAGCTGTTTATGCTCCCAGTCTTGAGGATGTTTCGAGGTTAGTATGTGTAGCATAGGATTTGCCTGTTAATTCAGAAGGACAGGTGCAGAACTCTGACCACTGGCTGGTGCCTTCCAGGTATTTGGCAGGTGCTGTTTTTTTCCACCCTGCAGAAAGTCACCTGTTGCATGGTTTCCAGCCTCTTAAATGTGAAGAAGGCTTCATGGCATCAGGCTGAGGTTAGGTACATGCCCCCACCGCCTTCTTTAAAGTTACCTCCTGATGGCCTTCCAGCTGCAGGTGGCAAACCATAACCTATGAGGAAAAAGGAGGAGCAGAAGAATGCTTACTAGATCTGAGTCCACGTCTGTCCAGACAGTTTAACCCTTGGATCGTCATGTTTGTATTTCACTTATTGGATTGCTAATAGATTTTCTTTCTTTGCTCGAGACACCGTGAAGGATGTGCTGAGGCTCCCTATTACTCTGCTGGCCAGCGGCCGGTGGGCCAGTGGTCCACCTGTAGGAGGACGGCGAGCAAAGCTGCTGGAGCTCTTCCCTCTTGACAACATCCCAGCTGTAGACGAGCAATCCCAATCCTCCAGTGGCAGTTTTAATTATCGGCCCCGCCGATACCATCAGTAAGTGTGTAATTACGTGTCAGTTTCCTGGCTGTTGGGTATGAAAAGTGGAACCAGCAAGATGATGATTGTGGAAGCTGTAGACTCATATTTAAACAATTCAAAATGTGTAACCGGCAGTGTCATTTAACAGAGAGCGTCTGACCCCAGCTGTCAGTTACTCTTCCTTATGCAGATTCTTTCATGCTGTCTGTCAAGAGACCTCCATGGGCTGAGATGGGACAGAGACAGGAGTGTAATCCTGGGAGCTGGAGAGGGTGGCTGCTTCCACTCCACTCCCACTGAGGTGCGCTTTTAGCCTAAATAAATACTGCCGCAGAGAAGGTAAATAAACCAAGCGCATTACAGGAAATTATATAGACTTTTGCTGATGAATAAACAAAGACAGAATATCAAACAGACATCTTACCCTTACAAAAATATGAATAAAACTTGTCTGATTATCATGAGCCAAAGGAACAAGAGTTATGCTAATTTGGAGTATTCATTTTTAAAGACAAAGATGAACTGGCTTCATTGTCTTAGTTTTAGACGCCAATTGAGGTCCAGGAGTGGGAAAGTAGAGCTTATTAAAACGAGCATGTGTTCTCAGGAACAATGAGTCATGTCATGGGGTAGGAAATCTGGCCTGGGTCTGAACTTCGCTGGGGCTCACGCTAGAAGGTGGAGGGCCCCCAAATGTTCCAGCTGCCACTTGGGAAAACAGACAAATCTATGCTAAATAAATGAAGATCGAAACAGACAGGCTGGCGGCTTTCTAACTGGGGGAGGTGAAGAGCGAGGAGGCACTCCAGATTCTGCAAACACAATTAGATGGGTACTTCTGCGAGATGACAACGGTGAACTCTCCGAGCTGGAGAAGCGCTACTTCGTCCTCCCCAGCGGCCACTTAAGCGACCTACCATTCTGGGCAGCTGAGAGTTAAATCTGGATGCATGCAAAGACAGATGAAAGAGGACTTTAGAAAATGAACCCGAGAGGTTAAGTGTGGAGGTTAAACCAACAGAATGAACTGTGAACACAAAGACCCATGTTCCTTTAATTTTTAAAATGTTTTCATTTCTCGTAATAAACTGAACTCGCCGTTGCATACAAACAGCGTTATTTCATACCCTGAAGACACAGTAATTTAAAGCTTCTAGGAGGAATCATGGCAACTCCAGAGAAGCTTTGGGGTTTGTGACCTTCCAAAGGCATCACATCACACCTCGGGTAGCACATTTAGAGCAAGAAAGGAAAGGAAAAAAGAGGCAGGTGGTGGGGAGGGGAAGGCCCCCATTCTGTGCTGGCTTCTTGTTTCCAAAGCAGTGAGGCTGATCTTCTCGTGCACAGTGCAGGCTGTATTAATTGCCATGGGTCTTTCATATTTGAAGGTAATAAATAGGCACATATGAAATCCTCTAAGGATTAATTTGTATTTTATCAGCTGTGAAAAGGCCAAGTTTTTACATATCCAGGCTGAAGAGGTAGCCCTATTAGGCCTTCATTGGAAAACAAACTCTGCATATATTTGCAGCATAGATTTTCTTTCTTTCTTTCTTTCTTTCTTTCTTTCTTTCTTTCTTTCTTTCTTTCTTTCTTTCTTTCTTTCTTTCTTTCTTTCTTTCTCTGTCTCTCTCTCTTTCTTTCTTTCTTTCCTCCATCCTTTCCTCCCTCCTTTTCCCTCCCTTCTTCTCTTCCTCCCTCCCTCCCTTCCTTCCTTCCTTCCTTCCTTCCTTCCTTCCTTCCTTCCTTCCTTCCTTCCTTCCTTCCTTCCTTCCTTCCTTCTTTCCTTCCTTCCCTTCCTGTAGAGCAAGCAAGGACCTCACATAGAAAACTGAGATATGTCTTGGGAAGTTTCCAGCTCATAAATATTTTTTCTAGACTAGGAAGGGTCCACTTCTCTCTTAGGATCAGAATTGTCGGGTGATTCAGTTTAGGTCACCCTGTTTCCTTAAGAAAGTGTAATACTATAATTCAGTGACTCTTTCTAGTTATTCGTGATGACCAATTGCTGGTTAGTTGGAACACGTAACATGTTTGCACACACACACACAGACACGCAGACATGAAAGCCTGTGGTTGTCACAGGGTCTGGCACTTTAGAAGAAGCTAGTTATTATATCTGTGCCAAAAAGTCCTTGCCTTTTCACTGAGGCATTGACAAATGGGCTTCTGCCCTACCTGCATTCTGGGTAAGAGAGAGTCACAGTAGAGGAGAAGAGAGTAAGAGAAGGAAAGGAGAAGACAGGAGAAGAGGAAGAGAGAGAAGAGAGGAAAGGAGAGGAGAGAAGAGGAGGGAACAAGAAAGGAGAGGGGAGGAAAGGAGGAAAGAGGAGAGAAGGAAAAGAAAGAAGAGGAAAAGAGTCCACACCTTTTGTGCTTATCTGGGACAGTAAAAAGGAACCACCAGCTGTGTATTTATTTTATTCTTATGACAAGGGGCACAGGCACAGTAGAAAGAATACTGATTTTATTTAGAAGGCCTACTTTCAGAATCTTGCCTTTGCTGTACTCAAGATTTGTAAACTTGGGCAAGTCATCTAGGCTCTCTCTGTGCCTCGGTTAATGACCAGTCAATCTGTCTTTAAAGTGCCTTACATCTCTGAATCTGTGATCCTATGAATCAACCTTTCCAGACCTCGGTTTCCCTAGTTGTCATCTATAAAATGAAAGGGTTGAATTAGATAGCCTCTTGAAGGAATGAGGTCAGATGAGGGCCACACAAAATTAGTGGAATAGACCATTATTTCTGAAACAAAGAAGCAACTGAGGCTCTAAAACTGGCGCCTAATATTGTCTCTTAGGTAAGAAGTTGGGGGGAGTGGTCATGTACAGCTTCTTTTTTTAAAAAAAAATTTATTCCATCACATATTTCTCAATAATATGTAAAAGAATTTCAAAAATAATTTTAAAAGGTTTTGAGTTCCAAATTCTTTCCCTTCTTCTTTCCCCTCCCCCCTCCTTGAGAAGGCAAGTACATGTGAAATCATGCCAAACGTATTTCCATATTAGCGATGACACAAAACAATGACCACCACCACCACCAAACCAAATCAAAAAGCAAACAATCCACAAACAAAATAAAACAATAGACTAAAGAAAGTCTTAAAAAGTATGTTTCAATCTGTGTTCAGATGACACCAGTTCTTTCTCTGGAGGTAGATGGCATTTTTCATCATGATTCTTTTGGAGTTGTCTTGATCAGCGTAGCTAAATCTTTTATAATTGATTATCCTTACAGTGTTACTGTGAACTATGTGCAACCTTCTTCTGATTCTGTTCACTTCACTTTGCTTCAGTTCATATAAGTCTTACTAAGTTTTTCTGAAACCTGCTCATCGTTTTTTATAGAACAATAATATTCCATCACAACCATCTAACTGAACAACTTGTTCAGCTATTCTCCAATTGATGGACATGCCCTAGACTTCCAATTCTTTTCCACCACAAAAGGAGCTGCTACAAATATTTTTGTACAAATAGGTTTCTTTTCCTTTTCTTTGATTTTTTTGGAATACCGACCTAGTAGTGGTATTTCTGAGACAAAGGGTATGTGCAGTTTTATATGCCTTAGAACATGGTTCCAAATTTTTTTTCCAGAATGGTTGGATTAGTTCATAACTCCACCAACAGTGTGCTAGTGTCTTAATTTTTCCATATCCCTTCTAGCATTTGTCATTTTCCTTTTCTGTCATGTTAGCTAGTCTGATAGGTGGGAGGTAGCATCTCATAGTTGTTTTAGTTTGCATTTGTCTAATCAGCAGTGATTTTGAGCATTTTTTAATGTGTCTGTTGATAGCTTTGATTTTTTTCTTCTTTCTTTTGAAAACTACCTGATCACATCCTTTGACCATTTATCATTTGGGGGATGACTTTATTTTTTTAATAAATTGGCTTAGTTCCCCATATACTTGAGAAATGAGGACTTTGTCAGAGTAATATGCTGCAAATATTTCCCCCCGCTTTCCTGTTTTCCTTCTAATTTTGGCTGCAATTGCTTTGTTTGTACAAAAATTTTATAATTTCATGTAATTAAAATGATCTATTTTGCTTCTTGAAATTCCCCTATTTCTTTTTTGTTCATAAGTAAATGGATGAGGTCTTATCCATGGATCTGATGGGTAAATTTTTCCATGCTTCCCTAATATACTTATGCTACCACTCTTGATATCTAAATTATTTACTCATTTTGATTTTATCTTGATAAAGAGTGTGAGATGATGATCTTTGCCTAGTTTCTGCCAAACTGCTTTCCAGTTTCACCAGCAATTTTTGTCAACTGTTGAGTTCTTGCTCCCAAAACTTGGGTCTTTGGGTTTATCAAGCACTAGATTGCTATGGCAATTTACTACTAAAGTTTGTGTATATAGCCTATTCTACTGATCCACCATTTTGTTTCTTAGCCAGTACTAGTTTGTTTTGATGACTTTTTTTTTGTTTTCTAACACAATTTGAAACATGGACGTGCTAGGCCACCTTCCTTAACATTAAAAAATCCCTGATATTCTTGACCTTTTGTTCTTACAGATGAATTTTGTTACTTTTTCTAGTTCTACAAAATAATCTTTTGGTAGTTTGATTGGTATGGCCCTGAATAGGTAGATTAACTCGAGTAGAATTATCATTTTTATGGTATTGGCTCAGCAATCAGTATTGGCATCAACAATTAGGTTTCCTCCATTTGTTTAGATCTGTCTCTATTTGTGTGAAAAGTGTTTTGTAACTCTAACCCTTAGTTTGTCTTGGCAGATAGACTTACAAGTTTTTATATTGTCTGCAGTGATTTTAAATGAACTTTCTCTTTCTATCTTTTGATGCTTGGTCTTGGTAGTATAGAGAAATGCTGATGATTTTTGTGGATTTATTTTATATCCTGCTACATTGCAGAAGTTGCTAGTTGTTCAACTAGTTTTTTAGTTGATTCTCATGGGTTTTCTAATTATGCTATCATATCTTCAAAGAGTGGTAGTTTTCTTTCCTCATTGCCTATTTCTATTCCTTCAATTTATTTTTCTTGTCTTATTATGGTAGATTGCATTTTTTTAGCACAATGTTGAACAACAGTGGTAATATGAAGTATAATAAAGTGCTTCATTTCTGATCTTATTGTGAATGCTTCAAGTTTATCACCATTACAGAAAATACTTTCTCTTCTATCACCAGCACCTAGTTCCACTGCTGGTGCTTCATCCAGGTGGACTCTGGGCCAGACTCTTCCCTATGTTGCAGATCTCTCTTTCTGACCTCCTGTGCCGTCTTGGGTTGGAAAATGTCTCACTCTAACCTTTTGTTGACTCTGCCACTACAAAATTCAATTTGAGGAGTTATTTAAAAAGTGGGTAGGGGCACTGTTGGGAGAACTTAGATGAGTGCTTCTATACTCTACCATCTTGGCTCCATCCTTGGAAGTCCTCCATGCACAGTCTTTTCTTGTCATTTTCCAAGCTTCTTCAAGCTCAGATTTAGGGGCAGCCAAGACTTCAACCCCAGAGCAAAGGAATGTTTTTCACACCAGAGAGAAAAGCTTTTATATCTCATTCCTTTTATATACAACCTGAGAATCAGGAGCTAGAAACACACCTTAGAGTCCTCCTGGAATATCTTGGATTTCTGCTCTATTGCCATGGCTTAGCGGTAGCTGCAGTGGCTGCCTCTCTCAGAACTGAGGAGACAGAACCTCAGCTGAATCCTCCCAGAAAAAAATGCCTTCCTTCTGCCATGCCTGCCTTTGGAGGGTACTTTAGAGCCCTAAGACCCCTATGTTCTCTCTGCCCACTCCTCTCCTCTCTAACACACAATCCTCTCTCTCCTTTCTTCCCTCTGTCTCTCATATACACATATATTCATATTTTCTTCTCATGTTTCTCTTCTATTTCCTCTTTCATGTTCTCTCTGCTCACCACCTGTTTTCCCCCCAAATAAATGTGCTTCCTGACTTTCTTGGTTTCTCCCTGCTTTCTTTCTCTTCTGTGTCTCTGTCTTATCTAGGACCCAAGTTCTAGACAGTTTTGGTCATGGATCTGTACCCTAGCTACCTTGTTTGGGCATGCAGAAGCCACCACCGCAGCACTGTCAGAAGGGCTAGGAGGACTTCTTAACTGCAGGCTAATGGGGGTTTTCAGGAAACTACCACCTTATCGGGCCATCACCTGCAAGGACCCCACTGGAGTGCTGAGAGTGAAAGAATCTCATTAGCATTTTACAGTATCTTAACTATTTCCTATAAACAGGGAGGCGGGGTTAATTTAGGTTAATTCCATTTTATATACCTTCATATTGTGAGGAAAAAGGAGATAAGATTCTCTGTGGAGGGCTTCTTAACAAAGTCCTTCCTCCTGGAATTTCCAGACTTATCTCATCTCCCAAAATTCTAAGTAACCCACGAGCCCCTTTCCATGGGCCCAACCTTGCTGTGTTCCCACAAACAACTTGAGATCATATTTCAGGTTCACAGAGCAATCAGAGAATGTTCTCCATGAATTATCAGCCATGAGCTGTGCCTTGTTGATCACAGGAGAAATCTATTAGCCACAGACCTCTAGTGCTTAGAAAATATATGCTTTTAACAACTCAAATGCTTTATCAATTATTCACATGTAAGCATTTCATTGTGGGGTATAGTTTGGAGATGAGTAGCATGGGGGACTTGATTCATATCCTATTAAAATATCCATATCGAATGAGGGACAAACCCTCCTTTCCCTCTCCCCCAATCCAATCAATGACACCAGCCTGAATTCTTTCTGTGATGGTCTGTGTGTCTTCCATTTTTCGTATGTCATAGGTTGTGCTCATCAAACCATTTTCTCCCTCAGGGAATAGAGACAAACTTCCTCTCTAGGGATACAGTGCTGATGGGATACTCCTTAAATGCAACACCTTGAGGCTGTGAGTCAATGGTTATAAATACAGAGCAATTACATTCTGAGATGACACAATAAATGGTATCCAGGGATGCTGGTATTAGATAGACGTGGACAGAGAGGAACAGAGAGGGAGAGCTTGAGAAAAAGAGAGAAGAAAAAAGAAGAGGGTGGAGGAGAGGAAAAGCAAAGCAAAGAGGAGAGAAGAGGGAAAGAGGGAAGAATAAAGGATAATAGGAGAGGAGAAATGAGATGAATTGGTAAGGGAAAGGGACAGGAGAGGAGAAGAGGGGAAGAGAAAGGAAAAGAGAGGAGGCAAGATCCTCTTCTTGAACATGATGGATTATGTAAGTAACCAAAGCATTGACATTAGTGTAAACCACACTTTGCTATATATTGTCACTTCCATATTATTATCAGTTTTGTGCAGATTGGTTAATTCTCAATAGTACTTATCTTTTAGAGTTTAGGGCAACTTTGTCTTTAGAAAGGCTGTCTTTTTGATCAGTATAAAAGGTGTTAAAATATGTGTCACTTACATTCTTCTCCCCTTAAAAAAATGTCACCTCATCTTCAGAAATTTGTGATTTTTAAAATGATAAAAACCTTCCCTATGATGACTGAAATGCCTGAGGACATCATGGATCATATAGCAATCATGGCAGTCTTCCTGCCATATTGGTACTTAGTCTTGGAGCATCACTGATCATCAGTTATCACATGACTGGCACTTAATAAATATTTAATTAATGATTTTTTAAAGAGGGAAGAAACTTTTGAGATTGTCTAGTCCAAATTCCTCATTTTACAGAGAAGGCGAATGAAAACTACAAAGAGCACTGCAAAATGACTTATTTAATATTACACAGAGAGTAACAAAGATAAGATATGTCATTCCAAATCTACTCCTCTTTTCACTGTACTACACATACCCACTCCACAGGCAAGGCTACATTTAGATTATATAGTGGAGGGCTGATCTCATTTCTATCAACATCTTGTCATGGGTACTTCTGGTGACCAAGTTTGGGCATTCCATATGTCTTTCAGGAGTCAATGAGGGAAGTGCAGGGCTTATTTTTTTTTAAAACATATCCATTCTTCTGGTGAGGAAGTTAAGGATTTACAATGAGCGTTTAGACAAAGGCACCAAGACCAAGGTTTACCAGGTGGGACTCCGCAAGCAGTTTGCTCAAATGTGCCACTCATATGGCATAGAACTTCATGCCAAAGAAGATTAGAATATGGAATCAGTTGAACTTGATTACTTCAGGTAGTTGTTTAAAAACCCCAAAATTCTTAAACTCATCCCACCTTCATACTTCCCTATTTGTGATGAGGGCACCTTGGAGTGATCTCTGGCTCTCATTATCCCTCATTCCCTATGGGCACTTATGGAATCCAAGGTCAGGAGTTGGAAAGGACTTTTGTTGTTGTTGTTGTTTAGCCATTTTCAATCATGACCCCATCTGGGCATTTTCTTGGCAGAGACAGTGGAATGGTTTGTCATGTCCTTCTTCAACTCATTTTACATATGAGGAAACTGAGACAAATAGTGTAACTTTCCCAGGGTCACACAGCTAGTAAGTGTCTGAGGCCAAATTGGAACTCAGGAAGATGAGTCTTTCTGACTTCAGACCCAGGACTCTATCCATCATGGCGCCACTTAGCTATCTTAGCTAAGGAAAGGACCTTAGAAGGTCATTTAATACAAAGCTCTCCTTTTATGTAGGAAAGAACTGAGTCCCAGAGAAAGTAAATCACTTGTCCAAGGTCACACAGGGCCAGCATTGTTAGTTGTAACTCCTCAACATTTCTAAGTGTTGGCCCCTTTTCTCCCCTCACACAGTCATCTCATCACTCTAATTTGGGCCCTCCTTACATACCACTCCCTTGCCACAATTGCTGCAATGGCCTCTTTTTGTATTTTAAATAGATTTTTATTGATATCTTTTGCCGTATATCACCTAGATTTCCCTTATTCCTTTCTCTCTTTTCCTCCTAGAGAGGACATTCTTCATTACAAAGAATTAAAAAATAATAAAAGATAAAAAATGCAAAACTGACCTATAAATTGAGAAGAATTTGCCTTCCTTGGCCATATTCCATACTCACAGCCCACTCCATCTCTTCACTCTGCAAAAGTGGTGGGAATGTCTTCTCATATCTGTTCTTTGGGCTCTCATTCCCTTTTAATTGTGCAACATTCATCTTTGCTTTGTAAGCTGTATGCTTTCCTTTTCCATTGATGAGATCACCATGTCACCAATTTCCTGGCTCTGTTAGCTTCACTTTGCATCACTTCGTGCAAGTCTTTCTATGCATTTATGAACTCATCTTGTTTGTCATTTCTTACCTTACAGTAATAGTCCATGACATTCATGTGCCACACTTGGTTTACTCATTGCCCTGCTGATGAGCATTTACTTTGTTTACAATTCTTTGCTACCACAGAAAATTGTTGCCATAAAGAGTAGGACTCATAAGGATGTTTTCCTCTCCTTTTGTCAGTGTTCTTCCTGGAGCCTCTGCCTATCAGTGGAATCTTTGGATCAGATGACTTGAGACTTTTAGCCACTTTATTTACGTAATTCTGAATTGCTTTCCAGTATGGTTGTACTGATTCATAGCTCCATCAACATTGCATTAGTGTGCCTTTCAGACCTCCAACAAGGCATTAGTGTGTTTGTTTTTCCACACCCCTTCTGCCACTATTTACTAGTGGTGAGGTGAAATCTCAGGGTTATTTTGATTTGCATCTCTTTTTTATTATTAGTTATTTGGAGCTTGCTTTCATGTGTTAGCTGGCAATTCATCCTTTGTGAACTCTATGTTCATAACCTTTCACAACATGTCCTTTAGGTAATGGCTTTTGGTCTTACATATTTTTGTTATTTGTCTGTATATTTTGGATCCAAAATTCCTATCTAATTTCCTATCTGAAACAGAAATGGCTTTTAATTGGTTTATCTGGCTCAGGTTCCTCCTGACTCCTGTCTGTCCCCCTGACAGCTGTCAGAAGGACATTTTTAAAACACTGAAAGGAATTTGAATACAGTGCCCATCACACAGTAGGCACTTAATAAATAAAACTTTCTCTTTCTCTCTGTCTGTCTGTCTGTCTCTGTTTATGTCTCTCTGCTTTTGTCTCTCTCTGTTTCTCAAATGTCTTCTATGTTTACATTCCTCTACTCAAAAATTTTTCAGTTTCTCCATAGGGCTCAATGCATTAATCAATTAACAAACATTTATTAAGCACCTACTATGTGGCAGGCACCTTTTAGGAGGTGAAGATACAAAAACAATGAATGAGTACATTCCTCCTGGCACAGAGTTTCTCTTCTAATGGGGGTGTCTCTAAGGGCATATATAGGTGTATACAAAAACATTTGTCAAAAGACTTGCCACGACTGAAAACAGTAGAGTTTAAGGCAAGGCAGATTGTATTGAACAGACTCTGTCTTCTGAATCCCAGTCTTCCTCCAAGCCCAAGTCATGAATCACCTCCTATGTAAGAAATTTCTCCTGGACAGCCGTGGAGGAGTGAGGGGTGATGAGGGGTGAGAGCCAGGAAGACTTCAAGTAGAAGCCAAGTCTCAAGCTGTGTACTGAAGGGAAAACTTCCATGGGACAGAGATGAGCAAGAGGGAACACATCCTAGGTGTGAGGATGGCCAATGCAAAGGCTTGGTGATGGGCAAAGAATGTCCTAGGATAACTAGAAAATGGCCATCCTTCCTTTGAAGTCCTCTGCACTTGGCTCACAAAGACCTCATCCAGTTTTTTTCCTAGCCTCCCTTCCTACACTCTCTAGCCCTGGCACTCCAGCTGACTTACTCTTCCCTATCTTTTGGTGGCTCTCAAGAGAGCTTGTGCTGTATCTGGTCAATTATCCCTCTTGATTCCCTTACTCTAGGTCTGGCACCACAGCTCATGCAAGGACTCCTCATGTCTGCAGTTATTATTTTGAGATGACTTTGCCTTGACTTTCTTGTCATTTGCTTTTGAAGACCTGTCCACATAGTATCCTCCCAGCATGATGAAGTGGCTTGTGGTCAGGGACTGGTGAGGAGTCAATCAGCAGATACTCAACATTTGTTAAGTTAAATTGAGATTGAAGCTCCTAAGGAGATGAAGATGGGGAGGACCCAAAGCAGAGAGCCAGAACCACCCATCAAGGCCTCTCCATGAGCCTGTTGTGTCCCTGGTGAAGGGCTCAAGAGTCCATTCACAATTTGTGGTTGCTGTTCAATTGTTTAGTCTTATCTGATTCTTCATGATCCTACTGTCCATGGGGTTTTCTTGGCAAATACACCAGGGTGGTTTGTCATTTCCTTCTCCAGTAGAGTAAGGTAAATAGAGGTTAAGTGACTTGCCCAGGGTCACATGGCTAGGAAGTATATGAATCTGAACTCAGATCTTCCTGACTCCAGGGATAGTGCTTTATCCACTGAGCCACTCAGCTACCTCTCACAATGATGACCAGCAAAAATAGGAAGAACCTACTACACACCAGACACTGTACTTAATTAACGCTTTACAAATATCTCATTTGATCTGCCAAAACCCACTGAGGTAGGCACTATTTTTAGCTCAGTCTTATAGTTGAGGAAACCAAGAAAGCAGTTCAGTGACTTGGCCAGGATCACACAGGTAGTAAGGGTCGGAGGACAGATTTGAATTCAGATTTTCTTGACTCTAGGCCCAGAACTCTAGCCAGTGTACCATCAGTTGGAGTCCCACAATATGAGAACAGGAAATATCTATATAGAACACAAATAGAAGAACCTTGGACAAGAGAAAGCATTCCTACATTCAGGAACTTTATTTAAAAACCAACAAGATCCTCCCACCCTCCTGACTTAGCAGCCAATCACACATTAAGGATTTGTCATGCATCAGACATGATCTTGGGCCCTGGAGATACCAGGAGGTAAATAAAACTGTGTCTGCCCTCAAGCATCTAATGTCTCACCTAGTCAAGCTATTCTTTCTCTTTAACTTCCTGTGTTGTATTGAATGGAAGTATCAGCTAATGAAAAGGATTGCATTTAATACAGCTAGAGCATTGAGACCATATCTACACAATGAAAAAGCATTTTGATGAAGAATCAGAAAGTCAGCCAGTCACTGAAATAGTTTGTCTGCATAGTTCTATGATGTGCTAATAGGAAGTAATGAGACTGAACAGCCTTGGTGGCTGGTGGAAATAATCTCACACCTTTAATCACACCTCATCTGTTTGAAAACATCCAAATGACTTGTCTTCTCTGCCATTTTTCTTCTTCTTTTGGGGATCTAAGTAGGTAAAGATGAAGAATGGAACGCCAAATCAGGGGTTTTAATTAGATAATGTGTGTGTGCATGTATGTTTATGGGAGATGATTTGAAAAGATGGGACCAGATTTAATTTGATTAATTTCATCCTTACTTAATGTCACAGGCAGACTGTCTGGTAGGGATTTAGGGCCATTAGCCCTGGATACTTAAGAATGACAAGGCAGCAGCAACAAGCAGTACAAGATTGGGATAGCATGTCTCTGAGCAAGTCTGGGTCATAACAACAACAACCTAACCACGTTTCAGTGGAATAGCACAGTTATTTTAAATCATGAGCATGGAGCAGGTGTATGTTAACAGGAGGCCACCGTGTAAGAGCTGGAAAGTCATCTTCCCACTTTCCTTAGTATTGATCAGTCTCCTATTTGAGGCCAGTGGGGGGATTGGGGCTGCAGATTGTGAAGGAGAGAGAGCCTGGGAGCTGGGATGGAGAAAAGCAGCAACAAAGAGAAGGGCTGGACAGAATAGGACCCAGGAGGAAAGAGGAAATGAATTGGAATTCTTCAGCCTGAAGAAAAGAAAGCAGAAGGGAAAACCAGAGAAAATGGGCTAGAAAGGAAGCTGGAGGAATGGGCTGGGTTTGTGAAAGGGAAGACTTTCTCCTGGGATCAGGACAGTTACACACTCTCTCTCTCCCAGATGGAAGCAGAGGAAGGGACTCCATGGTTTCTTCCAACTTAGGAAGATCATCTCTTCAAAACCACATTAGTTTAATTCCAAAGCAATTTCCCTCCATAGCCCCAGATGGCAACTCTCTCTTTTCCAAATTCAGAGTGTATCTAGAAGGCAAGCCTCAGGCTGTGTGTCTTACAGCTGCAGTAAGAACATGTGTTGAACACATATGAATTGACCTCTGACCTGCTGGTCATCTTTTTGGTGCCCAAGTTTAGGTTTCTTAATGGGGAAAAAAAAACCAATTGTTGCAAGTGAGCATACAGTGAGCTTTTAGGTAAAGTCACTTATGGATATAATAATAGTGACTTTGCAGTGTGTGTGTCTCTCTTTGTGTGTACATGCATGTATACATATGTGTGTCTGTGAGCATGTGTGTGTGTGCACGTGCTTGTGTGGTGGGGGTGGGGGATCCCTTGCAGGATTCCTCTTGCACTGCTCCTCCTTAGCTCAGCGCATCGACAAATCCTTCTGCACCCTCAGTCTGTGATTTGTAGTTTTTGAATGAGTTGTTGAATCATCCATCAGATGAGAAGCATCCAAATGACTTTTCCCCTCCCTTTCTTTTTCTTCTTTTGATGGTCTGTGTAGATAGAGGTGACACCAAACCTGGAACTGAAGTAGCCAGCTCTGTCCATAGCTCTGTCCAGGGTCCTGGACACACAGGGCCCATTGTATCTGCAGGAAGTTGCAGTCTTTTGTTTACACAACAGGAGATCAATCTGACATCTGTGCGCACAGTTCCCACAATCCCTCACACTCTGAATCATCTCAGGAGCCCTCCCCTGCAGCTTGACCATCTCAGCAATGTTCTTTCTCTAATATAGAGACCAGACTGGCATTTGCTTTCCCAAAGAGTCTTGCTAATAATGCCTCCTGCAAAGAAAGGCCAAGGTAACCTTGGCTGAGTTGCTCTTTTTGTTATAAACAACAAGTTCCCCTTGTTTCTTCTTTGCCAACCCCAATATTTCTCTGAGAATGTCTTTAAGGCATCAGCAGAGAACAGCATGGTAGGGCAGACAGAGGAGGAGAGGACCCCAGCCCAGTGAAAAAAGCAGCTCGTAGCCCAGTGACATCACCAGAGAACAGGAGGGACTGTCCTACAAGGTAATAGTTGTAAGGTGGGAGAGAGAATGATTTTTAAAAGGACGCTGTCCTTAGAGTGTGAGGTGACCATGCTGTACGTGTTTCTTGGCCACATGCATGACCCTCCATTCATGTTCCAGGGATATACATGTTCCTGATGACCCCTTCCCCCACTGGTGATATGGCAAGCTATGGGAGGGCCGAATACGGATAGTGAGGGATGTCTTGTAAGTACTTTGTGATGTTGCTTAATTAAATATTAGAATCAACATGCTCTTTGGTTGACTGGCAGAAGAAGTGCATCATTATGTAGAGAATATTTTCATAGTGCTTTAAAGTTTACAAGTCACTTTACATAGATTGTCTCTTTTAAAATCACAGCAACTGTGTAAGGTAGGTATCATTATCATTCTCTTCTTACAGATGAGGAAAATGAGGTTGAGAGATAATGTGACTTGCTCAGAATCCACAGCTAAATAATGTGTGAGGCAGCATTCAAATCCAGGTCTTGCTAATTCCAAGTCCAGCACTCTATCTACTGTGCCACTATTCATGGATGCTCACAAGCCCTGCTTTTGAGTGGATATTAATTCATAATGTGCCTTAAACCTATGGTTGCTTTCAGAGGATACCATATTTGAGGTAGTCTGTGAGTAATACTTGTCTCTCTAACAGTGATATCTCTCTAAAAGAGATTTTAGATGGGACTTGGAGGAAGCCAGAGAAGCCCTGAGAAAGAGATAATAATACTAAAAATAATAATAAATTTTTTATTTAAATAGTATCAAATTTACACTGATTTCAGTGACTGATTTTGGTCCTAAGAAAATATATGTACCTCCTCTCAATAGAAAGGTGGGTTACTAGGAATTTGTGTGGAACCAAATATAAACCAAATATAATCATTACTGATTATAGAAATGCAAATTAAAACAACTCTGAGGCACCCCGAGGATAAAATTTTAGATGTTTTTCAGAATTAGACCAATTCACAAATACATCAACAGTGTATTAGTATTTCTTCCTTCATATTCTCTCTAAAGTTGACTACTGCCACTTTTTTTTTTACCACTTTGATAAATGTCAAATAAAACTTCAGAGACTATTATATTTTTCTGTCTCTTAATAGTGATTTTCAAGAATTCTTTCATATGGTTTTTGATGGTTTGCATCTCCTCTACTGAGAAGTGTTTGCTCATGAAGACACCTCCTTGTTTTCTTAATTTTGGAGTACTGGGGTCATCTTTCATAATCCACTTTACAAGAAATCTTGTATTCAAATACACAAACTTTAATACTTTAAAAGTAGCTGAATTTATTCTTGAATCACTGAGATGTCTGTGGAATTAGAAAACAAGTGACTCCACCCACAGTAGAGAGAATAAAATTGGGTCACAACATCAGAGATCACCCTCAGAAAGTATCTGAGCCTCTATTCCTTCATGGCTAGCAGGAAGAGGTTTGTATTTGATTTGTATTTCAGCTTCATCACTAGCGTGAACGACCCTAGTTCATGCTGCTGCTAATGCCCCACACCATGTTTTATCTTGGTTAGTGGCCATTGTAGGTATTGAATAGAATGGCCATAAGAACAAGATGTCCTCCTCAGTACTTGGGACAGGAAATCCACATGTGCTACTATTTCAGAAAAATACCAGTCCTGAGGTGAATCAAAATAACATCCTTTATTTCCCAACCTAAAATTGGTCAAAAGATACGAATAGACAGTTTTCAGAAGAAAAAATCAAAGCTATTTATAGGCATATGAAATGCTCTAAATCATTACTGATTAGAGAAATGCAAATTAAAACAACTCTGAGGCACCACCTCACACCTATCAGATTCTCTAATGTGACAAAAAAGGAAAATGATAAATGTTGGAAGGAATGTGGAAAGACAAGAACACTAATGCATGGAGTTGTGAACTGATCCAACCATTTCAGAGAGCAATTTAGAATTAGGCCCCAAGGACTATAAACCTCTGCATACCATTTGACCCAGCAATACCATTACTACTTCTGTATCCCAAAAAGAGCAAAGAAAAAGAAAACGCACGTATATGTACAAAAATGTTTGTAACAGCGCTTTCAGTTATAGCAAAGAATTAGAAATTGAGGGGATGCCTATTGGAGGGAGAATGACTGAACAAGTGGTACGTGATTGTGTTGGAGTGCTATTGTGCTATAAGAAATAATGAGTAGGATGCTTTCCGGAAAAAAAACACACAACAACAACAAACACCGGGGAGGACTTACATGAAATGATGCAAAGTGAAATGACCAGAACCAGGAGAACTTTATCCACAGTAATAGCAACGTTGTAAGATGTGAATGACTGCCATTCTAAGCAACACAGTGATCCAAGACAATTCTTAAAGACCTGCGATGAAGAATGCTATCCACTTCCGGAGAAAGGACTGGTGGTCTGAATGCAGAAGCATGCTTTTTGTAACTTTATTATGTTTGTGTTTTCTTTTGCAACATGAATAATATAGAATTGTTTTGCATGACTGCGTATGTCTATTCTATATCAAATCTATAAATCCTATATCAAGGAGAGGAAAGGGGAGGGAGAGAATCTGGAACTGAAAATAAAAAAAATCAATGTTAAAAATTTTTGTTTTCATGTCACTGAGAAATAAATGAAATAAAAATTTAAAAATCATCAAAACAACAAAAAGGAGACAACATCTTTTGAACTGAAGCAAGGAGACTGACTATGCTTTTCTCATTGGATGGTGAGTGATATTCACTTTGGGTGAGTGATACAGTGGGTATAGCACCAGCATCATGGAGTCAGGACAACCTGGGGCTGACTCTTTTTTGTGATACCTAATAGTTGTATGACACTTGACATTACCTCTATGAATCACGTCACTTCTATAGGAGTCAGTTTCCTCATCTGTGAAATAGGAATAATGGCAATAATAGAGAATGCATTTAAACTACAGAAAGTGTTTTGTGAGCTTTCAAGCACCCCTGGTATATAAGTATCAGTCATTCTTTTGCCAAGTGCATAAATCAGTGTGTTTGCTTCTGTTTAGACTTTCCTTACTTCCTTTCTTGCCAAGTTTAGGTAACGCTGCATGCCCCCTTTCTCTCTCCACATGCTCAGAACCCATCAGTTTCCCCCTCCCTTTCACCCCTGAGATGAATCAATAGTTCATGAGGCCTTGAGAGTAGGCCCGAAGTCTGTGTGAGATGATCACAGATTAGCCTTTTTAAAAGGCAGCTAAACAGTTTGTAGGCTAGTGAGCTGTACACTGGCCCCATACTGGGCTCTCATGCAGAGACCAATGTTTGAAATTAGACTCTGGCTCCCATGCCCCAAGGGCACAGAGTAGGAGCCTGGTGGAGGTGGAGATGTAGCCTGGCTCTCTCCATGGGAGCCTCCCTTGCTGATCAGACAGATGCCAGGAGGAGTCAACTCCTTTCCTGAAGGAGTCAACAAATGTCAAAGGGGAGGCTGGGACCCAACCTCTCACGATGTCAGCATTCACTCAAAGTAGGGGAAATCTTCTGGAAGCCCTGAATCAGTGGTTAGTCCAGATTTCATAGGACCTGAACACCAGCGGGGCTTTGTCTCTTGAGGCAAGGGCATTGATGGAGGTAGGGTTGAAAACATGCTATACCTGAAAATCAGGAAGGTTCTAGATTTGAATCCTCCTTCTGACATCAATAGGAATAAGAACTCACAGTTATAAAGCACTTGAAGGTTTGGCCTTTACCAATAACGTCTCATTTCATCCTCACAGCAGCCCTGGGAGGTTGGTGTTATTATTATCTCTGTTTCACAGATGAAGAAACTGAGGCCAGCAGAAGTGGATTGATTTGCCTGAAGTCAAACAGTTTGTAAGCATCTGAGGCTGATTGAATGCAGATCTTCCTGACTCTAAGTCCAGTGGTCTGATCACTGCCCCACCTTGCTGCCTCTATAGTAACTCTCTCTCTTTCTCTCTCTCTCTTTCTTTCTCTCTCTCCACATATATATGTGTGTATATATATATGTATATATACATATATATATACATTGCAGAACCACTCACAAAACACTTAACTTCTCAGCCTCAGTTTCCACATCTTTAAAAAAGAGAAATCTGTAGTGTCTAGCTCATGAAGGCAGTCCTCATGCAGGGAAAAGACCAATAACTCTTCAGGCAGATGACTTGGTTCAATTCTGTCTCTAGTCCTTGCTAGGATTACTCTCCTTCCTCCTCATTTATGAAATTGGGCAAGTCACTTCACTTCTGGGTTTCAGTTTTCTCCACTGTAAAATCAGAATTTTGGACAGCAAAGACTGAAAGGTTCCTCCCTCCCTGTTCGATTTTTGTGACTTATGTCTATAGACAGAGACCTATGTGACAATCAAGTGAAAAAATGTGTGGAAAGAGCTTTGAAAACTTTAAAGTGCTAAATGTGTAAGCATGATTCTCAGCAATATCTCATTCTTGTTTCTTTTCTATGATGTTCTGGGGTTATTATTACTGTTTTATTCCTTTCATCTTTTTTTTTTTCAGTGAAGTTTAGCTAAAACCATTCTTGGGCTAAGTTCTTTCCTTCTCTTCCCCTTCCTCCTCCTCCTTCTTTTTCCTCCTCCTCCTCCTCTCTCTCCTCCTCCTCCTCTTTTTCCTCTTCTTTTCTCCTTTTCTCCTCCTCTTCTATCTCCTCTTCTCTCTTTTTCCCTTTTTCTTTCTCATCTTTCTTCCTTTTTTCTCTTCTTTACCCCCTTCTACTCCTCCTTCTTCTCCTTCTATTTTTCCTTCTCTCTTTGCTCTCTTTAAAAGAAATTGTGAAAACATTCTTGATAAGTTGATTAAATGGAGTTATTTTATATTATTAATGATTAAGGACAAGGGCCACCCCAATGCATTCTGGGTCTAAGCTTTATGGAGGATTTAGGAGAGGCCATGGTCAGGAATCACACAGGATGACACATGGATGGATTGTCATTTCCACCGTCAGAGGGAATGCTTACATAGATGGCTTCCAAGATTCATGGTTATATTGAACTGGGAGAAAGTACTTTCTATCTTGGTCTAATTCAGAACCAATTCACTCAGTGCCCTCCACCCCAGTCCAATATATAAACTGTTTTGGTATTTCCAGACCTTGGGGTAAACAAAGATGAATACTACGTGAGACCTGCCCCCAAAGGGCTTCCAATCTAAGGAGAGGGTGAGGGTAGAGATAAATATACCTAGACCACACTTGAGGAATTCTCTTTGACTGATGCCTAGGACAACACTGTACATAGTAAACAGAGGCCTCTAACATTCTGTGTGACCTGGGACAGTTTGCTTAACCCTCTTGTACTCACTTTCCTCAACTCTAAAAGAAGGGAAACTGGGTTAGATCTTATACATCCCTTGTGCCATTTCAATTCAGATTCTAGTGAAAGTAGTCATTAAGTAAACATTCCTGGGATATATTTCTTCCTAGCCATTTATTCCTAGAATAAGTTATGTTCAAAGTCTGAAGATTTTAAGGATGTTCTAGGATTTAATGCTTTTGGATAATTTATTCTTTTTTGTTTGACTTATTTTTAACTGTACTTGATCTCTTCTTCATCCGTCAGTATTTCAAATTTAAGGTGATTGAACTATAGATTTAGAATGGAGAAGGATCTTAGAGGTCACATTGCTTAACCCCTTTGATTTATAGATGAGGTCCTCAGGCTCATAGGGGTTAAATAACTTACCAAAATCATACAGCTAATGAGTGACAGAGGCAAGCTTTGAACTCTGGTCCTTTGACTCAAGAGCAAACATCCTTCCCACTATTCCATGCCTTGATATACCCTTTCCTTTGGTGTAGATCTTAGCCCACTGATGCTTTTTCATCCTGTGATTCGAGTCTCTGCACTGTGGAATATTTCTTGAACTATTTTTGACCAAGATAATAATTAGTTTGTTAGTGTTAAGCCAGAGATTGAATAATTCTAGATAGATTTCATAGGTATTTTGAGGGACTGAGAAGAAAGTACTCTAGACCGGATCTTTCATATTATAAAACTAAGTGGGTAATGAGGAAAAGATTGGGCTCTCCTGTTTTAGGAAGAGAAAAATGACTGACTGAAACAGTTAAAAAATCCTATTCAAAAATAAAAGAAGCTTCATACTTACCCAGAAACCAAGTGTTGCTCAGTTTCAGAGAGAGAGGTCTGCCAACGGAGCAATTAAGTCACCTATCTTCATGTACTGAGGTTTGAAAGAAACATCTATGGCATATTGTGTGTCATCATCTTATAGAGAATTATAGAACAGATGTTTCTTTGTGCAATGGAAGGGCAAGAACAGGGAGAAATCTTAAATCAGCAAACCTCTCATGGCTTCAGAACTGCTCTTAATTTTCCCCCTCTCCCACTCAGTGACTTTCTGAAGGGAAATTAGGGGCAGCATCTGTTTGCCAGATTCAGGATCCTACTCCTACCTGCTACCTGAACAGGTACTTCTGTTTCTACACAATTTGCTTTTCTCCTCTTCAATACCAAGTATCAGTATCTTTAATGTTTTTGTAAACATGAGATGTTTTAATATGTGAAAAATTGTCTCATAAATAAGCTTTATTATCTGTCAGAAAGGATGAAAATATAACTTTACATTTCTGTTTTAAAGTAATTTTAGTGCCTATTAGCTCTAAAGGAACAGTTCTATATAATTTAGAGGATGGAGTCACTCGACACAAGTTGACATTTCCACACAAACACAGAACCTTAATGACAGCCTGGGGATTTCGTGGGGAGTGCGCACTACTACAGGATATTAAAATAACTTATGGTGCCCTGTAATTCTTGTTTTGTGTATGTCCAAGGAGTTTTGAAGCATGCTATAAAGTAGAAAAATAAAACCCTAGGCCCCCAAGTCAGGCACACTGCATTCGTCAAGTTGGAGGCATCTTGTCCTCTTAAGTGTGATGAAGCTGACTGACATCTCTTGGTGTCATTGGCCGTCATCTCTTTGTTTCCCATTCTTACCATGGGTTTCCAAGATAAAAACTCTGACCACTGGCGATTTGTGGAAGTTGTTGGGATTGTTTCCTTAAGATAAAAATGAGGCTACAATAAGGGATCACTCTTATAAGTGGCTGACAAGCATGCCACCTCATTGCATTGAGCTGAGCACCCTGGCTATACAGAGAGAAATCCTGGGCTCCTAATGAAAACTCTTTTGGGGAGAGAAGGGATAGGGAATAAATGCCTATGAATGAAGGTGTGTGACTTCATCTGGTGTCACTGAATTTGCTCAAAGATGTTGGAATAACTGACACACATAATTCAATTCAATTCAATTTAAACATGCATTAAGCTCCAACTATGTACAACATAATGACAGGGAATACAGACACACACACACACACACACACACACACACACACACAATACCCCTGTTCTCAAAGACCTTATATTCTACAAGGCTACAATTTCCAAATCATCTTAGTTCAACAAACTTTTATTAGAGGTCTATTGTCAATTACTGTCCTTGGTGCTAAGTACACAGAAGTTTAGGCTAATAGGTAGTGCAGTAGATAGAGCATCATGCTTGGAGTCAGGTAGAACCTGAGTTCAAATCTTGCCTCAGACACTAGACCGTGAACAAGTCATCTAATTTTCATTTGCCTTAATTTCCTCATCTGTAAAATGGGGAGACTAGCAGCATCTACCTCACAGGGTTGTTGTGAGGATCAAATGAGATATTTGTAAAGTGTCTGGCACATAATAGGAGCCGTATAAATGCTAGATATTATTATTACTAAGCTATAATGTATACAGTAGGAGCTATATAAATGCTAGCTATTATCATTACTAAGATGTATTATGAGAGCTTAATACTACTGGGGATATAGCATTCAATTTATTTCATTTTAAACCAGCAATGACTGATGTGTGCCAGGCACTGTGTTGTGTTCCGGGGATAAAAAGACAACATAAAATAAAATAAAGAAATTGAGCACCTTTGGCCTCAAACTGATTTTCTTCTGCGAGTCTAAACTATGCATACAATTAAGTAAATTCCAAATAGACACGGAAACTGACAAAAAGCAGTCCCAAGAGGGAGGAGGGGCTGGCAGCTGCTCAGAGTGTGGAAAGACCAGCTGTTGTTTGGAGCCGGAAGTCAGCATTGACTTGGACACTGGTCTGGCTGGAGCACCTTGATAAAACTGAGGCAAGATAGCTTTGTAGCCCTTTCTTTGCGGAATCACCACGGTGACCGGGACCCTGTACATATACCCTGAAAACTGGCGGGCCTTCAAGGCCCTCATCGCTGCCCAGTACAGTGGGGCCCAGATCTGCGCGCTGTCTGCCCCTACCCACTTCCACTATGGTCAGACCAACCGCACCCCCGAATTCCTCCAAAAATTCCCTGCCGGCAAGGTTCCAGCTTTTGGGGTGATGATGGGGTCTGTGTATTTGAAAGTAACGCCATTGCACACTACGTGAGCAACAATGACCTTCACGGCGCGAATCCAGAGGCTGCTGCCCAGGTGATCCAGTGGGTGAGCTTTGCTGACAGCGACATCGTTCCTCCAGCTAGTACCTGGGTGTTCCCTACTCTGGGGATCATGCATCACAATAAACAGGCTACAGAGAATGCCAAGGAGGAGGTGAGGCGGGTTCTGGGGCTGCTCGATGCCCACCTGAAGACCTGGACTTTCCTGGTGGGGGAGCGTGTGACTCTGGCTGACATCACAGTTGTGTGCACCCTCTTGTGGCTCTATAAGCAGGTCCTAGAACCGTCTTTCTGGCAGGCATTTCCCAACACCAATCCCTGGTTCCTCATCTGCATCCACCAGCCCCAGTTCCCGGCGGGGTTGGGAGAGGTGAAGCTCTGCGAGAAGATGGCACAATTTGATGCTAAAATGTTTGCTAAGAGTCAGCGTAAGAAGGAGGTCCCAAGAAAGAGAAGGGACAGAGAGAAGAAGAACAGAAGGTCCAGGCCGAGCAGAAGGAGGAGAAGAAGGCGGCTGTGGCCCCCAACCCAGAGAGGGAGATGGACCAGTGTGACCAGGTTCTGGCCAAGGATCCCTTTGCCCCCCTGCCCAAGAGTACGTTTGTGTTGGATGACATGCCGTGGGTGGCCCTGCCATACTTCTGGGAGCCCTCTGACCGTGAGGGCTGGTCCCTGTGGTACACCGAGTACCGCTTCCCCCAGGAGCTCAGCCAGACCTTCATGAGCTGCAAACCTCATCACTGGAATGTTCCAGCGCCTGGACAAGCTGAGGAAGAACGCGTTTGCCAGCGTCATCCTTTATGGCACCAACAACACCAGCGCCTTTTCTGGAGTCTGGGTTTTCTGGGGCCAGGAATTCGCCTTCCCGCTGAGTCCAGACTGGCAGGTAGATTATGAGTCCTACACATGGTGTAAGCTGGATCCTAGCAATGAGGAGGCCCAGATCGTGGTCCTTGAGTACTTCTCTTGGGAGGGGGCCTTCAATCAGGGCAAGATCTTCAAATGAATGTCCTTCCTGCTACCACCTAGCAGCCTGCTTCCTCCTCTGCAGGGTCATTAAACGAAACTGAACACAGAAAAAAAAAAAGATAGCTTTGTGGTTGGAATGGATGTTGTAAATAAGATTGTAGGGGTATGTGTGGACCTGACAAGGACAAGAATTGTATTTAAGACAATGAGCAGCCTGACTGGCAGATCAGAGATGTGAATTCCAAAGGATTCTTTAAAGCCTGGTCTCCACTTGCACCCATTTATCAGCCATCATCATCTAGTCAAAAGCATTTATGCAATTAAGTACCAATATGTGTAGAACTTTGTGTTAGGTGCTTGGGATGAGATGAAACACTTACTCCCAGTGCTGACAACTATGACATATAACAGTTCTTGAGAACAATATTAACGATATTATGATGTTATAATTCTAGTAACATTTCTATGGTGCGTTGAGGTTTGCACAGCTGTTGATATATGTTTCCATTAGTAGGTGGTAGAACCAAGGGCTAAGTGAGGACAAAGGGTAGGGAGGGGGTGAGGTTGGTACCAAATCTGAAGGACTAGATGAGTTTATGTTATCTTGGGGTGGGATGAAGCATTTCTTTAAGATATATTTCATACTTTAGGGATTTGTTTTTGCCCTGAATTGGAGGCCAGTCTATCTTAACATGTACATGAGGTTTGGCTGTATCATTTGCAGGTCAATGAGAAAAAGGGAAATTCTCCCAGAATGATGCAGATCAGATATACTTGTCAGTCTGGAAGGAAGGCTGGGGAAAATGAGGCCCTCTCTGAGCCACCACAAACAGACATACTGTTCCGACCCTACAAATTGCAATTAAAATCCACTCTCCAATTTGACTTGTTCTTTTAATTTTAATTGAAGTGGTGTGTGGGTAGGGATTAGGTGAGTGCACAGATGTGCACAAAAATTAATATGAACGAGGAGAAATATCTTTTCTCCATAAAAGGACTGACCAAATGTTCACAGATGGAATTTGAGTGGACCCTTATTGAATAAATTCGTAGGACCCACTTGGGCCATTTCTGCTGCAAGCCCTACACTTGATATCAGGAAAGACAGGCTCTTTTTTTCCCTCTGTAAATTATGCTCATGCCTGATTAGTTAATGCCTTTAACGTGCATTAGTGCACCTTGATGAAAGTAAAAACAAATTAGTCCTAGAAATAAATTTTAGAGACTATGGTTTGAAGCCTGGTTTGTGGGTGGGTGGAAGATGGAAAAAGAGAAAGAAAAAGGAAGGCAAGAATGCTCTTCAGCTAACAGGAATTCATTAAGAATATTAGTCTTAGACTGGGGGGAGGGTAGGAAATTACATACAAGGCTTTTTACAAGAATAGGCAATTTGAAAATCCCAGTTTTATGGGAAAAATGTTAATACACTGTTGGTGTGCATGTTTCTTTTAGAAATATGTATTAGAAATACATGTATAATTATCTGTATGATATGCATAAGACATAATTTGTATATGTATGTGTGTGTATATATATATATATATATATACATATATCTACATATATTTATTTTATTGGTGTCTTTTGTCTTCACATCACGATTATTCCTGGGTACATTCCTCCCTACCCACCCACTCACCCACCCAGTGAGCCTTTCACATGACAGAGCAAAATAGTTAAGCAATATCCTGACCTGATTTGCGAGTATGCGACACTCCTCACCCACAGTGGCCAACATCTCTAAGAAAGCCATTCTCTTGAATGAAGATTGATTACCAAAATTGTACAGTTTTCATTTACTGTTTTCAGTCCTTCCATGCAGACTGTATGATGTTTATTTTTTCTTATTAGGGAGTTGATATATTAGTTGAGATTAGCCTGTTTGTAATCAATCAACCAAAACTGATGAAATGATTCCAATGAAAACAAACAAGCTCCCCCAAACAAAACCTCACCCAGAGTGTTTGTAGTTTTTGAAATGAGGTGGATTTAAAAAAAAAATTAAGAAGCAAAGCCCTACTTTTATATAAAAGCCCTACAATTAGTTAAATCTTCTGTATCTTTCCTCTTTCTCACTTTCATCTTTAATATAGTCAAACTCACTTCAGAATTCTAGACTTCAAGCTGGAAGGAGTTGCTTCAGATCACCTAGCCCAACTTTCTTGTTTTACAATTGAGAAAACTGAGTCCCTGAGATCTTGCCTCTGGTCATGTGGGTGGAAGGGCTGGGATCTTGGCGGGTCTCCAGGGCCTTTTGTAACATCAAGAAAGGCTTGAATTGCAATCAGATTCCGTGCCTCATGACAGGATGTCAGTAGTGGTGGTGGGTGAGGGGCGTGGGGGAATGAGAAGGCACTCCACGTGCAAATCTGATCATACTACTGTATGATCCCTCTGGAGTACTCCCTGAACAGGTCTTTGCCTGTGTCCATGCCTGGAGAGCACTAGGGATATCTGAAGTCCTAGAACCCAAGAGGGATTAAAAGAAAGGGAACGGAATAAGTACTTATTAAGCACCTACTGTGTGCCAGATACCGTGCTAAGTACTTTACAATTATCATCTTACGTGAAGGACAGCAGGAGGTGATCCTTATAGATGGAAAGACAGAAGGACTCACATCAGTGTAGGGCCCAGGGAAGTCTCACCACTTTTTCTTTGATATTTAAAGGATTCACTTGAATGATGATGGTGAAGGACGATGATGGCCAAGGTCATTTCTTTATCTCTCTGCTTTGCTAATATGTGGAAGATTTGTATTTGTGTCTATGAGGGAGCCCCCTCTACCAGCCACAGAATCCAGCCAGTCTAGACCTCGAGTAGACCTCCGGTAGACAAGTCTTAAGGAGCTTCCTGAGGCTAAGTGTGACCCCAGGGCCCAGAATCCCACAGGAAGTAAGTGCTGGAGGCAAGTTAGTCATGAAGGCAGATGTGTTGGCACAATGGATAGAGTATTAGACATAGAGCCAGGAAGACATGAGTTCAAATTCTACTCAGACATGATGGTGTACTCTACTTCTTCAGAGTGGAGAACCTTCAAGATATGAACAAATGATTATCAAAAGAAGAATTATAAACTATTAACAACCACATGAGATATTGCTACAAATCAAAACTAAGAAAAATCAACTCAGTACAACCCTGAGGTTTCACCTCACAGCCAAGAAATTGGCAAAGATGACAACAAGTGGCTTAAAAAATCAATTTTAAAGTGGTTATGGAGAGAAAGGCATTCTAATGCATTGCTGGTGGAGCTGGGATTTGGTCCAACTGTTCTGGAAAGCAATTTGTAAATGTATCAAGACAAATGACCAAACTGGCCATACACTTTGATCTGGAGATCCCAACGATAATAAACTTCTATCCCAAAGAATTATGTCAATGACAAAAAAAAATATTCGAGAGATACCGAAATATTGAGAGCATTTCTTGTGGTAACAAAGAACTGCAAAGCAAGTAACTAGCTGCCCATTGATTGGGAAGTAGCTAAATTAATTGTGGCACATGAATGTCATGGAATATCACTGTATTGTAGCACAGTGCCTGGTGTATACTCAGTACTTTAAAAGGCTTATTGACTGACTAAATAGATGAATATAATGAATTACAGAGAAGTGTGGTAAGACTTATATGAACTGATACAAGGTTAAGTAAAGTCAGCCAAACTACACACACACACACACACACACACACACACACACAAATGTACAGTCACACATATATACACATGTATGTATTTATAAATATATTCCTGCAGTATATAAAATGAATACACATATGTGTCTATTTACACACACATACATATACATATCCACATATTTATATATTGACTCTAAGGCAAAGGAAACAAAATAATTGAAACAATTAAGTTTGATGACAATAACAAAGCCTGGTTCCAAAGAAAAGTTAAAAAAAATCAGTCAGCAGCTCTTTTGCAGTGGTGAGGGCCTACAGTAGAACACTGTATAGATCAGCTTTTATTTTCAGCATATCGATTAATTTGGCTGAACTTCCTTCCTTCTTTTTCTTCCCTTCTTTTTTTTCCTCTTAGAAAAAATATTCCACTAAAGGATGACTCTCTTGAAGGGAGTAGGGAAAGGGAAGTGGTATGAAATATGAGTCTTGTATTAAAAAGAAAGACTTCATTGATCAAGATTAATTGTAAAATGATGGATGGCATTCATATATCACTTCTAGATCTGCCAAATGCTTTCTGTTCCTTATCTCATTTAAGCTTCATCACAGATATTGCAGGTATAATGATCCCCATATTACAGATGTGGAGATTGAGGTCTAGAGAGGTTTTACATGTGGAGAGCAAGGTTAACAACCAGGTTTATGCTGACCAGTTCTGTTCAGTGCTCTTTCCATTGTACCATGTTGCTTCACAAAGTCCCAGAATCTCAGAGGTGGATGGGACCTTAGAGACCATTGAACCCAACTTACACTTGACCGAGGATCCCCTATTTGACCATCTCTCTAAAGTAGCCATCCAGACATTGCTAGGACACCTTCACTGGGGTGGGGGGAGCCCATGACTTCCCAAAGCATCCCCTTCCCGAAATGATTGGGTGACTTTTCTTTAACTCAAAATCTCCACCCTCAAAGTCCAAGCTTTAGTGTACATGACAGCCACTCAAATTCTTCTCATCATAAAACAATGCCAGGTCCAATGAATTTTCCCCTTGATCATTTGAGGCAACAGGGACTGAACCACAACAATAGGAGCTCTCTGGGACTTAGTTTCTTCCTCTGAAAAGGAAGAGTGGACTCAGGTCATCATTAGGGTCCCATCAAATCCCATGACCTTGTTTACTGGCCACCAAATCATTATTATTGCCCTGCTTTGGTTCTAAGTGGGTCATTTTAGCTTTGGTGTAAATAGAATGGATACATCCTAGGTCAGTGGATGATAACACAGTGGACTGGAGTTCTAGTCTTAGCTCTGACACTTTTTAGTTGTGTTACTTTAGGCAAGTCCCTTCCCCTCTGTGGGTTCCTGTAAAATGATGGGGTTGGATTACTTGATCTCCAAGGTCACTTTCAATTCTGATTAAAAAAAATGATTCTATGACATGGAGGCAGTGACTCCCTGGCCAGTGCTCAGGCTATTAGCCTAATTAACTTATCCATTAAAGATTAAATTTTCTCATACTGAAATATAGGTGACAAAGAGACATTGAGACAGACTGGGCATAATTATGAAAGGTTTCAAATCTCTTTTTTTTGAAATTTACAATTTTCCCAAATTTTCCTGTTGAAAAGTTATTAACTGAGCCACAAGAGGCCAGGGCTGGAGACTCTTCATTGGCTGGGTAGAGTAATTCAATCACTTTAGGGGCATGTTAGTACTCGAACGTCCTCTAGGGATGTATTTTTTCCTACCCATACATTTTACAAGTTAGATCAAACTTTTAATTTGATTTAATTTTTTTCCTGAAATTTTCTTTCTCTCAAAATTCCTGTGGTTCCTTCTGTCACCACCCTTTGGCAGGACTTTATGGGGCTGAGTTCTGTAACTTCCCAGGAATCAATAAAGCCATCACCTCTGCCAAGAGGGACCGCTTACCTTCAGACAATAAGCAGGAGATGTGGGACGATAAATGAGCCTATCAAGGTCACTGGGATCCTAGACCTTGCCAATGTGGCTCCAGAAATAGGGGCACACAAGAAAAAATAGCTGACCTGGGGTTGCAGGAGCTATTTCCCACTGTGGTCTGACCCCATATGGGCTCATCCACCCTGGTCTGCAGACAGTTAGAGCTTCATCAGGGTATGTAGTTATTTTAACTTCCTCTTTAGAGGCAGCTGGATAAAGCTGTGGGCCTGGAGTCAGGAAGATTTGGGTTCAAATTCAACCTCAGATGCTTACTAGCTGTGTGACCCTGGGTAAGTCATTTCACCTCTGTTTGCCTCAGCTTCTTTATCTGTAAAATGGAGATAACAATAGTAACTCCCTCCCAGGGCTATTGTAAAGATCAAATGAGATATTTGTCACATGTTTTGCACAGTGCTTGGCGTTCAGTAGGTACCATATAAATGCTTATTCTTTTTCTTTTCTCCTTCTTCAGAGTATGAATAATTCAGACATTGTCAGCAGGATTGAAGGTTACAATACTTCTTACCTCATCATAGTAACCAAGGAAGAACATGGTCTTGTGCCGACTCTGCACATGTTTCCTTGTCTATGCATTTACCATTTGTCCCCAATGAAATGTAGGCTCCTTGAAAGCTGGGACTCTTACATTTTAAACATTGCATCCCTAAAGCCCAGCATAGTTTCTGGGACATGATGGGTGCTTAATCAATGCTTATTCAATTTAGGGTTTGGGTTAAATGGAAGGGCAAATGTTGACAAACCCATTTTACAGATGAAAAACCCAAGACTCAGAGAGCAAATGACTTGCCCTGGTCACAATATATGGATCAGAACTTATACTTCAGCCCAGATCTTTTGACTTTAATCATGGTCTTCTTTAATGTGGGCCTTCTAGACCCAGGGTTCATGGCCCCTACAGTCTGTGGATAGACTTGGAAAGAAAACAAAAATGGTAAATCTTTGTTTCTGCTCTCCTTTAGCTTCTTTTCTCATTCTATGTATTTTATTTTAGGTTTTTAGAAATGTGAGTCTGAGAAGGTATCCAGAGGATTCACCAGAGACTGCCAAAGGGGACCAGGACAAGGTACTACACACATACACACACACCCATACACATACACACACACATACGTACACATGCACATACACAGGGAAAAAAGAAAGGCTAAGCACGTCTACAACAATCTTCCATTCGGAATGAGAATGTCATAGTCTCAGTCATGGGTTGCATGGTTTGAGAGTCTCATGGGGTGTCTGACTTTGGGGTCTGCTTTCAGTCTTATTCTGTAGATTGGGCTGGGCCCTCACTCAGTCTGTTGTTCCTTAGTTCCTCTTCCATCTTTCTCCATGTCATATTCTTAGGTAGCTCCAAGCTCCCTGTTGTCATATCGTTTGGCCCATTTAGAAAGGAGGCAGATCACTCATGAAAACCTGGACAACAGTATGGGAAGCAAGGGTATTAGAACCCAGGCACAAACTTAATGAGACTGGAGTGTCTTCTGTATCTCTTAGATGTGGACTTTGGTTCTGACGAGAATGTATTTTGAGGGACTGAGAATATTTGCTCTTTGAAATTGCTTGAGGGTCATATATTTAGACTACATAAGGAAAAGGAGACTTTGAGATCAGAAGTGGTTTGCCCAAGGTCACAGTGTTAGCAAGTATCAGAGCTGAGATTTGAACTTAGGTCTTCTGACTCTCAGTATAGAGTTCTCTCAACTTCGATGTAGTTGTTATAAGCAGATACTTGCTGGAACTTCTGCTGAAGTACATTGGATGAGGAGGAGAATAGGGTCTTGCTGTAGGCAGAGGCAGTGGAACATGGTCTTTAGTTATGAGAAGGATGGAATGGGGCTGTGAACCCAACAAGCTGCAGTAGCTTCCCATGGTCCCTGGAAACTATCTGTGCATTTGGGATGAGTGGATGGACCACTCCAGACAAGGGCTGAGCAAAGCCAACAATGCCCCAGGCCACCAAGTTTAGAGGGTATGGAATTTAGAGGTTGCTGGCGCTACAGGCAGTCCTTCAGCAGCATAGAAAGGACTGAGTTTACAACTTCATTAGTTCAAAACATAAGCTACTGGATGACAAATACAATATAGACATACCACGTTCTTCTGGAAGCGGAGAGTACTTCCTAAGACATGGTGAGTCACAGCTTTGAGGCCAGAGATTTCCTGCGTTAGAATATAAGCTCCTTCAGGGCAGGGCTGGTTTTTGCCTTTCTTTGTATCTCTGAGGATGAATGCACAGTAGGCTTTTAATGTGTGTTAGGCATCAAGGAAACTCTTCTTGACTGTTTGGCAAATAATTAATGAAGCCTGAAAGCAGACAGGTGAGACCCTTACCTGGTATGCTTTTTGTTTGTTTTTCTGAGGGAGGAGGAGGATACTTTTGTTAAAGTCTAGGCTTTAGCATGAAACATGTCTGAAAACTGTAGAAATGGTTTCTTGCCTAGACAAGGTGCCAGCGTGCTCCCTGATGGAGCGCATGAGACCCGAGAAGAGAGAAATAAACGACAGGATTGTCACTGGCAGGGTGATAACAGAATCCATGTTTGTAAAGATAGGGGCTGTAGCTCCTAAAAGCAGCAGTTAGATAAAAAAGAGCCTGGAAGTAGGACCAGTCCCCTCTGGGACTTCCCATGACAATGTAACAGATGACTCCTCATGACAATGGAAGAGTGGGAAAGGGAGGAAATTCTATTAACGAACTGTTGTCAATGCTCATAATAAGATTTGAACAACAAAATAACCAAACCTGAAAGACCGACATATTTTTCAAGATGATTTAGAGAGATCCTTCCATTGAAAATGTCAAAAGCCACAGTTCTGTCAGGAGCCATTACAAAAGGTAGACCCTTGGCAACAGATACAGTGAGCATAATCTTAATGATATTATGTTCTCTTTATCTTTATGCATCTTTTTATGACAGAATGTGGCTGGGCAGGTGTCTGTTTACCAATCTCTGTGTTCACATGTGTCCGTGGGTACACACAGGGGATTTGATCTCCCCTGGAGGAAGGAGTGCCCATGGTGAAGGACTGGAGACTGGTCTTGGAGTCTGGATTACTTTTCACAAATTCTGGCTTGGCAAATCATTTAACTTCTCAGACAAATTCATGGGGTATATGGTACAGGTATATACCGATGTTTGGGCAGCTAGGTAGCACTGTGGATAGAGCATTGGACTTTGAATCAGGAAGACTGATCTTTGTGAACTTAAATCTGGCCTCAGACATTTACTAACTGTGTGACCCTAGGCAAGTCACTTAATCCAATTTTTCTGTTTCCTCATCTGTGTTGATAATCATCTGATTAAAATTTGCTCTGTGACTTACGGTCTTGTGGGGATCTGAACCATATATCTATTTTCTCTCCTTCTTCTTAGGCAACCTGCCCACTTTCTTTTCTGGACACACATGCTCACTGATGGATTTTCCTTCTCATATTCACATACACACACAAACACAGATACATAAACAGCCATATTTGGCCATCTGTAATTGCCTGCTAATGCTCATTCTACTTCTATCCACTATTCCTTGGAGTCTCCTGATGTTTTGTTTCTTCTGGGGTCACATGGCATGAACCCCACTGACATAGCATCTCTTGCAGCATATAGAGGTGAAATGTTGCCACATCTATTTGTGTGATTTTATTTATTAAAGCTTAGAGAGATAAAAAACTCACTATGAATATCATCTGAGTTATAGGAATGAAACTCTAGGGATTGCTTAGAAGTTTATTTTCCAAATGACCGACATACATTGATAGTTAAGACTTTTCAAAGACAGCCATCTTTAAGGTCAAACAGTAAGGAGAAATACGTGTGACTCTGTTTCTCTCTCACTCCCAGAGGCACCCTGGAGGTAGGTGGACTTCTGGGCTTGGCCTGGCTACACAGGCTGAGCTGGACTCTAGGGAAGGACAGAGAAGATGAGGATGGTGCCAATGCTGAGAAGCCCAGGGATGGAGGCTGGATGTCTCCAGTGTCTCTCCTGCCCATGCTCGGAGCTCCCTTTCACTTCACATGCTGCTTGACTTCTATGGGAGCTTGGAGCATGGAGGGGGGAATTACAGGAGAAGGAGAAGGAGAAAGAGAAGGAGAAGGAGAAGGAGAAAGAGAAGGAGAAGGAGAAGGAGAAGGAGAAGGTGACTGGCTAATGGCATTACTATTGCATGAGATTTGTTATGAACTATTGACTTCACAAGCCAGGCTGGGGCACTCTGGGAGCAGTTGGCAGTGGGGGGGAAGGACAAACATTTGAAGAGTTGGGCACACTGGAACAACTCGAGCTGTACACTTGCCCAAGCATTCTGACTTCTGGCTGAGTCGCTATCTTAGCAGAAGAATTGGGCTAGTTAAAAATGTTGGCATGCTCCAGTTGGGAGCTGCTCCTTCTTTTGTTTGGCTTTGATTGCAATACTTTCTGAAGCTGGCAAAAGCTTGGGTTTTGTTCTGAAACTCTTGGCCAGGAGCCTGATGCTGTTCCTTTCTTTGCAGCCTATTTGAACTTGAACCAATCAACTAGTTTATGAAGATAATTTATCGGGCCAGAGCCACATTTTCCAATATTAATGGTTCCAGGTGGGCTTTTGACCTCCTTTTGAGACCAACTGCTTAAAAGGGCCTAAATAGCAGGGGGCCAATTCCCTTCATCTTATTTGATTGGATCAGACCCTTACTAAAACCCATTTAGATCAGACACTGGCAGACTCTTTGTAAAAGCAACCAAGTCACTTTAAACAGAGACTCAATCTAGGTGAATGGATGGGTTTCTTGAAAGTCATTGACCCTTTTGACACAACTAAGAAACTTATTCTGTATCCAAACATCACCTCTATGTCTTCCAACTCCTTACCACCTCCCTAAAAATTCTACCAGGTGATGGCACCAGTTTCACAATGCATTGGCCATTAGTAGAGATGAAAATGCCCTGAACAAACTCCTTGTTTACCAATTTTCCCATCTCCCTCTTCTCTTTGTTCTAGGTGAAGGTTAAAGTAGGGTGTTCATCTTATAGAGGACTCATGCTACTCATACAAGTTCAAAGTCAAATGGAAGTCACTGTGGTTTCAGGTACTTGCTGCAAGATAAAGATAAAACTGTCACTGGCTGGCAGTTTACATTTGGATAATAGTCACAAAGACTTTGTGAATATTCTCTCGTTGCATCTGGGAAAGAAATAGAAGGTTAATTTGTGGACCCACAAGCATGTATCTTAGGTTATTGTGGTGATGACAATGTATTGGGAGGGAGAATTTAGTGTAAAGACAGTGAGATTCAAAATTCAAATACCTTAGGTCAAATCCTACCCCTGCCATTGACCACCACTTGATCTTGGGCCAACCACTCCCCGTCTCTGGGCTGCTGTCTTAATCTGTGCTATCCAGGGAGAGGTGGCCATAGTTTGACTTACATGCCCTGAAAGATCTCTTCTAACATTACATCTTGGGATCTTGTATCTTCGAAACTGCTCCATTTTAAATACATTGAATTTTGTTGGTATAGGATCTTCTTCCATGGATACGACTGTCTCTCATCTTAATTATAAGTCTTCATGGGTTTCTGTAGATTTCTACCCACACTTTGGCCTGTTTTATTGCTTGTTAGTCAATCAGCATATCTCAGAATGTCAGAGTTTAATGGGCCTCATGGAACATCTAGTCCAACCTGTCCTCGCAAAACAGTCCCCTCCACCAATATTGCTCACGTGCAGTCTTCCAGCCTTTGCCTGGAGATCTCCAATGACAGAGAGACCAGGGCCTCCCAAAGTCACTAATCTCACTCTGGGGTCAGTTGAACTGTTGGCAAGGATTCCCTGATGTTAACATCAAATGTGCTTTTTGATACCTTCCTAGATCTGCAGCTAACATACAGTCAACTTAACAGAGACATAATTCATTTGTTGATGGATGATGAGCTAGACCCAGAGGAGTTTGGATGCAGAGCCAGAAGACCCAGCTTCAAATCCTGAGTCTGCCACTTACTCCCCATATGGACTCAGCCCCTCACTTGTAAGAGGACATCCACAACCCTTCTCTCCCTGTCACATGCCATGGTTGAAGATAGAGGTTCTTCCTGATGGGGATCCCATTATCCATACAATAATCTGGAGTATTTTTGTGGGTACTTTCAATGTTTTGTGATGGTTGCCAAGGCAGTGCACAAGTTCCCATTTATCTTCTCTCCCTCTGTCTCTATCTCTCTCCCTCTATCCTTCCCCTTCTCTCTCCACCTCACCCACTCTCCCTCCCTCTCTCTCTTTCCATCTCTCCTCCCTCTCACCTACTCTCTCTCTTTCTCCACCTCTAGATTTCTCTTCTTGTCTTTGTCCTTCATTCCCTCTCTGCCTCCCCTCTCTCCCCCTTGTATATGCCCATTGCCCTTCCCGGTCTTTGGTGACCATCAGACACTGTGCTCAGGCTCTCTATCTGCTCACCTTCACTGTGAAACTTCCCTTTTCCTTTTGCATCATCTGAACTAGTCATTTTCCTGAGCTTCTGCTGCTTCATGTTTCAAAGGCACAGAACCCTGCCTAGAAAATATGAGTGTCAGAGACATTAGACAGGGGCAAAGGCTGCTCTCCAGCAGCTTGGGGTCATATTTCCTTAATCCTATTCATTACTGGTCATAGAGCGTGGCTATTGGTAGATGCTTAATAAAAGATTAGTGACTGTTTGATTCAGCCTAACTCTTCCTTTTATTTAATAATAGGGCCAGATCTGTGTTACTCTAAGCACTGACCCGGTGGACTTGCTATCCAGTCACAAAATCTAGTAAACCAATTTTAAAACTTAGCTACTTCACCCATCCCTTTGGAATAAAAAGGATGATAATTCAGATGAATGTGAAAGTAAGAACCATCTGCTGTCTGCATGTACAGTGAGTTCAAAACCACTGTTCTGTTATTACACATTCATTCATTTATTTTAAAATGTTTAATCAAAAAAAAATAATTAGCATGTGCAATCTCAACAATGGTGGCCTGGGGACAGAGAAGGATTAGAAAATAGAAATGTGTACACCATTAATACAACATGAAATTCATGGAAAAGTTTTTGATTGCTCCAACTTGGTATTAACTCTTTAAACATGTTTCCAGACACTGGCTCCGACTGAGTGAAGGAGTTGCTATGGATGATCAATGTACTAAGTAGTCATGTCTCAGAAGAGACAAAATGTCAGCAAAATAATTGCCTAATGGTACTTTATGTCAATTAATTTATTTGTATTTAATTAAAAGCAGTCAGAACAGTTGGCTGACAGATAAAGATTCCTTTGGTTGTGTGGTTTTTTTTATTTTTTGCCTTTAGAGTCTTGGTTGGGTGTGATATCATTGGCCTTTTGGAATAATCTGACCAGAATCATTTATGAAGGAAAACAACTGTCAGGAGTCTCACTGTGTGATTATTTCTTTGGGGAAACAAAGGCAAACAGAAGTTGTGATGTTGTTAGCCTAGGACACCTTCTCCATTCAGATCTATGATCTCAGAAACCTTTAGGGTCAGAGTGGTCACTTTGGCTGTCCTTCCCATTCACTACATTAGATACACAGGTTCAGTCATCAAGTCTACAAGTATTTATTAGGTGGTTACTACATGCCAAGGGCTGAGCTTAGAACTGAGGGTATAAAGGAAAACCACCCTTGCCCTCAAGGAACAGACATAGAGACAGCAGAGATGGAGAAATGTGCCGATATCATTGGGTTGAGAAACAAACTTCCAGGGAAGAAAACTACTTCTCCCAAGACTCCGGCAGCTTTTTAAACTTGGAGTCCAAGGGAGTTGCCAAGAACACAAGAGACCTTTCCTGGCTGCGTCTCCCCGTTGTCCATAGTTAGTGTCTTCTCTCTGAGGCTGCTCTAAGTTCTCTCTCTTTCTCTCTCTCTCTCTCTCTCTGTCTCTCTGTCTCTCTCTCTCTTTCTCTCTCTTTCTCTCTCTCTCTCTCTCTGTCTCTCTCTCTCTCTCTCTCTCTCTCTTTCTCTCTCTCTCTCTCTCTCTTTCTCTCTCTCTCTCTCTCTCTCTCTCTCTTTCTCTCTCTCTCTTTCTCTCTCTCTCTCTCTCTCTTTCTCTCTCTCTCTTTCTCTCTCTCTCTTTCTCTCTCTCTCTTTCTCTCTCTCTCTCTCTCTCTCATGTCTCTCTCCACACACATATTATATATATGTGTATATATATATAAACATATATATTCATATATCTCATATGTTTATAACCTTGTGAAGGTTGTCTCCTTCTTTAGACCATGAGCGCATCCTTGAGGGAAACAACTTTTTTTGACTTTCTTTGTATCCCCAGTACTTAAGTCAGAGCCAGGCACATAGCTGACTAAAGCTAAGTAATGTTCCAGAGTCACACGGCCAGAGCATATCAGAGGCAGGATTGAAACCAGGTCTTCTGGGTTCAAGGCAAGGTCTTGAAGCAGTTTCTATGGACATGAATGTGAGGTGGTTATGGGAGCCTTAGAGGCCAGGAAATCAATTCCTTCATTTTACAGAGGAGGAAATGAGGCTCAGGGAGGGCAAAGTAAGTGACTTAAAATGGCACATCTGGGGAACAGCTATGCAAGACCTTGGAGTCATATTTTTTCACTTCAAGCTCTATGATCATACCATTGTACAGATGATGGTATTTGCATTCTACCCATCACAAAGCTAGGAAACATCTGAGCTGAGATTCACATCTGGGGCTTCTAGTCCCAAGCTCAACACTTTGTCTCCTGCACTAAAGTATGCAACATGGGGACAGTTAGAAAATTCTACAGTGGAGGGAGGGCTGGTTTATGCCCATGCTTTAAGGCAATCTAGGCTATAGGCACCATGACTCTCTGATCCCCCCTTCCTCCCTCTTTCTCCCCTTCTTCCCTCCCTCCCTTCCTTCCTCCCTCCCTTCCTTCCTTCCTTCCTTCCTTCCTTCCTTCCTTCCTTCCTTCCTTCCTTCCTTCCTTCCTTCCTTCCTTCCTTCCTTCCTTCACTATTCATTCATTTTCCTCTCTTTTCTTTCTTCCTCTCCTCCAACTCCCCATCCTGCCTTCGCCTTAAGCTTGTCAGTGACCCACAGAGGCATGGTTTAGCCCCACCAAAGAGACTCAGGCCTTGAAGGGGGCCAATTCCTGGTGTCCGAGATTTCTGAAAGAAACATTTGCTCAGTTTCAAAGTTTCTTTGTTCTGGCTGCTTCTTCCTAGCACAAAGCTTTGATATTTGCACCTGTTCACCTGTGATGCCTTATCCTCAGCCCCCTCTAGTCTTCTCAGTTCTGGCAGGAGGAATAAATAAGTGTATTTTTTTCTTCTCTCCTATATGTCCAGACTCATTGAATCTGGAGTGGAAAGGGATTGGGAGGAAGGTAGGGGGTAGAGAGGGATAGCCCTGAAACAGGGATATGCCCACCTGCCGACTCTTTGACGTTTCAGTGTGGCTAATTAGTCAGCTCCTTGGCAAGCTGGCCGCCCTGTTGTTTGTCTCAGTCCAGAATGACCACAATCAGATCCCTGCCTTTGCCTCTTACAAGCCCTCACAGTAGGTCATAATCCTGGTTTGTGGCCCATTTACACTTCAGACAGTAAACAATCTGATGTCTTCAAATGTATCCAATGCTCCTCCTCCTTTGCTTGGACTGGAGCCCTAAAGACATCTTGTCTCTTGAAATTCCTAATGGGGAGGCTACTACTGGTCTCATGTCTCATACCCTGAGCACAATCCATGCTTCGAAGTGCACTTGGGACCATTCCATTGCCCCATTTGCAGAGCAGGCAATTCATTTCTGTCCCCTTTCTCCAGCCTAACTGCTGTCATCTGCTGATCTCTGGCTTCTCCCAACTTTCCTAAGGACTTTGACTCTGTCCTGTTGTCTTTCTGCCTGCCCCAGACTTGTCTGTCATCTTTGGGACTGTCTCTACTCACACCATCTCCTCTATCTAACTTCAGGGCCTTCCTTTGCCCTTCCTTTACCAAGCTGACTCCATTACATGTGGGCACATTCTATGCCTTATGTCGTTGGTGGTTGTGCTTTGTTTTTGAGGAGGGCTAACCTTATGTTGTACCACCTCATGGAACCTCGTCAATTCTAACTGTCTGACACTCACAAGTCCGTTCTCTGATGACAACCTGCAGCCTCTTCTTTCTCACACACATTAAGCTGAGTCTTTCCCCTCATTATGATTTCTTCTCCCTTGAGTCCCAGCTACTCTCCATGCCCATGTCTCCAGCACTGAGTCCAGTCTTAATGCTACCATTGTAGCCATTCTTGTGATCCACTAGCTACCATGGCCAAATCCTGGTATCTTTCAGCTGTTCCCAATTGGCTTATCTTGGAACCTCATTCACTTGCTCCAGCAGATTCCTCCATATCTAAATTTGGTTATGGAATATCCTTAGAGATAGTCTTGAAACTCAATGACAAATCATTGGTGTAGACCCTCATGCTGGCCCTCTTACCTGTCCAGAAATTCTTTTATTCTGTTCTTATTAATTTTTGCTTTCAGGTGTGACTCTGGATCTATTAGATGTCTCAGTGGATAAAACTCTGGGTCCGAAGTCAGGAAGACCTGAGTTCATATCCAATCTCAAATATTTACTAGCTGTATGACCTCAGGCAAGTCATTTCACCTCTGTTTGCCTAGTTTCCTCGTTTGTAAAAGGAGGATGAGAACAATGGCACCAATCTCCAGGGGTATTTTGAGGATCAAATGAGATAATATTTGTAAAGCATTTAGCATGCTGCCTGGTACGTAATAGTTACCATATAAATGCTGGTTGTTCATTTCTGACAGTTATTAGGCTAAATGTTTTTCTGTCCACTCCCACATACATGACAATTCTTTCTTCATTGAAAAAATCAGATCCATCCAATGGGAACTGCCTTAATTCTTTCCCCCAAATCTTCATACCCATCTCACTGTTTCCTTTTCTCTCATCTCTGAGGAACAGGCACTTCCTTAGAGTTAATACCAACCTTAGACCTTGTTTTCATCCTTTCTCTACAAGGTGCTTTCTCTGACCAGTTCATGGTTTTCAGTTGATTCTTCTCTAACAGCTTTTACCAATTGTCTTCTTCAAACATACCTATGTCTCTATTTCTACGAAGGAAAGTATAAAAGAGGGAAAGGAAGGAAGAAAAGAAGGGAGAGAGGATGGATGGAGAGAGGAAGGAAGGAAGGAAAGAAGGCAAGGGAGGAGGAAGGAAGGAAGGGAGGAAGGAGGTAACAGAAAAAAACAATGTTCTCTTAACCCAACTGACTGTCCAAGTCAAGATAGCTTCCTATGTCTCTGTAGCCAAATTTCTTGACAAAGTTGTCCCTGCTTGCTGCTGCTTCTTCCCATCTCTTCCCTGCTTAGCTCCTTGTGACCCATTGCCTGTTGTCATTACCCTCCTTCATCCTCAGGGACTTCCTAATCATTCCCTGGCCTTATTTTAGACCTCATTTTCTTTGACTGTTCTGTGCATTTGATGCCATTGTCCATCCCCTCTCATGGTATGCTCTTTCCAACACACACATTAGGGACATTGACTTCAAGTAATTCTTCTCTTCCTCTTGTTAGCTCTTTGTCCTAAACCTGAATCTTTAAGGTGAACATTTGACAAAGTGGGGATTTCTTTCTACAGCTTCTCCTTGCTGGTTTTCCTTATTTCCATAGCTTTGGCTTCTCCTGTGCAGATGACTGAGCTCTGAAGACCAACCCTGACCACTCTTCTGCTTTTTGTTAGCCTGCAGGATATCTCCATGTGGAGCCCTACCCATGCCATAAACTCAGTATTTCTGAAATGGAGCTCATGATCTTTCTCCCAAACCTAGTCCTTCTGACTTCACTGTTCCACCATCCACCCACTTTGGAAACCTTGATATTTTATGTCAGAATGGATAGAGACTTCATTCAAAAGTAGACATCAGGTGCTATGTGCCAGGCACAGTGCTAATAATTGATCTTGAATCCAGAAAGACCTGGATTCAAATTCTGCCTCTGACACTCCTACAATGGCTCTGTGACCTCGAGACTTACCAGCACTCTAGGCAATTCTCTAAGTTGCTGAGGGGGTGCATGGTTGTAGTCCTTCATTCTTGAGAAGAACCAAAATGACATCACTATATGATCACTGTGTGAATCCTTTCAAAGATTATTCAATGACTCCCCATTTTCTACTGAGAAAAGTCTTCTTTGCTTGGTATTCAAGGCCCCTTGCAATGTGACACCCACTGACCTTTCCATCCCTCTTCAATGTTCCTGTCTCCCAACCTTGACTACTTGGCATCTCTTTCACTTGTCTTGTCCTTTCTTATGTGTCTTTCTTATGTGTCTTTTTTTATGCTATTATCAATTTCTTGCCTCCACAGATTTGACAGCTGAAATGCTTTCTATCTTTGAGAACCCAAGTGAACTGCTCAGTCCTGTATGAAGACTTTTTTCATTTCACCTCTAGGTAACAATGCTCTCTGCCTTCTCTGCCCAGCACCCTGTCTGTTTCTAGAACTCTCATCATATGTTACTGTCTGTCAATTAGTCAACATATCCACTATGTGCCACACACTGTCCTAAGGGCTGACAGTAAAAAGAAAGGCAAAAGTGAAGAGCTGACCTTTGAGAGTATAAGACAGCCTACAAATGAACAGGCAGATGTGAGATGTGCACAAAGTAGTTGAACAGCAATCCCATGTCTTGTCCTTCTACTTGACCACGCACTTCATGAGGGCAGGTGCTGTACCTGATCTAAGCTTCTCTGTATCCAGTAAGTACTTGACAGTAAATGGAATTGAATGGAAGGAGGCGGCAATTAGCCAGGGCCTTGAAGGACAGAGGAACAGTGTGAATGCACAAAGAAGGCACGAGGGAAGTCCCTGGAACGTATGCTAGGGGACTAGAACCAAAAGAGTCCAGTTAGTCCAAACTCCCAAAGCCCCATGGAGAACAGTAGCCTGCCCAAGGTCACCAAGAGTCTGTGGTTAACACAGGATTAAAACCCCCTCACTACTGCTCCCACCTTAAAATAGTGGCACATTTTCCACAGACCTCATAAGCCCTAGTGAGTCCCACTAGTCTGATCTAGTTCAGGTGGCAGGTGTTGTGCCCATCCCTTGGAGGCAGGGAGCTTGGCCCTCCTTGAGTCTCCTGCATTTGCTGTCTTGGAGTCATATGAATGCAGGCTGCCATCACAGGGGGTAATGGAGTGCCTTTCCAAACAATTGAGGGGCATCCATTTACCTTGCCTCTCCTGAAGAAACACAGCGATTTCCCCTCTGCTGGTTCCCATTAGTCTGGGACCTGCTTCCAAAGCTGAGCTCCTTGGGGAGACCTAAAGCCCTGGGGACCTCTGGAAGCACAGGAATAAAAGCCCTAGAATAAAGAAAGAAAACAAAAGAAATGGTGGATGAAAAGCCTTTCGGAACCGCTCAAGGAAAATATTAAAATTGTGAAAGGCTCCAAACTCCGCTGCTTTCTAATTACTCTGCCTCACCTGCCTTTAATGCTAGAGTTGGCCCTGAAATTCAGGGCCATGGAGGCGGCTTAGCTCAATTGAGATCACTCTTCTCTCTCATCTCCTTATCACCCTGCAGCACTTTCCAGAGCTGACCCACCCTGCTCTGTGCTGGGGGTTGCAGGGACAGGGCTCCAGGATGGTCCAAAAAATCGCTCCATGGAACTGGATTGGGGCTCCCAGGATTTCATAAACCTTAGGTTAGAATTGGAGCCCTGGTGGCAGGAGAGAGGTGGAGACTGAGAAAGACAGCGAGGGAGAGCACTCTAAGTCTTTCCACTCTATCTTATGTCTCTGCCCCATCCCTGTTTCTCTGGTGCTGTCTCTGCCCCAATCCTTCTTTTCCTGTCACTATCTCCTTCTCTCCACCTCATCTCTGTCTCAGATTGCATTCTGACATTTTCTCTCCATCTCCCTCCCTGTTTTAGGGTCCTGTGTTTCTGCTTCTTTGCCTCTTCATCTATATCTCTCAGTCCCTCTGTCTCTTCTCTCTAGACCCATTCTCTCTATCTCTGCTCCATATCCATTCTCATTTCTGGCTCTGTCTCCCTTCCTCTGTATCTCTGTCTATCTGTCTGTCTTTTTGTCTGTCTCTTTCCTTTTGTCTTTCTCTTTCTGTTCCTTGCTCTTTGTCACCCTCTCTCTCCCCCTTTGCCTATGTAGGTCTTGTTGTCTCTCAATGTCTCTTTGTGTCTCTGTCTCCTCTGCCCACCTCTTTCCACCTCTGTTTTTATCTCTTCTTTTTCTCCCCTCTTTGGTGCAGCTGTCTCTGGAAGGACCCTTCCTGGTCAGTGACCTTCATCTTCCTTCAGGAGATGCTAATTCTCAGCTGCTGGTACTTTGAATGAGAGAAAGAGAAGTTAGAATTTCTCAGCACCTTTTAAGAAGAGCTACCCCAGGCGAGGAGCACTGAAATCCAGCAAAGTTTCTCCAGTATCAGTGATGCCAACCTGGCTGCAACACCACTGCATTTATTTATTTGGAACTATTCTGAAGCCTTCTGAATAGTGAGATCCCCCCAAACAGGCTGGGGGCCCAACCCTGCCTGCTCACCCCAGTGAGTCCCACTCAGGGCCTTCCCCATAGTTTGTGCCCTTTGCCGCTGAATCGTCCCCTGCTCACTGGGCTTCCTGCCCTGGATGGCCTCTGGCCTCCTGATTTTCCATGCATCTAGTTACAACCATCATATTCTTTGGAAGTCATTTGTAATACATTTATAGGAGACTATCACTCGGCAGTGTTCTGAATTTCCTGCTTATGATGCGATGGCAAAAGTCATTAAACATTAGCAGTAATAGTATTTTCGCTGTAATAAAGTGTTAATTACTTCCACATGGTAATCGAGCAAGGGAGGGGGGTTTGTGCTATTGTTACTCGGCCTAAAATAATTTCCATGTGATAATTTTCCAGGATATCAAAAACTGAATAATTATGCACTAATTAAGAAAGTCGAGCCTGCTCTAGGAGTTAAGACTGCATTAATTTTAATGTTTTTACAGTCCTTTAATTGGGGAAAGGGCTGTAAATTGAGAACTGACGCTCAGTTCCTCCATGCGGAGGCCTGCCTCTGCAATCTGCCTCCTATACACAGCAACCCAAGGTCAACACAAGTTTGCAAAATCCCTCTGCTCTTCATCCAGAATGTATTGGTGGTGAAGCAGGCATCGATCACTCTGACAAGCATTTAACTCTCCGGGAGCACATGGCCTCCCTTCTTAAATTATTAATTGCATTAAATACATTTTCATATCGAGAACTGTTTGCTACAAACTGTTCCCTGGTAGGGCCATGCAGTCCCCCTGCAGCTGGCCTTCTGTTGTTTGGGGGGCAGACGGGCCAGAAAGGGAAGGTGAAGAAGAGCGCCAACCTGGAGTCCAATGGCTCATCTTGAAAAGTCACCTTAGTTCATGGGGTTTGAAGGTCTGCCATGTTGTTTCTCTGTCTCCATCATCATATTTTCCTGAATTGGAATCATATCTCAGATGGGTAAGAAAGCACAGATCAGAGCCTTGTGTTGCTTTCCTCATTCTGATGGCAGCACATTCAGACTTATTCAAGGCTGGAGGGTTAGCCAGGGATGCACCAAAGCATGCCCAGCTCTGTGAGTGAAAAAGGGGGTTCAAGCCTTTGAGCCATGGATTTCCTCAGTCTGGTGGGGATTAGAAGAGACAGTCTGCTCTCTGAGGCCTTGCTGTAAGCCTTCAGTTGGCAGACTACTCATTCCTTGGGTGTGGTTTGGATTCTGGTGACTGTGGACAGGCTGCTTTGGTCTTCAAAACATTACAAAGTAGTTACTTGGCTGCAGAAGCAAGTTCATAGATTAAACCTCACCTTCCAGCCATCTCCATGCTGTGTTGACTGCTCCTCCATGGAAGAATCAGACTCCAATCTCTGAGACTCAGGATTTTGTTGGGTGAATTTGATCATTTTCCCTGGACCTAGATCTATCACATAATTTGCACTCATCTTGACCTCTACCCCTATATCTTTCCATTGCTAGCTTTTCTTCCTCTTCTTCTGCTTCTCTCTCTAGTTTACAATTTATTTATTTTTATTTTTTAATTTATTTTTTAATGTTGATTTATTTTTAGTTTTTGACATTTATTTCCACAAAATTTTGAGTTCCAAATTTTCTCCACTTCTCTCCCCTGCCCCCACCCCATAACACCTTGCATTCTGATTACCCTTTCCCTCAATATGCCCTCCCTTCTATAAGACCTCTCTCTTCCCTTATCCCCATCTTCTCTCTTTTCTTGTAGGACAAGACAGATTTCTATACCCCATTATCTGTATTTCTTTTTTCCCAGTTGTGTGCAAAAACAATTCTCAACATTTGGTTCTAATACTTTGAATTCCAACTTCTCTCCCTTCCTCCCTCCTCACCCATCCCCAATGAGAACGCAAGCAATTCAATATAGGCTATATATGTGCAGTTTTTCAAAAGACTTCCATAATAATCCTACTGTGTAAGACTAACTATATTTCCCTTCATCCTATCCTGCCCCTCTTTATTCTGTTCTCGCTTTTGACCTTGGCCCTCCCTAAAAGTATTTATTTCTAATTGCTCCCTTCTCCCATTTGCCCTCCCTCCTATCATCCCCCTCACTCCACTTGTCCCCTTCTCCCCTACTTTCCTGTAGTGTAAAATAGATTTTCATACCAGATTGAGTTATTCCTTTCTTAAACCAAATGTGAAGAAAGTAAGCTTCATTTTTTTCCCTCTTACCTCCTCCCTTTTCTCCTCCATTGACAAAGCTTTTTCTTGCCTCTTTTATGAGTGATAATTTGCCCCATTCCATTTCTCCCTTTCTCCTCCCAATGTATTCCTCTCTCCTTAATTTTATTTTTTTGGATATCATCCCTTCTTATTCAACTCACCCTATGCTGTGTGTGTGTGTGTGTGTGTGCGTGCGTGTGTGCATGTATGTGTGTGTAATCCCTCCAACTACCTAATTACTGAGAAAAGTTTCAAGAGTTACAAATATTATCTTTCCATGTAGGAATGTAAACAGCTCAACTTTAGAAATTCCTTTATAATTTCTCTTTCCTGTTTACCTTTTCATGCTTCTCTTGATTCTTGTGTTTGAAAGTCAAATTTTCTTTTCATCTCTGGTCTTTTCATCAAGAATGCTTGAAAGTCCTCTATATCATTGAATGACCATTTTTCCCCCTGAAGTGTTATATTCAGTTTTGCTGGTAGGTGATTCTTGGTTTTAATCCCAGTTCCTTTGACTTCTGGAATATCATATTCCAAGCCCTTCAATCCCTCAATTTAGAAACTGCCAGATCCTGTGTTATCCTGATTGTATTTCCACAATACTTGAATTTTTTCTTTCTAGCTGCTTGCAATATTTTCTTCCTGACCTGGGAACTCTGAAATTTGGCTACAATATTCCTAGGAGTTTCTCTTTTTGAATCTCTTTCAGGAGGTGATCAGTGGATTCTTTCAATATTTATTTTGCCCTCTGGTTCTAGAATATCAGTGCAGTTTTCCTTCATAATTTTTTGAAAGATGATGTCTAGACTCTTTTTGTGATCATGGCTTTGAGGTAGTCCCATAATTTTTAAATTGTCTCTCCTGGATCTATTTTCCTGGTTAGTTGTTTTTCCAATGAGATCTTTCACATTATCTTCCATTTTTTTCATTCTTTTGGTTTTGTTTTGCAATTTCTTGGTTTCTCATAAAGTCATTAGCTTCTATCTGCTCCATTCTAATTTTTAAAGAACTATCCTCTTCAGTGAGCTTTTGAATCTTCTTTTCCATTTGGCTAATTTTACTTTTTAAAGCATTCTTCTCCTCATTTGCTTTTTGAACCTCTTTTGACAATTGAGTTAGCCTATTTTTAAAACTGTTATTTTCTTCAGCATGTTTTTGGGTCTCCTTTAGCAAGCTGTTGACTTGCTTTTCATGATTTTCTTGCATTACTCTCATTTTTCTCCCCAATTTTCCCTCCACCTCTCTTACTTGATTTTCAAAATCCTTTTTGAGCTCTTCTGTAGCCTGAAACCATTACATATTTATTTTGGAGGCCTCTGATGGTAAGCATTGTTCTTCCTTATCCAAAAGGATGGAAGAAATTACCTATTCATCAAGAAAGTAACCTTTTATAGTCTTATTTTTTCCCCCTTTCTTGGGCATTTTCCCAGCCAGTTACTTGGCTTTTGAGTCCTTTGTCAAGAGGGGGGTATACTCTGGCAGCCTCTGAGTTCACAGTTCCTCCAAGATGGCTCAATAAAGGGAGAGGAGTTTACTCCTCTCCTGGCCTGCACTCTGGTCTGGGAGCCACCAAATTTTTTTGCCTAGGTTCTTCAAGCAGAATTCCCTTTCCATAGCCTCCACCAGCTCCACCACACCAGCTAGCACTCTTCCTCACCCCTGGACCACCACTCAGGACTGAGACCCAGATCAGTGGCTCAATTCCCCCAGGAGCTTTAGGCGGAGGACTCTGAAATGCTGCTGCTGCTGCCACTGCCACCACCTGGCGCTGGGGCTAGGGGAGGACCCTGCTCCCTTCTCACACAGGAGAAAAAGTTTTTCACTGATCCTTGAAATGTCTTTGGCATTTGTGTGTAGAGGGATCTAAGAACTTCTACTGCTACTGAGGATTCCACCCCAGAGGCCTGTTCCTGTCTTGTCTCTGCTGTGCTGCTCGACCAAGGCTGAACTGGGCTCTGTGGGCTGTGCTCCTATCTGTGTTCCATGCAATAGACCTTTCCTGTTGGCCTTCCAGGCTATCTTGGGCTGGAAATCTCTTTCACTGTGTTGTTTTGTGGCTTCTGGTGCTATAGAATTTGTTTAGAGTCATTATTTACAGGTATTTTATGGGCTGTGTGGGAAGAGCTAGAGTATGTGCATCTTTCTACTCTGCTGTCTTGGCTCCACCCCATTTATTTATTTTTAGTTTTCAACATTCACTTCCATAAGTTTTAAATTTTCTCCCCCTCCTAACCTCCTCCCTCCAACAAGATGGCATGCAATCTGATATGAGCTCTACACATACATTCCTATTAAACCCATTTTCACATTAGCCATGCTGTATAGAAGAATTTTAATGAGTGGGAGAGACTGTGAGAAAGAAAATGGAACAAAACAAAACAAAAAAGAAAGTAGTCTGCTTTGTCCTGAATTCTGACTCCATAGTTTTTCTCTGGATGTGGATGGCATTTACCATCATGAGTCCTATGGAATTGTTTCAGGTCCTTATATTGCTAACAGGGGCTAATCTATCAAAATTAGTCACTGCACACTATGCCTGTTTCTGTGTACAATATTCTCCTGGTTCTGCTCCCTTCATTCAGCATCAGTTCATTTAAATCTTTCCAGTTTTTCTGAAGTCCTCCTCTTCATCATTTCTTATAGCACAATAGTATTGCATTACAATTATATACCAACACTTGTTTGGCCATTCTCCAGTTAGTGAGCATCCCCTCAATTTCCAGTTCTTGGCTGCCACAAAAAGAGCTGCTATAAATATTTTTGTACATGTGGGTCCTTTCCCCATTTTTATGGTCTCTTTGGGACACAGCCCTAGAAGCAGTATTTCTGGGTCAAAGGGTATGCACATTTTTGCAGCACTTTGAACATGGTTCCAAATTGCTCTCCAGAATGGGTGGAGCAGCTCACAATTCCACCAACAATGAGCTAATGTTCCAACTCTCTCACATCTTCTCCAACATTTGTCATTTTCCTGTTTTGTCATGTTAGCCAATCTGATAAGTGTAGCTTTTCTAATAATAATCAAATTAATACTACCATTCCTGAAAAGTCAGCACCTACCTTGCATGACTGTAGTGAGGATCAAATGAAATAATTGTAGAGCATTTAGCACAGGGACTGGCACATAGTAGGAGCTATATAAATGCCAGTTATTATTATTATTTTTATTGTTATTAGGTATGGAACCTGTCTATCTTGTTGCTTCTTAATGAATCAGTCAGAGTACAGACAGGCAAAAGAAAAAAAAAACTGAAAAAGGAGGCCTCTGTACCTAGTAACTTACACTGCCCCCCCCACTAAAATTAGGAAAGCAAAAACAATGCATGAATGTTTAATAGCATGATCCAAGTTTTAGCTTTGTATAGCCAAGTTCATTACAATAGATAACTTGGTGCAGCTAGTTGGGGTCCCTAGGTAGTATAGTAGATAGAGTTCTACTGCTACCTTACATATTTTGGAGGTATGTGACTCTGGACAAGTTACTTTTCCTCTTTCACACTTATTTGTTGATCTGTTAACAACAAAAAAACCACTTTTGAATCAGGTTTGGACATGGAACTAGAAGCAGGGTTGCTGTGATGATCAATCTGTGTATGTGTATTCACACACACAAAAATATATCCATATATATTCATGTACACAGTGCATGGATAGACTAGTATTTAAACATACATATACATGTGTATATATGTTACATATATATGTACTATGAAAATCTTCAAATTATATTTAAATGCCCGTTTGAATTAGCATATAGCATCATTGGGAACAGGAAGTTTCATTGTTTATACTTATAGCCCCTGTGTCTAGAACAGCACTGGGCACATAGTAAATGTATAATAAATCATTATTGATTGATTGATGAGCATTAGGTGTTTGAGAAAAACTTGTTGAATTGAACCATTAGGAAAATTTGTTTTAGGAGAATGGGGTGTGATTTAGACCAAGAGGTCATTGATTGTTGGAGGAATTAAGAGCTCAGTCTGACCAAGGAATATTGTAGGAAGATCATCTTGAGAGAAGGGAAAGGGAATATTATGAAAATAATAACCTGAAAAAATGTAAACTAGAGTCCCAGGCAGGTTGGATATAAATTTAGGGCAACATTAACAATGGGAGTTGAGAAATGGTATTCGCAGGTGGGATCCAGAGCTAGTACAGGACTAGGGAGAACACCCCCTAATGGGGATGCATGGGATGGGTGAGACAGACGAGAAACTATTCCATGCTGCCTTTGTGCTGCCATCTTGCGTGGGGTGCCACAGGTTTATGTTGTTCTGAACTTTGTTGAGGTGGTGTGTTAGAATGTAAATGTTTCCCTATTTTCTTTGTATATCCAGTGTTTAACACAATGCCTGCTATACAGTAGGTGCTTAATAAATGCTTGCTATTTGGCAGATTGAGCCTCCCCTTACCCATTGGGAGTCCCTTTCCCACATTTCTTCCTTTCTAACTTAAGACTTCCCTGTCCCTTACATTTTATTCTATCTATGGAGCAGTATGGAAGCCCCTTCACCATTTCTGCTCCCCTTCTCTGGGTTGGCACCAGTTTATGAAACATAGTGCCCAGAAATGATTGCAATTCTCCCGATATGGTCTGAAAAAACTGAAGTTAAGGGTCACTGTTTGCTCTCATATCTCTCTTACTGGGTGTTAGACTTCAATTAGTTTAGCCAAGAAGACATTTGTTTTACAAACTGCCACGTCACATAGCAGATTCATAGTGAACTTACAGTTTTTTAAAACCCTTAAGTCCTTAAAGAAATAATACCCAGCATCTGTCACACAAGGCCCCAGCTCACTCCCCTGACCAGCTTGGTGTCCTCCCCAAACCTGATTAGCATGGCATCTCTTTCTTCTTCTAAGTCACTAATAGAAATAATGCCTGGCAATGGGGCAGATCCCTCCCTTCTTCACGACATCTGTATGTTAGTCACCAGTTAGTTTTGATGGGGATGGTGTATTCAAAGCTGGGGATGCTGGAGTTTCTAGAACCTGCCCCACTTCCTTCTCTCCATTTTGATGCTGTTAACTAACTGAGCCACAGATATCAAGGTAGGAAAGTATCAAAGCCAGAATTCGCACTCAGGGCTCTGCCCACAGATCCAGTGCTCTTTCTGTTTCATTTTACAGCATAATTGAAAAGTGAATTCTGAGTTTATCTGAGGCTATTACCCTGCAGCTAATGTTTCTCAGCTGGGCAGATTGTGCCAGATCTTGTCAAATGCTTGTGGAAACTGAGCTCAAAAGTTTCTCTATCATTTCTCTGATTGATCATGATGGCAACCCAGCCAATCTCAGGGTCATGCTGCTCTGATCTGCTGGAGGGCACCCAGAATGGGGCTACAGAAGGGAGAAGAGCCTCAAGGTCATGTCACAATAGAGTACCCAAAAGAGCCAAGGATCCACCTTGGCCAGGAAATGACTGATCTCTTTGCCAAGGAGAGAGTTACAGCAGCCAAGTCAGCACTGGCATAGAATTGAAACAGATTTCAAAAAAATCTTATGATGGAATATTATAAGCAGTATGGCCAGCCTTGTAAACAATGGGAAGTAATGGAGGGAAAAACAAATTTACAGAAATCTTGGCAGGAGAACCTACTAAGCCAGAGCATCCCAAGGGCATTTAGGGATGGACCTGTTAGAAGAACAATGAGTGGACGAAAAATGGAAAAGATCTATCAGCATTTCCAGAACACTTGTCCCTTCAAGGACAGTGGGGTTGTCACATCTGAACTCTGACCTCCATGAGTGAGTATCAATAGCACTAAAGAAAATCAAGATGGGCAGAACAGCTGGAAACAATGCTGTGCTGGAGGCAAGGTATTGCCTCAAAGGAACTGAGGAAGTGATTTTCAACTCATATGAAAGAGGGATGGCTACCAAAAGCATGGAATGATAATGAATGATCTTATAGGAGAAAAGGATGGACAAAGCATCCAAGACTCCTGACCATGGCTGCAATATATTCATATTCACTGAAGACTATCAATAATAATAATATGAGCATTTATGTAACACTTTAAGGTTTGCAAAGCACTTTACAAATATTATTTCTTTTTAGTCTCAAAACAATTCTGGCATTTAAATGCTATTAATTATCCCAATTTTATTGTTGAGGAAACTGAGGCAGAAAGAAGTTAAAGTGACTTGCTGAGGCTAGATTTGGACTCAGGTCTTCTTGACTCCAGATTCAGTGCTCTAATCATGGTGACAATTAGCTGTCTTTGAATTTGGTAGAAGAACAAAATGGGCAGACTTTTTGAATGTTATATTGTATAAGAACTCATCCTTCTATAATCACATGATGGACTGAAAATTGTGAACTTAATGAAATGAAACTTACTCATCTGAAAGTTGAGAGTTTAAGATCTCAATCTGCCTCTTGTTCAGTGACTATTAAAAAAAATTTTGCTTTGGTTGATCAAAATACAGCCTCAAAATGTTCTTCCAATAAAGCATTTCCTGTCCATACAACAGAAATCATGCAAGATTCCTTGGGAAATGTAATGCGAGGGCTACTTTGATCCCGTCCTCTCTGATGATCGATGTCAATGTCAGGTGATGTAGGAAAAAAAGGTATACACGTGCACCAAAGGCATTTGCTGCTCCCAGTGAGAGTCACCTGTCTAGAGCCCAAATCAAAATGGGATTCCAGATATTATTATATTTATTATAAAATAATTATTTTTGCAGATAACTTTGTGCTAATTGCATCAAACTTGGAAAATTGAGAGCTTCTTAAATGAGACCCCAAATTCTTTGAAAGAGTTTGTATAAACTGTTTACATGGGAAAACAAAACAGGCCAAAAAAAAAAAGGAAATGAAGAATATCTGTTGTCTGGACTCAGGTAAATTCAGATACCTTGGAATACAGTGGCCTTTGGGGGACAATTTCCTTTGTAGACTAACCTAAGAAAGAAGGCAGCAAATGCTTGGGTAAATAGAGGTAGATTTTGTCTTTATGTCAGAAAAACCTTCCTAATGAGACCACTTCCCCAAAGGAGAATGGGCTGCTGTGGGCCTTTCTGGAATGAAGGTCAGATGACTGCTTGTCAGATATAACACAAAAGGGAATTTTTTTTCAAGTATCCATTGGACCAGATGGCCTCTGGAATCCCATCCAACTTTCAGATCCTGAGATTTTGAGATTCTTGTGTTCTGTGATTTTATCCTTGACTAGACTGCTCTGGGAAAAGATCTCTTTTAAATTTAGTTTAAATATTACTCTTCTCTTAGAGAATATTGATATTTTGATAATATATTGACTTCTCCCAGGAGTCAAGGTGGGTTCTCCCTACAAAAGTATAGGTCACAATCCATCCATACCTTCTCTGCCTCTGCACTTATTTCCATGTCTCTGCATGAATCCTCCATAGGGGTTCCCTGATGGACTGGAGAATCTTTCTCTTCTTCTCTTGATGTTGCATAGATGCATGTGGATCAGAGGGGCTGTCCTTTAGACCTCCTCGGTTTTCTCTACATGAATTTGCCCTCTTCTTTTCCATCATAGAACCCTGCAAGGGGTCTTTATGACACTTTTCTTGGGCAAGTCTTGGCTGTCAATATGCCATGACCAACTCTCACCCAATATACACCTCTCTATTGCTGGACCCTAAACTTTAATTCTTTAGATCTTGTATTGCTTATTCTATGATTTTTAGGCATATAGGGTTGACACAAGAGTATTGTTGTCAAAATGGTTGTTTTTGTTTTAGGAAGAACCTTGAATCTATGAAAAACATGGCATGGTATCCTAAAAGTAACCCATCCTATCCTCCTTCTAGCTGCAGCCAATTGCCCAGGCCCAGTGTTTATCCAAGGTCCATGTAAGGATGATTTCATTATCCATTTACCTATGTTCCCATATCTGGACATAAGACTTTCTTCATCCACTTGCTTTTTCTGTTGTGGATGAGCAAGCTGAAATGTTACTGAGTCATTATGGTTTGCTTTTTGAACGCCCTGCAGTGTTCTAGCATTTGATACAGTCACAAAAACAAGAAGATTAAGGCTGCTTCACCCTATAGGGAATTTCTCTTTGTCTTGGATGCTGCCTTAGGCATCCTGCACAATTGAGGCAAATGCCATCAGTGAGCATAAATCTTCCTGTTTTATGCCTCACTTAGTATTGATAATAAGAAGGTCAGAAAACAGTGGGCTTTGTGGTTTCATCTTTTGAGAAATCTTGTATGATTTTAACATACACTTGGGAAACTCTTCCTTGGGGCCGAATCTTTAACATATGTGCTTTGCCTGCCTGAAATATTTTTTTTGATGGTCAATAAACAAAAGCCAAAATAGGAGTAGTATTTTGTCTGCATCTTTGAGTCAACTGTGTGATGAGAATGTCTTATGTTAATGATGGAGTCTGGTGCAAAATTGCCTTTAAGCAAACTTGCCTGTCATGAGGTAGCAGCAGGCTTCACCATCAGACCCTTGGAATCAAGGATGGTCATTGCATTGGTGGGAATTCTTCATTTTTTACAAATTACTTTTTTTTCCCAATGTTGTTGTGCAGAATGAGACCCATTTTTGGACATGGCAAATACTAGGATTTGTTTTATTTGACTATGCAAACTGGTTATAAGTACTTCCTTCTTCTTTTATTCCAGCAGGGGAAGGAAGGAGAGAAAAAATAAATGCTAGCTCATTGAAAATAATAAAATTCAATATTAAAAAGAGAGGGCATGCCTATCTCTTTCTCAGACTACTTAGGAGCATTCTACATGTAGGAAAAGATTATTCTTATTAGGATTTTGTGATGGTAAGAAAGTCCAGGAGTTACTGACATTTTCCAGATTACCTTTGGTAATGACAATAATGTCTGAGATAATTTCCGCACCTTTGACAATGCCCTTTCTTTCAGACATCTTGATGAAACTAGTTCACCTTTTAGCCTCAGCCTCCTCTGGGTGTCTATGACCTATGATGGTAAACACGTCATTGTTTTTTCTTCAGTTCTTTTCCTTCTTCTTTGTATGGTCCCTTGGTTGATGTCAGAATTAGTGGATGCCTGTACTAAATGCAGAATGTAAGGTTTTCACAATTCCACATGCAAAGACCTATGAGGAGCTGTCCAGCTGTGGATCCTAGTCCCTTACAGCAGCGAAGAGTGTCTATGCTCCATTTTGTGAACATCCACAAGTTGGGCTTGGCAGGAACCCTTGGGAAAGGGAATCACAGGGAAGGAAGAATTAGAAAAGCCTTCCATGCTTGAACAAGTGGATTTGCTATCAGAAGTGAATATTTGCAGGTCATAGTCCCCTTGATGTGCCATTTCAGAGAATGCATTTTTATATTATATACTGAAATGATAACCCATAATGGATCTAGGAAGACTCACTGGAATCGGTCTTGTAATAGATGATGTGTGCAATCATACCTGCCTGGGGAGATGCATGCAGCTCCTGCCTCAGATTTCCCCTTCAGTGTCTCAGCTGGCTGGAACTGGGAAACCAAGTTATCCTGAGCTACTGGCTGTCTGGCTTGAGACTTGTCAGAGGCAGCAATGTGGCCACTGGAGGTCCTGAGACAAGAAAAGGTAGGAAAGGAGTCAGACTGAAGCTTATGTAGATTTTAAGCAGGTACATTTAGCAAGTTCCTAGGATGGTGGCAAGATGCCATGCTTGGTGCTCTGAAGAAGACAATGTAATCCCTGTCTTCAAAGATATTGCAACCTTTAGGCATGGGGTTAAAGTGTGTCCATAATTAATACAAGAGGTAGTAGAGTAGCCCAGGAGTCAAGAACAAGGCAGACCATGTGGGATGAGGACTTGGAGGATTGTGAGAGTTATGTCAGGTGGGGCTGCCACAGAAGACTTTTTGGAAGAAGGGCCTTTGGACTGGGCTTGGAAAAAGATGATTTTGAGGCAATCAAGACAAAACAATAATAGCTTTTATTTCATATTATGTCTTAAGGTAGCTAAATGCGATGGTAGATGGAGTCAGACAAACCTGAGTGTGGATCCTGTGTCAAACACCAGCCGTAGGATCCTGGGCAAGTTGTATCACCTTCCTCAGTCTCAGTTTATCTCAAGGAAGGAAACAAGCATTTATTAAGCACCTACTGTATGCCAAGCACTGTGATAAAGGCCTTTTGCAAATATTATCTGATTTGATCCTAACAGCAACACTGGGAGGGAGGTGCTATTATTATATTCATTTTACAATTGAGGAAACCAAGGAAGGCCGAAGTTAAGTGAATTGCCCAGAGTCACATAGCTAGGAAGTGTCTGAGCTAGATTTGAACTTAGGTCTTGCTCACTCTGGTCCAGAGCTCTGTGCACTGTGGCACCCTCTAGCAACTTCTGTGTGGTCACTATCACTGTGTAATCGAAGAAAGTTTTGAGATTAGCTTGTACCCTGGCATGTGTCGTGGAACTTGGACATCTCTGGTGAAGTCTATGCATGGAGACCTTTAGTGCAGAGTGGAGTTTTTATTTAATACATAAAATCAATACCTAATACTAAAAAGAAAAACTACCTAATTATATTAAAATACCATCACACACACATGCACATACACACATAGACACACACGCACCCACATACACACACATTAATACACATCATGAATTCCAGGTTAGGAACCATTGCTTTCAATCCCTCCCCCACCCCATTTACCAGATGCAGCGCTGGGAGCAAAGCAATCTCAAGACAAAGACCAAGCACCTATAGGCAGCAAATGGCTGGACCATGATTTGCAACCAGGACCCAGCCTGGCCTCCAGTCCAGCTCTCTTTCCCTCTATACCATGTAGTTCCAAGTGCCCTAAGTCTTCCAGGAAGTTAATCTTTTCTATACCTAAAACCAGATGTAATCCATTGGAAAATAGGGACTGTTTCTTATTATAGAGTCACCCTCTCATGTTGTGCACTGAATAAAACACACACACACACACACACACACACCCCATCATCATCATCATCATCATCATCATCATCATCATCATCACTCACTGAGGAGAAGGCCAATGACTTTTCCTCGCAGAACAAACCCATGACCCTGGCTGAGTTCCAGTCAGGGTCTCCAGGTTACAGAAAACTTGAAGATTTTGGGAGAGGCACCTGCATTGTGGACAGGCTGGAGCCATGCCCATTCTGGTTAGTGAAAACCAGCTGGGAGCACCTGGGTCCCCCATTGGCAGAGCTTGCAAAGGCCTTAAAAAAAGGCATGCTGCCAACCACCATGAAATATGCAATTGTCCATCTGTTGCTAAAATAAAAAAAATCAAATCAAATAAAAATTTCTCATCCGTTGCCAACAATCTCACTAAGTACTGTCCAGTTTCTAACCTGCAGTTACAGGGAGAGGGGGGCTGATGGAATTGGGATCAGTCCTGGGGAGTTGCTTTGTTCCTAGCTTTTATAATGAAGTGAATGGAGGGGAGGTTGGCCTCGTTCAAAGAATACTGCAATAAAAGAAGACTCCTCAGCTTCTGGTCCTGCTCAGCATGAGTCAGAACATCCTCAAGTAGGAGCAAAGATCTAAGGAGGATGGGGGGCTCATTCCCCTGCTTTTGTCCAGAGTGCTTCCTGTGCCATCCTAGAGAAATAAATATCTGATCTTTCAAGAACTCTTGGGAACAGGGGAATCCTTGAATATGGCTAATAGGAGAGGTACCAACAAAGGTATTGATGTTACCCTCATCTTAAACTCTTCTTAGATTCCCTATGGTTTTAGAAACTGATCTCCAGAGCACCTTCGACAAATCTTTTGATCCACCTCTATCATCATTACTGGCAGTGGGATGGAGGTCAGAGGGATTGAACACATACCGGTGTGAGGTACAGAGTCAGGATTGGAATGGAGGGCCTCTGACTTCATAGTCAGGGCACTCATCACTATACTCCACAACCTCATGGAGGCATGAAGGATGGGCTTTGGTGGATCCCACCCAAAAGGGAAAAGCTGCCTCTGATATTCTTAGTACCTATGGTATGAAGACCAACAAGGAGACATGTTAGAAGTGATCTTCATCACCAGAAAGTGGAATTACAATTTTTCCTGGCCTATGTATCTCAAGGACAATCCACAGGAAGGGCTGGGAAGGAGCCTGCTTTAGTCCCTGGAGAGTCTCCATTCATCGCATTCCAGGCCTCCAAAGTATTTACATCAGGCATGGTCACTATTTTTTTCGTTTAACAGGACCCAGACAATTTCTACTACTGGGTATGATCTATATGATAGCTTGCATTTTTCCAGGGTTTACAAAGCACTTCCTTTTCTGAGTCTAAGCTCTGGTGCACCCAATGACTTCCAGTTTGGTTCCATTGATTGCCTGCATGTCATCTGAGGACCAGCCTAGTTAAGTTTGGAGGCACTCATCACTAAATTCTCTGTAGGAGGAAAATAGTAGCAACAGAAGCATATAATGGATAATGCCCAGGGCCTGGAAGCAAGAAGATCTGAGTTCAAATCTATCTTCAGATACTCACTAGTTTTGCAACTCTGAGCAAGTCACTTAACTTCTCCCTGCCTCAGTTCCTTGTCTTTAATATGGATATAATAATAGCACCCTCCCCCACAGAGTTGTTATGAATATCAAATGATATAATATTTATACTTAATACAATATCTGACACATGGTAGGCACTATATACATGTTAACTATTATTTTATTATAAATGAACCATTCCAAAACAATGAATAATTATAATAACTATATTGTATAAATTAATAAAATATAATTATATACTATATAATGTAACCTATTGCATATGATTACATGTAAATTGCATATAATATGTGAATATTCATATACAATTATTTTTAAATTCTGATAATAAAATATTGATTAATGGTAGATTAATAATTATTGAATGTTTAATGATAACTATTGATTTATAATAATAGCTAGCAAATTGTCACATGTTAGATATGGTGCTAAGCACTTTGCAATTTTAACTCATTTGAGTCTCACAACAACCCTTGGTAGGTGACTACCAATATTATCCCCATTTTACACATAAGGAAACTGAGGTTGAGAGAGAGTAAGTGACTTGCCCAGGGTCACACACTGAGACTGTCTGAGGCTGAATTTCCACTCAGGTCTTTCCACCTTCAAGATCCCAGATCCATCTGTTGACACTTTTATGCCCACCTGAATGAAGAGTTGAATGGTCCTACCATTGTAATCATCTCTCAGTTTTATGAACAGAGGATGACTGAACTTTCAGTTTTTCCTTTGTTTTACCTGCTAGTCCATCCATTTTCTGCCTTTTAAAAGAATTTGTCACCTTTTTTGTTTATTTCCCACCTTGTCTCTTTCACAGTTCTCCCTTCATACCTATTCTTTTAACGTTTAAAAATCTATTTCTGTTCTTTTCACATCATCTTCATTTCAAAATAACATCATTTGTTTCCAGAATTAAAAAAAAGTAAAATAAAAATAGCAGCAAAGCTAACTTACAGATCAACTGAGTCTGGCAAGAAATGAAAGATTCTGCCTACTTCTACAAAGATGGAGGCCAATGACTGTATTTTTGTAAATCCTCCAAGACCCAACTTTTTACCCATTTTATACACGTGAGCGGTCACACACACACACACACGCTCATGTGTGTGTAGACATGTGAAGCCACGTATTATCACATATCATACATACAAACACACCACATACTATACATGTGTGCCTAAAACCATAGACATAGATGTGTTTGTATGAAAACAGATCATACGTGTGTCGATAGGACATCCAGCTGCTTTTCTCTTGTACGTTGTTGTAATCACTGAGTCTATTCTTCTATTAGTTCTGCTTTTATCACTTCACATCACTTCACACAATGATTCTCATGCTTCTCTGAATTCATCACATTCACTACCTCCTACAACTCAGTATTACCTCCTTACATTCATGGGTCACAATTTGTTTATCCAGTCCCCCATTCTATGGGCTGAGGGTGCAGTGGCTAGAGTGCTGGGTCGGGAGTCAGGAAGACTCATCTTTGTGAGTTTAAATCTATCCTCAGACACTTACTAGTTGTGTGACCCTGGGCAAGTCATTTAACCCTATTTGCCTCAGTTTCCTGGAGGAAAGTGGAGAAGGAAATGGTAAACCACTCCAGTATCGTTGCCTAGAAAACCTCAAATGGGATCATGAAGAAAGACATGATGGGAACACAACAAAAATCTATGGACAATTGCTTTGTTTCTAATTCTTTGAAATCACAAAAAGTGCTACTAAAAATATTGCGGTGTTAATACAACCTTCCATTCTGTCTTCGACCTCCTTAAGGCAGATGCTGAGTAGCAGAATCTCTGTGTCAAAGGTCTGGACATTTTAACCCTTTTTGTAGTGTAATTTCAAACTGCTTTTCAAAATGGTTCCACTAATTCACAGCTCCACCAGCAGTATATTAGTGGACCTATCTTCCCTCTCCTGTCAATATTTATGTCTTTCCCTTGTTTTTGCCAGTTTTCTAGTTGTGAGGGGAAACTTCAGAACTGTTTTGATTTTATTGAATGGAAGCTCTGGACCCGAAATCAGGAAGATGTGAGTTTAAATCTGGGCTCATACATTTACTAGCTGTGTGATCCTGGGCAAGTCCCTCGGCCTCTGTCTGCTTCAGTTACCTCACCTGTAAAATGGGGAAAATAATAACATTTACCTCCTGGCATTGTTGTGAAGATCAAATGAAATAATGTTTGCAAACTTTAGAGCACTACATAAATGCTAGTGATCATTATTATTATTTATTGTAATTATATACTATTATTGTTAATATAATAATTATAGTTTGCATTCCCTTTACTGTTAGTGCTTTGCATCAGTATTTTGTGGTTGTTAATTATGGATGATTCTTCTTTTGAGAATGTTTGTTTATATCTTTTCACTACTTCTTGGATTTGCCTTTTCTTTTTAACAAGGACTCATTAACCCTACCTTAGTGGTGGTGATTTGCCAACTTTTTCCCACAGTCCCAGAAAACTGATACCTGAGATATTTTATAATGGAGCTCTGAGGGACCAGGTGTGTCAAGACACCCACTGCTACCCCACCTCACAAGGGCCCTGTATGGAAAGTGAGATGGGGTGGAGTGGGGTGGGGTGGGGCAGAGGCTTCTTAACCTTCTGACTGCTCTGCTGGAAATGAACCATGGCTATGTTGTTCTCTCTTCCAACTCTTTGATGTTTCAACAGGGAAAAACAGATACTACACATGTATGATTGTCAAGAGTCAAATGGTTTCTAATTTTCAAAGTGATTTTTACATAGATTATTCTATTTGATCAATGCAAAAATATCATCTGGCAGTGGGACAGTTTTTACGGGAGATAATGAGAAAGGTCTTATGGAAGATGGCTAGATGTAAAGTCTGGGGGCCTGGATTCAAGGAATGTGTGGAAGTGATAGAGATAGATTCAGGCCCAGGTTAAGTGTGTGTGTGTGTGTGTGTGTGTGTGTGTGTGTCCACATGTGTTTGTGTAAAATATAAACAACGAGAGTGTCCTAGAGCAGAGTGGCTGCTTTGGTAGAGAGTGGGTTTCACCCCGCTGGATGCTGTCAAATAGAAAATGGAGTAGTTATTTGTTAGGGCTATTGAGGAAGAAACGATTGTTGAGGGCAACTGTCTCCCACTCTGTGCCTGCTGCCCTGTGCCCTCTAAAGTGGAGCTCACCTCACCTTGTTTCTGGCTCCTCCTCCCCCCAAAGGCCCAAATTGCTGCTGCTGACTTTGCCAAGGCTGGGGCAGTGACTGTCCTCTGCTTCTGCTCATCATCATCGACTTCCTCCAGAGCTCGAGACTGCAAGCACTTTGGAATGGCAGCCCAAGAACTTAGCAAAGTGCACAGCCCCCGCAGGACATTGACTCACTGCTTTCACTCATTCATTTGCTTCACACTGAGGTCATTTCTGACCTCGCTGTTGTTCAGTCATATTTGATTCTTCATGACCCCGGAGTGCTTTGCCATTTCCTCCTCTAGCTCATTTGACAGACAAGGAAACTGAGGCAAACAGGGTGAAGTGACTTGCCCAGGGTCACACAGCTAGAAGGTATCTGAGGATAGATTTGAACTCACAAAGATAAGTCTTCCCAACTCCAGGCTTGACGCTCTGGGCACTGTGGCGCCATCTAGCTGCCCCTCCTCTCTGAGCTCGAGTCCTGGCTTTGCCCACTTATTAATTGTGTGACCTTAGGCAGTCACTTGCCTTTCCACCTCTCAGTTTCTTTCTCTGTAACATGAAGAGTCTGGATTATACTAGATGACTCTTCAAGCTCTTTCTAGTTCTCCAGAGTACAGTGCTGTAGAGAGGGTCTGCATTTGGAGGACAGGGATCTGGCTTCTTCATTGGACTTGTTTTTATCAGTTAGAGAAGCATTTACTTTTTCTTCATAGTTGACTCTTAAGAAATGCTGATTGATTGATTGAGAGCAATTTCTGTATTAACATTTAAAGTTGTGTAAAAATGGAACATGGCAAATGCCATTGCTTACATTTTCCCTTGTCTTTTCTTTTAAAAACTGGTAGAACTGGCACAAAAATTCAATCTAATCCAACTGAAAGGGTCACAAGAGAATAAATTTAGATCAGGAGGCAACATTTGAGGTCCTCTAATCCAAACCCATGCTTCTTGCTGACAAAGAAAGGCCCAGGGGCAGTATCCATCTGATTTACAAAAATGTGTGAACTTTACTGCTTTTCCTCACTGTCTTCTGTGGTATAGCTTACCACTCCTCACCTTTACTGAATCCCATTTCTAGTCCTCTGATTCTGCTTTGTGGCTTGGAGTGGAGCCTGGGATCCACTGACTCTGCCCAATCTTGGCCAGTGCCATCAGGTTGGGAAGGCTTTGGGCCATAGGTCTGGGTTCTGACACAGGCTTGACCCTGGTTGGCTGCTGGTGGGCGACTTTTTGGCTAGGAATTCACTAGAGGACTGTGGAGAGTCCGAGATCTGCGTTGATGACTCAAGTACTGAACTGATTGTGTCTAGTCATGTCTATACATCTCTATGTCCAAGTTGTCTCTTCCATTATTATACATTTTTTCCTTTTTGTCTTTGCAACTCTGTGGGGGTTCCTAGTCTGTGGCAGGGAAAATTCTCCCTCAATCCTTGTTGCTTGACCTGGTGCCACCATCGCCCATGTAATTTACTGATTAATTTTGAAGGGCAATGCTATCCTAGGTGCCTTTTACCCCCAACACTCCATGTTTCCCCCAGCATAGCTTATCTGGGCCAGCGGTCAGTAGGGAAGGATTGAGCAGAGCCAGTCTTTCCTATCTCCCCAGTAGAACACTTATAGACTTCTACAAACAAAAGAGCAGCTCACAAGAGCCTCTTGATTCTCAGTTGATGGCATTCCACTGAGGCAAGGGTGTCCAGGCCCCACTGACTGTTCTGACAGATGATCTCCTTGGGGCTACGGACATCAGTGTTTATTCTCCTGGATCAACCTGCTGGCTCAGATCCTGTCAGTGATGAGGTGTTCTGGCTTCTGCTCTGAGATTTACCTGAATGAATGACGTTACCCTTCGATGGGTAAAGCAATTTGTCTCCAGCAGAGAAGGCTTGTGATGGGTAGCTGCCCTTCCTCCCTGAGGCACCTCAGCTGTGGAGGATCATGGGACTCCCTTGGGTCTTCTCTCTGGGACAGCACATACTGAAGACAGCCCAGAAAGTTACTGCTTAACCCAATTGGAAAGGCGCAGATGGAGTGGCCCCTCTGTCCCCTCCAGGGCTTCCTGAAAACCCCCTTCACCCTATGATTGGGGAGGGAGAGAAAGGGATGCTTACATTGCCCCAGACTGAGAGTATGATGCCAGGGAAATGGACATGACTGAGACTGACTGTTGAGGCTGCTAAGATAGGCACATGGCTCCCTTTTCCTAAGAGGAGAAGGATTGGAGGAGGGTGGCCTCCACCCAACTTGGCCCAAAGTACCTGGAGATAAAAAGCTGTTCCAAGGAGAGAGAGAGGAGGCAACGGGAGAAAAAAGTATCTATCTGTTTGTCTGTCTATCTATCTGGATACAGATGTACACATATGTACGTATATTTATGTATGTGTGAATATATATGCATACACACATATACATATACATATACATTGCAATAGTATATGATACTGCCTCCCAGGCTAGGACTAGCCAGGGCAGTCATGGACCGAGGGTGACTTCCTCTGCCTTCAGAGAACCTCCTAGCCATGGCATCAGCTGAACAAAGCCTGTAGAAATGGGTTTGCCCAGAGGAAGCCTTTTGTTGTTCTCCTGCTATAAGTGTCTTTCTCTAAGATGGATTATTATTTGTCCAGTCTCACCCCCAGCACTAATCTCTTAATGTAAAGGGTGATTAGGAGGATATATTGGGATTAAGAAATAAGGCTCATGACTTAATGATTAACCTGGAATTATGAATGGATCAATGTAACTATGCATGTCATGAGGAGAGTGAGGAAATGGGTCCCGTTTTCTTGGTCCATTTCCAAGTTGAATGGAAATCTTCCTATTCACCCTAAAATGCTTTCCTCCCTCGACCCCAATTCCATGCATTGACCCAGTTGGGCACATTGGAGTAAGCTTCTTGAGGTCAGGGGTCAGCACAGTGTTTTACAGATGATACAGGCCCTTCATTAATGCTTTAAAATTGATTGAAATGGAAATAGAACCTTTAAGCCAAATACCCCAAGTGATCCCTGGACTTCCACCAGATGTTCTGAACTTGGGAATTAATGAAGGGAACACTTTTTGACTCATCCCTAGGATGCTGACTATTGGGAGATACATTCTTGTTTTTGCCCCAGTGACTACCTCTATGACCTTGGCTATCTTATTAAACCTCCATATTTCTGTTTTTCCTCTAGTAAGTGAAAGGGTTGGACTGAATTACCTCAGGGGTCATATTCAGCTCTATATCTTATGAGATTAAGATCACCCATATCTTCTTCGAAATGCACACAAGGACTGTAATCTGCATTGGTGGATAGAGTTCCTACAAAGGGAAATCATGGAGCTTCTGAAGCATAGCAATGTAGAAAAATCAACCCCTTGTGAGTGGAGCCGGGGGAGGTAAGGCAAACCTCACACTTTGGTCCCAACTCAGGAATTCACAGTTGTTCTTACCCAGGTTAATTTTTCAAATCTACAGAATTTGGGTTTCTCTTTTCCAAACAAACCAGCCATCCAAATTCAAAGAAATCTGGCACCTGCTGGCACTCTGCCTTGGAGGAAGTCACAAACCATAAGTGCCACCATGTTGTCTTAGAATATTACAGACTTTCTGAGAAACCAAGAAGCAGCAGCCTATTGTGGTGGAGACAAAACTGGTCCCAGAGTCAGGTGCCATGTGCTCTCATCCTGGCTTGGCCCCCAGCAGCTGAGTGAATTCAAGATGTCACTTCACCTTTCCTGATTTTTGTCATTTGTAAAAGAGGGAGATGGACCAGAGTCCAGAGAGTCAACTCAATCTGACAAATATTTATTAAGCTTCTCTAATGGATATAGGACAGGTGAAACAAAGGCAGAATTGAAAATAGCCTCTGCTTTTGAAAAGTTTGCCTAAACATAAAGGAACTGAAGAGGACACCTACAAAGAGCTGGAGGAATCCAGGAAGGCACCTGGAGGAAGTGAGCCTTTAGCTGAGTCCCACAAGGTTGGGGTTCTGTGAGTCCCTGTGGGTATGGGCGGAGGAGCTGCTCAGGGCAAAGCTCAGAAGTGGCATGCCCTTCACAGTCCTTGCAATGTAACCCTGTTAGAAAAAGACCTGATTTAGCTCAGTGGGGCTCATCCCACTGGCTTGTCCCCCCATTTGCTTTATCAGCTTCTCTGCAATCCCAAAAGCTAACAATTTTATCAGAATTTAAGGGTGATCGGGTGTTTTCCTCACAACACTTCTGCGGGAGAGAAGTCACAATCATTTCACTATCTCCATTTGCAGATGAGGAAACTGAGGTTAAGGGAGTTAAAGTCCCTTCTGCACAATTATCCTGATAATATCTGAGATGTGCTTCTACTCTGTGTCTCAGGACCCCCGGACCCCAATACCAAAAGAACTATGAGAAAATAGCTTCCTTAATTGGAGTTTCTGGAATCCTCCTTTGATCCCTTGGTTAAAGTCTCTTCTCTAGTCTCTCAGTACCTCAGTTCTCCCCAGTTCCTTAAGGATTCTTTCAGAATAATAGGTTTGTGGCAGTGCTTGCCCATGTCCCATCTGGCATCTTCACTGCAGAGCTGGTTCTGAACACAAAGTACAGGCACTTTGTGCATGCCTTCAGGCCACAAAGCCCTGCCGAAATGGGGAAAGGGGTCACCAGTGGAAAAAGTTAAGAAGCTCTGATCTAGTTCACCTCTCTCATTTACAGAGGAGACTAAATGGAGATCCAGAGGTTAAGTGATTTGACCAAAGTTACAGATGCCCATCATTGGTGATGTAAGTAGAGAACCCATCAGAGAATCTAAGTCCTCGACTACAGAAACAGAGTTCTTTCAATTGAATCCCATTGTCTCCCAAGCTCTTAGTTTTATAGATGAAGAAACCGAGGCTCAGAGAGTTTAAGTGATTTGTTTGAGGCCACACAGTTAGAACTAGGGATGTGACAGTCAATATAATAATTCCATTTGAAAAGTATTTATTAAGCACTATGTGTAATGCACAAGACTAAGTATTAGTAATTAAAAAATAATGCTTGTTCTCAAGGAATTTACATTCTGCTGGGGAAAGAAGATACAGTATATGTATAGATGAGAAAATGAAAATTATATACAAAGTTACATAAATAATTTCAAGAGGTAGAAATCCCTCTGAATTTTGGGGAATAAGGATAGGTCTTGTGTAGTAGATAGCACTGAACTGTTCTTTGCAGAAGATAAGGCAGAAATGAAGAGGGAGGGCATTCATTCCAGGAGTAAGGGACTATCCATGTAATTGTACGGAAGAAAGGAATGGAATGTCATTTATGGGTGCATAACCTGAATCACTGGAGTAATCTAGGTTAGCCTACCTCAGAATAATTAAAATGTTATTGGAAATGGTTTGTAATGAAAAAAAGTGTTGATGAAGCATACCCCCAACCTCTTGCTGGAGAAGCAAATGACTGAAGATACAGGATGAGACATATATTTCCAGATGTCAGTGTTATGAAACAAATTTATTTTCTTCATCTATACTTTTATTACAAGGCAGAGATTTTGTTTTGGAAAAGAGAGGCTTGTGATAACAATGGAAAAAAAAAGGTGAGCTGGAGAGAGGAGTTAAAAGTACATCTTGGAAATATTTAAAAACATAAGGAAGAGAAAAAGGGAAGTTCAGAGGAGACCCAGAGAAGGAGAGTAATGTGAGTACTGCCACACCACATAATGTGTGATAAAAACAAGAAGATATGTCTCATGGCTTCATGGTACAATTCTCAGTGTTTGTGTATGGAAAGGCAACATTGTGCAGTAGGAGACAGGACATGAAACTTGGTGTCAGGGAGACCTGAGTTCAAATCCCAACTCAGACACTTACTATGTGACCTTGGATGAGTCAATTAACATGATGTTCTTTAGTTTCCTCATCTATAAAATGAGAACATGAAACTGAACACTCATAAAGCTCCCTTCTAGCTCCAAATCTATGATTCTGTGAAAGTTTCTTTTTTTGTTGGTGATTTTCAATTTCGTAATTGAAGGAAGTCTAAAGACCCTTTACAAAAGCAAACATGTTAGATCCACTCCATTTGGTGTCTTACCTTTGTACCCTTGAAAGTAGAGAAGCAGTCTCCAGTCCAGAGAGTATGTTAAGAGTACTTGACTACTCACTGTTGGGGTGCTCATTACATAGTTCCAGTGTCCTGATTGGTGAGTGAGAGCAAGCTCACATAGACTGCTATATTTAACTGGCCTGAGACCAGACTATGCTTTATATCCCAAGCAGCTGTCAACCCTACCTAACTGTCTGTCATCTGTCTTGTGGCCATACACGTTCCTGCTCCACTCCCAATTTTTACTTTATTCTTTGGGAACCATGATCAAAGCAATATTACCAATGTTTCTGGCCATCTACAAAGGAATCTCTCTATTCCTTTTATTCTCAAGGGATAATGGCGTATTCCTTAAACAAACAAATTATCTCCCTGCCCCTAAACAAAAAGGAAGAAGGCTCTCAATGTAAATACAAAGAAGTGAAAGGATTTGAAGATTTAGAGGAGCTTGCTGACATGAATCAGAAGCTTACAGTGTGGAGGATCAAGACCCAGAGGAGAAAGGAATGAAGGACCATTGAGTAACTTTAGCAGGCAGGAGGATCTTTGTGAGGAGGGGTGTAACAGGACTGCGAGCAACAAGCACTTGCTTGTTTTCCAAGGCACAGGATGTGTTTTTAAAGGTGCTCTCAGGTGAGAAACTATCCAGGAAGTATCAAAGAGGAGACATGATTCCTAGTGACTCCCTGCAGAGGGGATTGTTGACTTGCTATCTGAGCTGTTTGCTTTCTTTCTGGGTCATGTGTGTAGAACACATCTGGGAACCTCTCAAGGTTTAGCACACCTAAGGATTGCAATACTCCCCTGGAGGTTCTCTTGGTCATGGAGAACTCTGAGAGATGTAATCTAGGAAGCTTGCTGGAAGACTAAGAAGCTTCAACCATGATTTGAAAACCATGGGGGCACAGGTAGTGTTTTCTTTACTACAGGCCATTTGTGGCAAGGTCTGCACTTGAGAAGACAATCTTGGGAAGTGAATAGCTGTTTAAAAATAGAATGTCTAGACCAGGAGGAAAACAGAAAACGGCAACAACAATGTCCAGTGAACCATCAACAGCAACATCAGCAGGAATCATAGAAAGGGTAACTGAATACTGCCTGGTTATAATAACAAAGTCCAGCTGGATGGAAGTACTAAGGAAATTCCCCTATCCCCATTCTGTGCAGATGTGGGGCTCATGGCTGTGGATCATGGCCTCTCCTGGCAGTCAGAGGGATGCCCTAAGTAGATGCCATCAAATTACATTTTTTTCCTTTTTCTAATTTTTGTTACGAGAGCTACCTCACTGCTCAGAGAATAGGGTAGGAAGTACTTATAAAGGAAAGCAATGTACAAACAAATGGTATCAATAATATATGATTTTGAAATGAAGAGAGAGTCTGGGAATAGACTTGAATTTCTGAACCATGACATAAAGTAGAAGAAATGAAAGGTTTGAGCCAGGCATCATGTGCCAAATAAGAAATGGTAAGAATGTTTTTACCTAAAGTCTTGCAAAACTAATAAAAAAGCTTCATATCACCAAGAAAGGGGGTTGGGAGTTCCTGTGTTTATGTACTAAGCAAGCTACTGTGGAACATAGAGGGAAAGCACTGTAGGGAAGAGACGAGCTGTAGAGATGCCCAGAAATTCACAGGAGGCAAAATCTAAGAATTGAGCCAGCAATAAATAAAATTCAGGGACTCCTGTGTTTGTGCACAAATGAACCCAACATGGCTAAGAAGCAGGGTGAGCTAGACACTAAGACGAATGTGAAATCATAGGGAAGACCATAACGATGACAATAGTAATAATTAGTTCTTATTATTGTTATCATTTCTCAACCACATTAAAATTTCTGAAGCACTGGAGATACATCTTAACATCACAGCAACCCTGTGAATTAAGGACTGTAAGTATTATTATCTCTGGTCTACAGAGAAGGAAATAGGATCAGAGAGGTTCATTGACCTGTACTGGACACAGAACTGGTGTCAGAGGAGGAATATGAACATAAAACTTGCCACCCACTAGAACCCAATTATCTGTCACTGTCTCTGATTCATGGAGGGATGAGATTCTTCTGATAGATTTTTACTATCCTCCTCTATGCTCATCTTGCAATTAAAATGTTCAAATATTAAAAATGAGACCTTGATTAAGCTGGGAGGGCATCTTTTGGAGTTTTCTGCAGCATCCCTCTATCCCTCATCCTTTGTAGTACATGTTGGTACAGTGGCTGCTGCTATCTTCATGGGAGTCCTTTGCAAATGCTTATCATGAGCAAAGCAATAGGAGATGGCCAAATGTTCTAGGAAATGATGTTTCTTGTTACCTTTGGATGCACAATAAAGCCAAATCTGCCAGCCAACTCATTATGCATTTTTTCAAAGAGAGCCTCTGAGATGTCCTTCCATTGTGCCCATTCATCCCTTTCAGAACCAAACTCCTAGAAAATTGTGTCTCAACTCCCTGGCTTTACTTTGTCACCTTTTGTTCCTTTCTATTCCCTCTCCTCAAAGTCTGTCTTCCAACTCCACCATTCAGCTTCTTTAAATGACCCTAATCTCCTCCTCTAAAAAAAATCCCATCATGCTCACATTAATCAATCAATATTCTTCTGTGATACTGACTAGCTGTGAGCCACAGAATACATCATCCATAGATTAATATAATTGTGGGTCACCCACAGGGCAATTCAGGAGTCACAATATGTGTGAGCAGGCTGCAGCAGATGACCACAGAAGAGCTGAACTTGAAAAGCAGCAAAAGGCTCCTCAGAGGGAGGCACACAACTGGAAGAGGAGACTATTAGTCATGGACAGAGGTCAAGGGTAGCTGATAGGTAGCCCTTGCATCTGAGTGGTACCAATGGTATACCTAGGGACCTAAAAACAAGGATTAATGGGAAGATGTGGGCCAGAGTGACTAGGGATAGGAAGCGTTTATGCTCTCCATCACTGGCAGGTGTAGCCGTATCAATGAGATGATGACATTACCAACAACTGGCCTGTGTTGGTTCTTTGAAGCTTAGAAAGCTCTTTAATGTATATTGTCACATGTAAGTCTGACAAAACAAAACTCTGTGAAGTAGGTAATATAGGATTAGTATTTCCACTTTACTGATGAGGAAACAGAGGCTCTTGAAATTCAGTGACTTGACCATAAGTATGTAACTAGTGAATTTGTGAATGTCAGATGGAATTTGAACTCAGGACTCTACATCCATGACTGTTCCCAATCCCAAACTAACCCAGTCTCTCAGATCCCTTGGTACATGGAAGTGTGGCACTGTCTTAGTTGGCAAATTTGCCTAGAATCAAAGTCTTGGGAGGATGTGAGTGGAACATTTCTAGGACTTTGGAATGCAAAATGGTAATAATTTGGGACGTCAACTTCCTGCCATTCCTGCCAATGTCGTGAGGATAACTTATTCCCTGTGGTGTTGAGGCACTTTTTCTTGCTTCCTAAAATTCTGAACCAAGGATTTACATCTCCCTCTTTCCCTGTCCTCCTGGCAGCTTACCCTACCCCATTGACCTCACCCACAGGGCATCTCTCAGAGATGACATGTTCCTGCTGCTGCTGGGGACTTACCAAGACAGCTCCGAGCCAGGCTAATGGGGACATTGCTCAAGCCACACTGGCTTTTTTTCTCCCTCTGTTCTACTTTCTCTACTGCCACTGCATTAATTAGAAATTGAGGTAAATGACACAAGTGGCCCAATTTTTTATTTCTGCCAGGAGAACAATTAGGCCATTAGAAGTAACAAATGGTCCGGACGCATGTTGCCTGTTGAAAATTTTCAAGCTACATTATTTCTGACAAGAAAAAAACAAATACGAGTTGTTTTGGCCAATTTTTACCATAAGCAATGTCAGCTCCGGCAGATGCCGCCGAGGCTGGGCTTTTTTTCCCTCTTGTCATGCCTCATTAAGGTATGCTGACTCTGGTGGGATCCCATTTCCTTTAGGTAAATAGTTATTTACATGAACTGCGGCATTTTTCTTTGGTGACAATTTCTAATTGTTCAGGCAACCAAGGGTGATATATTAAATGCACAGGAAAAAGCTTCACCTGTGAAACAAATGACTTGAAATTAACTATCCTTTCCAAAGAAAGACAAAATTTCGAAATGGACAAATTAGGCCCTTCTCCACCACATATGGTAAGTGTTTGAAATGTTTCCCCACTGGTGCCGACTCCAGAGGACAATTCTTCATGATGGAGTGGAAGCCTTGGGAGCTCATTTGGGGGTCCTTCTGATGCCAGCCTCTGCCAGCTTTGTGCTCAGAAGGGATGACTACGGGGATGAGCCGAGAGCCTCTCTTCATTATTTGTGGCTTTCCCAACTCCCCAGTCCTGGTTTGGAGAGTTTAACTCTTTCTTGGGCTTTGGGGTAGGAACACGTGGAGATGGGCCACTTTTCTGCAAAATAAAACAAAAACAACAAAAGCTTAAGCGCTCAGTCTCCTGGCTGCCTTGCTGGTGGAAGACTGCCGTCTGAGTATCCTGACACAATCACATTATAGATACATAGGAGCGTGTGCCCACATGTTGGTCTCCCCTCACCAGCTGGCTACCAGTTTGGAGAGGCACATGTCTGCAGGGCCAAGGAGAGGGGGGAAATCTTCAGTTGGGGGCACCCAATGGATGAAAGAGCAGAGATTTAGAGTGGGGAGGGCAGGAGTTTTGAGGTCATCACACCCAATCCTTTCCTTTTACACACCAGGGAAGAGAGGCTCAGAGAAAGGAGAGAACTCACACAAGGTCATCCAGCTACCAAGTCTCTGTCCGTTATTTTTTTCCCTAGACTACAAGTACAGAGCTATTAATTATTAAGCATATAAGCTAATAGCCTCTACCTGAGGAAAAACCACGGTTGGTAACTCTAAAATACCAGTCACACAATGACCCAATAGTTACATGAATGGCTTCATGGATACAGGAGGCAAATCATGTCACTTCCATAGACCTGTGTCTCTAGACCTATTTCCTTTCCTACAGAGTGACAGTAGAGGGAGGAAGGATGATCTGCTTCTGAATTTATGAACCTATAATAATGAAGCAAGACAGATGAGAGGCCACTGGCCTCGGAGTCAGAAAGACCTAGGTTTGATTACTGCCTCAGAAGTACACTGTGTGGCCCTAGGTAAGTCATTTGACCTCACTGGGCCTCAGTTTCCTCATCTGTAAAACTTGGATAACAATAGCATCTGCAACACAGGACTATTAGGAGGTTCAAAGGATACAGTATAGAAACCTGACAAAAGGGATTCTGCCTGAAGCATCTCAGTGTCCTGTGATATAATCATTTCAAACATGCAGACTGAGATTTGACTTTTCTTCTTTTTTGGATGGGAGGGGTTTGATTTAATTGCTACTTATTTGTTGTGAAGATTTGTGGACCAAGATTCATGAGCATAAAATGCTCAGAAAAATGGGCTTAGCTAGGACTGCCTGTTCTTACTTTCTGTTAATTACAATGATTATATTTAAAGCCCGATTTGGCATCACCTTGCCTGTCTTAATGTGTTGTGTATAAAACCATGTGATGAGCTGACTTTAATATGGCAGTGGAAAATTTCCTTCACCATCTTTGGCTAATTAAAATATATACAGCTACCATTTTGTTATTTCCATTTATTTGCATTTCTGCTGGTGATTTTTTTTCTTATTGTCTCCTATATGGTAAAACAAAATAATCTTTTGCCAATGTTTTTTAAAAAGTCGTTTTAAAATGTTGTTTGTTGTGACCTCACAGTCATTTTCAGATGAAAAACCCAAAGAAATTCCAAATTCTGCCTAAGATCCCTTTAGTTTACTTCCCCTTCTTCCCCTAACAACAACAACAAAAAAAACTAGTTAAGGAAAACCAGAAGTTCTGGCTGCTCTTCCAGTATTATGTGTTTGTTGTCTCTCACCTTTCTGAGAAAAGTTGGGAACTGCTTCTCCCATCTCTCTTCTAGGACTAAGGCTGCGGCTCTTTTAGCTTGCTTCCTAAGATTTGTAAGCTGCAGAGAAATTGCCCATGGCCTGCATTGACAAAGCTCATCCTGCAGCTCCTTATAGCAATGAACTCCTAGGGTTGTGACCAAATCCTTCTCCTCTTTGTTCAGGGCATTGCCCCGTTCTTCCCATGACTCAGCTTACTGGGTTCTGCCTCAAATCTTCCTTCCAAGCTTTCTCTGAATCCCTCATGTTCATCACTTGTTAAGGTACAGTATTCTCTGACATTACTATCCAAAGTTTTTTGTTTGGGCCATTCCACAGTTGCTGATTGTGGACACTGCTTCCAGTTTTCACTGCCATGGAAAGTGCTGTCCACAATGCTCTCTTGGCATCTTTGTCTGCCTAGTTGTAGTGTACAGGGGTCACACATGATTGAGTCACTTTTCTGGTATTATTCTAAATTGTTTCCTGGATCAGTCATGGCCATAGCATTACTTCCAAGCTCTTGGCATGTTTGTTATGTAAGTATGAGTGAATTTAGGGTCAGAAGATGAAAAAGAGTGGGAAGGCTATCACCCATTTTCTAGCTCTAATTCTTTGATCGATACTTGCTCAGAAAAAAAATAGGACATGTATAATAACAATTGAGGATGTGAGATGGTTCTAGCCATAGATATTAGGAAAAACAAATTGTTTTTCAAGTACATATTCAACAAGCATCTTTTAACTCACTGCTGTGTGCCAGCATTGTACTAGGCACTGGAGATCCAAAGACAAGAACTAATGAGCCTTACCCTCAAGGAGTTTACATTCTCCTTTAAGCCTGATTATACTAACACTCATCATGTCTCTAATGCCAAAAGGTTTATAAAGGGCCTTCCTTAACAACAATCCTTTGAAGTAGAAAGTGAAAGCTTCATTCTTTTGATTTAAAGAGCATGACCCTGGGAATGAAATGACTGGATTCATGGATCTAGAGACCGGAGGGATCTTGGAAGCCATCTGGGTCAACATCCCCATTTTACAGGGACTGCAAAGTCCTTTGGATCAGGTCTGAGAAGCATCTATCCTTGCTTCCCCTGAAAGGTGGGGCCCAAGGTTTTGCACACAGTAGGTGCTTCATTGATGTTTATTGAGCCAAATACTGGAAAGCCTCTGGCACCTCACAAATGTGGCAAAAAACTAAGCCATATGCAGGTGAATGATGGCAGGAGTACTCAGGGATAGGATATTCCACACTCCAAGCCCCCAGTACCCAGGACCAGCATTGTCATTTGTTATGTAAATATGATAATGTTAGGATCTTTGCAACTGTGACCACTGGCCACCCACTGAACAACAGGAGCTACATTGGCTCATTTTATTCATTTGTGGCTGATGCCTCTCACAACAGAAATGAATGAAGGAAGTTAGAAAGGGTATATCTGTAGTGAATTCGATCAGTGATGAGGATAGCAAGTGGGACAGCCCTGGGACACCTTGAGGAAGATCTCCTGAGAGAGGAAGGCAATTAGAAAGGAAAGGAGATTAGATGTCTTCAAACAAGGCAAAATCAGAAGATGAGGCCAATAGAAAGGTGACAACATGCAGTGAATACTCCACATAGTGAGAACTGGGCATTATGAAGGGGTTGTGAAGTTGCCATAAATGATGCAGCTCTATGAAGTCAGAAGGAAATTAGAGGTTCCTGCCCACCTGGGTTGGAGCTGAGAGATGGAGCCAAGGTTCAGACAGAGGCAAAGACCAGTCAGAGCACTGTCTAAGCCTGTGACCTCCGTGGCCAACAGGAAGGATGAAGCTGGCCTGAATGGAGCAGGCCATTTCTCCAAGCATACTGGAGTATGTGTTCTCTTCTTCTCTTTCTCCCCCTGCCCCCCACCCCAGTTTTCCTGGTCCCATCTCATAAGAGCCAATTATAGTTTCATTTAAATTTGGCTCCAGAGAAATCATTTCCAGTCTCTCCAGCTGGGCCCACTGAGTTCTGGGGCATTCCCCACATGGTGACTCCCTGCCTCAGAGTCATCCTCAAGCTCTCCCCTACACTCGCAGTTGCCACATCCTGTTCTGATTTTCACCACATCTTTCACGTGCGCATAGGAATGTCCCGCCTCCGTCCAGCTCCTGGTCCAGGTGTTCTTCACCTCTTGACTACATTATTTGCAACAGTCTCATAATCAACTTCTGCCTTGTCTGCCTCTACTAGGATATGGACCATGGAGTTGGCAAAGTGATTTTCTTAAGGTTTAAGTGACCATGTTACTCTAAAGTTCAAACAACTCCAGCAGACTGCTCTATTTGGTGTAGGATCTAATAGAAACTCATTTGTTTTGGAATTTAATGCCTTTCACAACTTGTTGCCTTCCTCCATGATCCAGCTGTATTGGCTAGTTGGTATTCCTCACATTTCCCACCTCTAGGCCTTTGTGCTAGCTGCTCCTCCTGCCTAGCATACTGTCCTCCTCACTTCTTCACTTTTCGGAATCCTTGGTTCCCTTCAGGTCTCATCTTCAAGGCTTCCTTCTGCAGGAGAACTTTCCTGGTCATGAAGTGACTAGACTAGTCTTTCCCGCTCTTTGTATGTGCCTTGTTGGGAGCTATAGATGTACACGCTAACTCTCCAGCTAGCATGTCAGTTTCTTGAGGGAAGGGACAATTTTGCTTTTGTCTTTATTTCTTTAATCCTTTGCCTAATGCCTAGTGCCTAGTTTGACTTAATAAAGACTTGTTGATGAATTGACAGATAAGTGGAATCAGCTTGTAACCAGCCATCAGATTCTTCTGGGGGGGCAGGGGAAAGAGGAAGGTAGTGTTCCCACCAGTTAGACCAGAGGGTCTACAATCCTCCCTCCCCTTTCAGCAACATTCCCTAGCACAGCCTAAACCAGATTAAAATGTGACTGAGAAATAACAAAATAAATACCAATAAAACATGACTTAAATGATGTTAATATATGGTTTTCTAAGTCAATATGCTGCTTGAAGGGAATAATAATAGTGAGGAGAACGATGAGGATGATGAGGATGATGAGGATGATGATGACGGCAGCTAACATTTGTAGAACTCCCATTATATGCCAGGCCCCAAGATAATCGACTTACCATCATTGTCTCATTTGACCCTCACAACACCCCTGGGAGGTAGGTGCTATTACTATCTACATTTTACAGATGAGGAAACTGAGGCAAACAGGGGTTAAGTGACTTTCCCATGGTCATACAGCTAGCAAATGTCCGAGGCCACATTTGACTTCAGATTCTCCTGACTCCAGGCCAGCTTCCTGTTTCTACTTGAGTTTGATGCAACTGATTTAGACCATTAACAGAAAGGGGAACAAAGAGATGGGGAGGGTAAGATGGCCTTACCCCTCTCTCCAATAATGCTATGTAAAGTAGGTACAGTGGGGACATAGTGTCAGGGAAGAATTTAAGCTGTGGACTGAGGTTGGATAAATTTGGTCCTAGGAAGGAAAGAGCTGTAGAAAAGGGATAAGAAGAGCTGAGTAAAAGCTGGAGACTCAGAGAAGGGAGAAAGGAGCCCATTATGGAAGGATTAGGCATACATAGGAGAGATCAGAGAAGGTGCCCTGGGAGAAAGAGAGGGAAGCAAATGGGAGGGGTGGAAAGGGGTTAGCTCTGATCTGCAGCCCACAAATCATTCAGGAATGAGGAAAGGAATGCCCATCTCTGGGAGAGAGGGGGAGGGAGGTGGAGATTAAGGCAGGGAGATGGGTTGCCAGCTTTAAGGATGAAGATTCTGGCACTTGTCCATCACTCTCAATCCTCATCATCCAACAGTAGAAGGGTGAATGAAGCCACGAAAACATGTCAAAAGAAAAATAATAAATCCCAAACACCCAGGAAATTCATGCCCTGAATTTAAGTGAAAATCAGTCTTCAGTTTGTTTAAAGTCAATAAAGCTAGATTTAATACCAAAATAAAATCTTTAACTTGAGGCATTTTGCTTAATAGTCTGAACAATGATGTGGTACTTTCTAAGGGCTATAAGTGTGAGTGCTTTGGTCCAGATCCTGCAGTTTCATCCAGGTAGGGAACTCCACCATGTGGAAACAAGCTCCCTCCAGTAAGTTACAGATCAGTAACTCATCTGAACCTTATACTCTGAGAGAGTTGCCTTGCGGGTAGGGGACTAGCTCAAGGTCACACAGGTGGAAGACATCAGAAACAGGAATTGATTTCAAGTCTCCTTACCCCAAGATTAGCCCTCTATCCCCTATGACATGTTACTTTACCTATGGATGCATGTATGGATGCGTTTATGAGTGTAATAATACATGAACAGATGTGTATCCAGGGCTGAGTCTATTCACACATGTGAATGCATTTATATGGAGACGCATAGCACACAAACATGTACACATGGCAATTTGAACACACAATATGGACATATTTTTATCCATCCACACAGATACACATACGTACGTATGCACACAATACAATATACAGTATATCAACACACATGATCACACACATATACATGTGTGCACACACAACACATACACAATGTATATGCTCATATGTGCAAACATGCACACATATGTACACACAGATGCATGTGTTTATGTATGTGATGCATACACACTAATGCACATATATGCACAAAATACAAATATCTGCATAGTACATGTGCATGTGCACCATGCATATAAAAATGCACTTACATATGCACACATACATTTACACATGTGCAAACATGTATATGTATTTCTGAAAAAGTTCAGGGTTTGGTTGCCTGGCTTCCTTTTCTCTGACCTCTGTCTTTATACAACAGGACATTGACTTGTGCTTTCATGTTCCTTCAACCTTCTTTTTCGCTGGGCTCTGCTGAAGAGATGACCTATTTCCTAGCCAAGAGCAATGTTTGCGTTTATATGCTTGACCATTCCCTATCTCTTCCAGAATATTGCCCCAGTTAATTGTGAATGCTCTCTAGTTTTCTCCCTTTTTTATCCTCTCTATAACTACTGATTTCTCCTCTATTGCCTACAAATATGCCATGGTATCTTCCCTGCTTTCCAAATGCACCCCCTTAAGCTCTTCTCCTCTTCCTCTTCTCCCTTTCAGAGCTAAACTGAGAAAATTGTACTCATTTCCTTTTCTCTCAGTCATCTGGACACTCCTGGCAATTTGGCTTACATGCCTAGAATTCAACTGCCCTCTCCAAAAGTTCTTAATGCTTTCTTAACAGCTTTTTCTGAATCTTACAGTTTCTTTCCCTCAGTACTTATCCCTAGTTAGCTCCGCAGCATTTAATGCTAGTGATTACTGTCACTCCCTGATGTTTGTGCTTTTGGATTTTCAGGACACCACTCTTTCTCTTGGTTCTCCTCCCATCTGTCTTAGTTCTTCCTTGGTGAATAATCGCTCATATGGTACTCCCTCGACTGTGGGTATTCTTCAAATATTCTTTCTCTTTCTATTCTATTCTTTCTGTCTTGCACATCAGCTTCCATTGGTTTAATTATTCATATCTATGCAGATATCAGATGACTCAGATCTATATCAGGTCTAGTATTTCTCTCAAGTTTCAGTGAAACATTCAGTTTTCTATTGTACACATCACGGTAGATTTTCCATAGATATCTCAAACTCAGCATGTCTAAAGCTAAACTCATTTTTTCCACCAAATTTAGCTTTGTGACCTTTCCCTGTTTCTATCAAAGGCACTGCCATCATTCCAGTCATCTGAGTTCACAACCACAGAGTCATCCTTGATGCCTTACTTCCTTTTACCTATGTATCTCCTCTTTTCTCAAATCTTATCAACAACCTTCCACAATATCTTTCACATTTGTCCTTATTAATCTGCTCATGTGGTTTTGACAACCTACTCCATTGCCTTGAGTCCAGCCTTGTTAGTAGGCATTTCATCTTGGTCACCTTCATTGGCATTTACTATCCTTGAAAAAATGTGACACCTAGAAAGGAACCTAGAGCTCTGGATAGGAGACACTTACCTGGCAAGGTGGTGAAATTAGTGATTATTGCCAAATTTCCTAGTCTCCACCCTATAAAAATTACAAGAAGTGTCCCAGGTATATCATGATTCAAATTACAGCAAGGAAGGGGTTAATAGTGTCCCAGAGTGAAAACTTTTCTGCAATAATCAATCATCAATTATTTAAGGACTTGTTATTTGCCAGGTACTATGCTAGATGGAGAATTCAATGATAGAGTCAGACTGTCCATGCCTTCAAGGAGTTCCATTCTATGACCATCCCATTGAGTAAAGGAAGGCCTCTTCCATTTCCACCACACCTCATGCTGAACAATTGATTGGCCCTGGCTCCATTTTTAATTTTGGCTTTGGTGGTTTTTCCCCTTACTTAATTCTCAGTTGTCATTGAACTTGCCAAACCGGAGATGAAGAGGGTGAGTAACTGATATGTTGGAGCCCCACCATGGTATAGACTCATTCTCATGTGGATGCAAGGCAGGGGAGGGCAGGCTTCTCTTCATGTAGGATAGCTATATAGCAGGAAAATAGACACATTCTCAATTCTCTTTGCAGTTACATAACTCTTCTGGACAGGAGAGAACACAGAAATAAAATGGAAGGAACCAAACAATTAGAAAAATCAATGAAACAGAATTAGAAGAGGAAGGGTGGGAGGCATTGAAAGGTTGGGGAGAAACTCAGCCCCTGAGCAAGAAAAAATGGCAGCAGCAAGAATCATAAAGAAAGAAGGAAAATGAGTAAATAACTAGGAAAGGACAGCATTCAAAAACAAATATTATGCACTGATAGAAAGTGACCCTCAAACCCCCAATAAAAACAAGAAAGCAAGACAAGTTCCACAGGATGTTCATAAATAATATCGTAAGAGCAAGAAAATGCCAGAATCATTCAAAATGGATATCTAAAAATTAAAAGATGAAATTGGGATAGAAATCAGAGTTCTTGGAGAAGGAAACTTTTATAAACAAGAACTCTGATATTTAGAAAAAAAGATGAAAATCTTTCTGAAAGAGTAGAGCCTCTGAAAAAAAGAATGATGGATTTTGAATGACAAAATGGAGATCTGGAGGAAAAATTGGAAGAACAGAGTCAAAGGACAGTCCTGGTGAAAGAAGCCATGGGATCAATAAAGCCTAAGATTACTCATCTCTAAATTATTTTAAGATGCACAGAGATAATTTTGTTGCTGTCTCCCCCCCATGAATTTTAGCATCTAAATACTGTGCCACTGGGAAAATGGCCAGAAATATTCAAAACCAGGTGAAACAATGATTGATAGAACCACAGATCATTGATAGAATGAAAGCCCAAGTTTCAGTAATGGTTACACTTCAGAATTCAGTGTCAGACTAGTAATAGTGTACATAAAAATGAAGAGGGATGACCTTTAGCTATCAAGGGAAATCAATTTGCATCATGCACAATAACTATTTTTCTCTGAGAAATGAAAGACAAGATAGCAACATGGCATAGGACATAGAATGCTACATTTGGAGTGCAGAAAACCTGGGAAAATTCTCTGACAATCACAATCACCAGTTGTATAAGACTTGGGGAAATCATATAAATTCTAAGTATCTCAGGATCCTTCATAAAATATTATTATCCATTGAACTTGCCTTGCATGATTGTTTTGAACCTCAGAGAAGGTAATGCAAAAATTTAAAGTACACAATACCACTACTAGGTTTGTACCCCAAGAAGATCAAAGAAAAATAAAAGTGATCCATATGTCCAAAATTATTTATAGCAGCTCATTTTAGGCTAGAAAATGATTGGAATCTGAAGGGATTGCCATCAATTTGGGAATGTCTGAATAAGTAGTGTCATATACTTGTGATGGAATAATATTGATCTATTAGAAATGACAAAGGGGATGATTTCAGAAACACCTGAGAAGACTCACATGAACTGATGAAAAATGAATTGAGCACAGCCAGGAGAACATTGTACATGATAATAGCAATATTTTAAAAATTATCAACTGTGAAAGACTTAGTTAACCAAGATGTTGATCTATAATAATTCCAAAACACTGAAGATGAAAAAAGCTAGCCACTTCCAGAGAAGGAGAACTGATGAGCTCAGTGCAAATTGAAGCATATTTTTTACTTTATTTTTCTTGCTTTTTTTCCTGCAATATGGCTAATTGGGAACCATGATTTGCATGACTTCACATGTATGATAGGTATCATATTCCTCGCCTTCTCATTAAATGGAAAAGCGGTGGAAGGAGAGAATTTGTAACTGAAAATTGGAAAAAAAACTACAAAACTAAAGCACATGCAATTGTTTGTACCATCTCTACTGCTCCAAAAAAGGAAAGAACATCTGATGTGCTTAGAGTTTCCCAATTCTCAACAGACAGCAACTTGCTAAAAACAGTAACGAAAAATTGGAGTTCCTGGGAATTCTCAGGACTTTTCAAAACCGTAAGTTATTCTATATTTGCATGGCATTTTATTTATGTGCAATAAAATGATAATAAGTCACTATAATAATAAATACTGTATCATTTTTATAATAGAGTTGCTCTAAAAGTTTCTGAGATTATCTATATAAAAATTTTTAAATAAATGAATAGTTTACAGTTATCACAAACCAACATTTTGTGACAAGATCACATATCTCAATAATGTAAACATTATCTCTATCTTATATAGCATTTGATAATAATGAAATTAAAAGAAAGAAATGTTAACTCAAAATATGTGCTAAATAAAATCATTTTTAAATTGAAAGGTGATACAACAAATATTTACTATTTCAGTGTTAACATTTTTGATGAGATATTTAGTGGTAAGAACTGTAGTTATAGTGAATATTCAAACACTGGCAAATTGCAGAAGTTATGGGTTAGTATTTGAATAATGTAACATTCAGATTTCATAGCAAATTTAACACCGCTATCCAAAATCATGTGTCAAAATGACTAATTTAAGGACTTCATTTACTTCTAAAACTTGTTTTTTCTTGTAATGCCACTCATAAGAGTTGTGTAAAATATAATATAGATACACAATTTTTAATATTTATTTTATATGCAAGAATGACTTGCCATTGGTAGCAGACAGGGCCATAAATACACACTTATAACATGGTACCAGTTATAGCCAGAGTGTGATTAGGGCATGACTTCTTTCTTAAAGGCTTCTAATCCAGTTGCTGAAAAGGTTGACTCTACCCTTTGATTCCACATGTCAGCACTTTCTGCTGCTGTTTTTGACTTGATACCAGTGGGTTACTTTGAACCAGTAAAGTCTCCATGTCCACATTTGAGGTCTAATTCTTGCCTGAACTTTCTCAGAATTAGGAAAAAATATAAATTTCTCAAGAAATACAAGAAAGGAATTCCCATATGATAACACTGAGCCCATGAATATAGTTCTATGACTATAAGCTTAATTATCAGTGAAAGCAATGGACTCGTTAAAAAGTGAGGTTTTTGAAATATTACTCTATAATACATGAAAGATGAATGGAGGTAGTCAACGTACCAACATATTTAATTAAAGAAACGGATAAAAGTAAGTACAATGGATAAAATATCTAAGTGAAATCAACTCTTCCATAACTCTATGACACTATAAGCATACTGTTTATATACTTGTCTTCTTGAAATTATTAGGTATATCATGAAACAAAAAAATAGAAATTCCGAAAAGAATTAAGAGATAGAGATATTCCCAAATTCCAGAATTCCAAAAGAGATAAAGACAAAATATTTCATTGAAAATATTTCATTTAATAGTGATATAAAGCCATTTTTGCTTTCACCAAAATATTTTTATATTGACAATTTTAGTGAGTACAATGTTATTCAATGGGCTCCATGACTTTTTGCAAATCTTGGAATAACACTTTATGATATAGAGACTTGAAAGTCTAGTGGAAATATTGGTCAGAACTATGAATAAAGAAGAAGCATTCAGTTAGAAATATGAAGAAAAGATTACTGAAGGGAAGCTTGGAGTCAGGGACCCCAGTGACAAAGCATTTTAAATGATCAGATGTGATGTAAAGAGATCTGTCTTTAGTGTCTACCATGGAAGTAGAAAAGATTGTACAGATGTGAAAGAGATATGATAGACAGAATGGTGAGGACTTGCAAATGTGAGGGAGAAGGAGTCAGGCATGATAAGATTTTGAGCCTGGATGACTGAAAGTAGAGAAGTTAGGGAAAGAGGAAGGGGAAAGTTTGGATCAGCAGACAGATGATGAATTCAATTTTTGATCCACTGGTTTTGGTACTGTCCAGGCAGGGTTCTGCTCTTAGGGAAATGAGAGAATGTGATGAAATTTTGGGGTCACTTACACAGTATAGATCATTGTTGAAATTTAACTAGTAAATTTTTGTCTTCCCTGATGTCAGTGAGTTGTTCTTACAGACTAATTAGAAGTTGTGGCATTTTCGTATTTCTAATATATTTATTCAAAACTCACTGAAACTTTTAGTGGCTTGTTAAACAAGTTTTGAAATTGGTTTTTCAAGTTTTAAAATGTAAAGATGTGAGAATTTTTAATAGATGATCTACTTATATTAGTTCCCAGCAAAAGAGGGTGATGAACAGTGTTGACTGTTGCAGAAAGGTCAAGAAGAATGAGAATGGAGATGTCCACTCTTTCAGGACTGGCACTATATTTTTTAAAATTTATTTATTTTAAATTTTCTACATTCATTTCCACAAAATTTTGAGTTCCAAATTTTCTCCCCATTTCTCCCCTCCTCCCACTCCAAAATGCCGAACATTCTAATTACCCCTACCACCAATCTGCCCTCCCTTCTAACATCTCTCCCTTCCCTTATCCTCATCTTCTCTTTTGTCCTGTAGGACAAGATAAATTTCTATACCCCATTACCTGTATTTCTTGTTTCCCAGTTGTGTGCAGGAACAATACTCATCCTTTGTTCCTAAAACTTTGAGTTCCAACTTCTCCTCTTTCCTCCCTCCCCACCCATCCCCACTGTGAAGGCAAGCAATTCAATATAGGCTATATATGTGTAGTTTTGCAAACAACTTCCATAATAGTCATGTTGTGTAAGACTAACTATGTTTCCCCTCCATCTTATCCTGGCCTTCATTTCTTCTATTATCTCTTTTGATCTTGTCCCTCCCCAAGAGTGTTGACTTCAAATTGCTCCTCCTCTCATTGCCCTCCATTCCATCATCCCCCCACCCTGCTTATCCCCTTCTCCCTCATACCAAAATGAGTGTGCATTTTATTCCTTCCTTTAGTTAAATGTGATGAGAGTAAGCTTCACATTTTCCCTCTCACCTCCCCCCTTTTCTCCTCCAGTGAAAAGTCTTTTTCTTGCCTCTTTTATGAGAGATAATTTGCCCCATTCCACTTCTCCTTTTCTTCTCCCAATATATTCCTTTCTCACCCTTTAATTTTATTTTTTTAGGTATGATCCCTTCCTATTCAACTCAGCCTGTGTTCTCTGTCTCTCTGTCTCTTTCTCTCTTTATCAATGTGTGTGTGTGTGTGTGTGTGTGTGTGTGTGTATAATCCCACCAACTACCCAGATACTGAAAAAAGTTTCAAGAGTTACAAATATTGTCTTTCCATGTAGGAATGTAAACAGTTCAACTTTATGATTTCTCTTTCCTGTTCACCTTTTAATGCTTCCCTTGATTCTTGTGTTTGAAAGTCAAATTTTCTTTTCAGCTCTGGTCTTTTCATCGAGAATGCTTGAAAGTCTTCTATTTCATTGAAAGACTTTTTTTCCCTGAAGAGTTATATTCAGTTTTGCTGGGTAGATGATTCTTGGTTTTAGTCCTTTGATTTTTGGAATATCATATCCCATGTCCTTCAATCCCTTAATGTAGAAGCTGCTAGATGTTGTGTTATCCTGATTGTATTTCCACAGTACTCAAATTGTTTCTTTCTAGCTTCTTGCAGTATTTTCTCTTTGACCTGGTAACTCTTAAATTTGGCTACAATGTTTCTAGGAGTTTCTCTTTTTGGATCTCTTTCAGGAGGTGATTGGTGGATTCTTTCAATATGTATTTTGCCCTCTGGTTATAGAACATCAGGGCAGTTTTCCTTGATAGTTTCATGAAAGATGATGTCTAGGCTCTTTTTTGGTCATGGCTTTCAGATAGTCCCATAATTTTTAAACTGTTTCTCCTGGATCTATTTTCCAGGTCAGTTGTTTTTCCAATGAAATATTTCACATTATCTTCCATTTTTTCATTCTTTTGGTTTTGTTTTATGATTTCTTAGTTTCTCATAAAGTCATTAGCCTCCATCTGTTCCATTCTAATTTTTGAAGAACTATTTTCTGCAGTGAGCTTTTGAACCTCATTTTCCATTTGGCTAATTCTGCTTTTTAAAGCATTCTTCTCCTCATTGGTTTTTTGGACCTTTTTTGCCAATTGAGTCAGCCTATTTTTAAAGATGTTATTTTCTTCAGCATTCTTTTGGGTCTCTTTTAGCAAATTGTTGACTTGCTTTTCATGATTTTCTTACATCTCTCTCATTTCTCTTCCTTATTTTTCCTCCACCTCTGTTACTTGATTTTCAAAATCTTTTTGAGCCCATCCATGGCCTAAGATCATTGAATATTTATTTCGGATGTTTGGGATACAGAAGCCTTGACTTTTATGTCTTTCCCTGATGGTAAGCATTATTCTTTCTCATCTGAAAGGATGAGAGAAGATATCTGTTCACCAAGAAAGTAACCTTCTATAGTCTTATTTTTTTTCCCATTTTTGGGCATTTCCCCAACCATTTACTTGGCTTATGGGTCCTTTGTCAAGAGTAAGATATACTCTGGGGATATGTAAGATCTCAGTTCCTCCAAGATGGCCCAGTCAAGCATATATACTCATCTGGGGGCAACCATAAACTTTTGTGCCCAGAATCTGTAAGTACTACTTTTCTCTCCACTACCACCTGGCCTCCAGTTCTACCAAGGCAGCACTGGGGACTGAGATTCACATAAGATGCTCAATTCCCCCAGAGTCTTTTGGTGGGGCAGGGCTGCCACACAGGGTTGAGGTAAGAATGAGCTGCTTAGTTTTCCCAGGGGTTTTACAATCCAATGATGGATGTGTGCTGCTGTGGGAGCTGCTGTTACCTGATGCAACCTCTGCTGCCATGGCCTGAGGCTGAAGCTCCTTTCTTGGCCAGCTAAAAAAACCCTCTCACTGACCTTTGGTGCCTGTGGGTTGAGGGATCTTCAAACTGCCGCTACTGCTGCTGGAGATTCCACCCCCAAAGCCTGCTCTGGTCCTCCTCCCAGTGCCGTGTGATGTGGCCAAGCTGGGCTGGGCTCCACTCTGCTTCTGTTGTGACAGACCTTTCCCATTGGCTTTTTAGGTCACCCTGGGCTGGAAATCTCCTCTATTCCATTGTTCTGTGGCTTCTGCTGCTCTAGAATTTGTTGAGAGTCTTTCTTTACAGGTATTTTATGGGCTGTGGGTGAAGAGCTGGTGTATGTGCATCTTTCTACGCTGCCATCTTGGCCTGGCACTATATTTTTGCCTTTGTTCATATCCTCAGCACTTAGTACAGAACCTGGAATATACCAAATTCTTAATAAATGCTTATTGGTCTACTATTTCAAAATGAAGATGTCATCAGCAAGTTGGTGGAGATCAGTTTGAGTTGAATTTGGACTCAGGGCTAACCAAGAAGATTGGAAATCAGGGAGATTGAAAAGACAGTACTTCTCTCAATGTAAAAAAGAAAATTTATAGGAGGTTTGGGTTTGGGGCAGGAGATAGGTTGGAACCAGCTGGAAATGACTTATGATTGTTAAATTTTCAGTGTGAGTATTTACATTCAGAAATTGGTAAATACTACAAATCAGGTTTTGATTTATTGTTTTGTTGATTGTCTAGACTTAAGAAAGTGATGGAAAAATATTAATCATGTAGATTAAACTTAAGTGTCATCCAGATATTTTTTCTCATAGAGGGCTACTTGTTAAACATTTAAAAACATGCACTGAGATTTTGGGGAAATTGAATGATAGGAGATGTGTATGTGTGTAAATATGCATGCATGTGTGTATGCATGTGTGTGTGTGAGAGAGAGAATGAATCTATAGATGTCTCTAGGCTACAACCCATCTGTATCTGCTCATATTGTACTGTCTAACTGCTCATTGAAAATGAAAGAGGGAGAGCTGAGGTACCTCTTGCACTAGTGCTGATCCCAGAGGAACAGCTCATACTTCTTATGGTACCTGCTGTAACCAGTACATGGGCAGGGGGAGGAAAGTGCATACTTGGACAGGCGGGTTTGCCTGTACAGAAGCAGGTATGGGCTGTTTCCCACTTCTGAAAGGGCAAAGTGAAAGCTTGTAGTGTCATATAGACCAGCTATTGGAGACAGCAGAATAGAAGAGTATTGCTTATAATAGATGGCCAGAGATGATGTAGTTTTGGAGACAAGTCCCACAATTGGGACTTGCATAGCACACAGGATATACCAGTGTGGACCCTGCCACAATTTTCTATTGCAAGGGATGATGGAATCAGTCTAATCTTTTAGCCTCTGATTCATTAATCTGAACATCATGCCATGTCACACTAAAGAGTCATGGTTCTCACTTTGGGGATCACTAACCTAGATTACAAAATACAAAATCCTTATATAATATTCAATGCCTTCCATACAAGGATCCATCTTTTCTATATAGGCTTATATCATGCTTTGTATATACTCTATGTATCAACAACTGGATTATTTATTTACCCTCTTCAGTTGCCATCATGCCCTTTCTCTATCTCCTTGACTTTGATCATGCTGACTCCCATTCAAGAAATAAACTTCCAAACTACCACCTTCACCTGTAAAAAATCATTTCTTTCTTCAGTGCCTACCAGCTGCTACTTTACACAAGAAATCTTCCCTGGTTCCTTAAGCTGAGAGCAATTTCTCCTCAAATTTCTTGGCACTTTTTCTGGATCTCTCTTTGGCACTTTTCACATTCTGCTGTGTGTTGTGCTTTGTTTGTGTCCATACATGTCTCGTTCATACTGTAATCATACAAATTGTAGTTGACATTTATATAGAGCTTGAAGGTTTGCAAGGAATTTTACATGCATTATGTCCTTTGAGTTTATAAACTCTTTGAAGGAAGGGACTGTGTTATTTTTCATCTCGGTATCCCTAGCACCAAGGACAGTGCCTTGCTCAAGGTAGATGAATAATTTAAAAAATGTTTGATGGATTGAATAGAATTGTCTCAGCAGAAATTATAGAAATGATGAGGATGATGAGGTTGTGGTACAGGGGAAATAACACTCACTTAGGAGTCAGAGGATCTAGGTTCAGATTCTTTCTCTTACACTTTATCTATATAACTTTATATGAGTCCTTTAATCTCCTTACACCTCAGTTTCCTCAGCAACAAAATGTCAGGGTTGGACTGGATGGCCTCTAAGTTACCTTTCACCTCTAGGCCTATGATCTTGGAATTTTTTCCCATTTGGTCCTCCCATCAGCCCTTTGAAGTAGATAACACAACTATTAGTACATTCATTTTCATAATTGGAAATTGAGACTCAGAAGGGATGTACAGTGTACAGTGTGTTTAGGGAAGACTAGTACCTCTGGTGTGAGGGCTGCCAAGTCTCTTTTTTAGAGCTGTTTCCCACCTTTGGTGTCCACTTGATTCACCCAATTCTCACCAGTGGCTCCAAGAAGCTGTAGCATGTACAGTGGCCACACCCCAGTAAATCACTTCAGCAGATGGGCTAAACTAGGATGAGGGTGACTGAAGGGTCTCCAACTCGTCAGTGAGTTACTGGGGTGTCTGCCCCAAGTTTGTGAAGACTTCCCTTGATAAAATGGCAGAATAAGAACAATTTGTTTCAAAAGTAATGAAGGCAACTTAAGCAGACTCTTTGGAGTGCTTAGAGCTATCAGATATCGAAGATGCCAAGGTCATCCATGGTATCTTGGGCCACTGAAAGTCATCTTGACTCTTGTCTTGCCAAATGGACTCCAATGACTCCAGAAGAGAAAATGAGGCCTATAACTTTGCACACTTCTGCCTCACTTAGATCCAATTTATGTGCCATTCAAAAAGACTTGGCCAGGGGGCTGAGCCAAGATGATAGAGTGAGAGAATGTACTCACCTAAGCTCTAAGACAAACTCCTATTTTTGACGAACCCCTCCGTCAGTCTTCCCTCCCCTTTTTCAGCCCCCCTCCCTTTTATTCCCCTTTTTCCTTACTACTTCTTCCCTCCCTTTTAGTTTTCCCTCCTTTTTCTTTCACTTTTCCCCTACTACTGCCTATAGAGCTAGTTAGATTTCTATATTTAATGTAGTTTGTTGTTCCCTCCTTGAAACAAATCAGATGAGAGCAAATCTCAAACAGTGCTCATCTCCCTCCCCTCTTTCCCTCTATTGTAATATGTTTTTATGCCTCTTCCTGTAATGCAATTTACCTTTTTCTGCCTCCTCCTTTTCAAATTTCCCATTACAATCTAAAGAAAATATGAACAAATTTTGGAGTGGCCGAATACAATAGGAGTCAGAGTGTGGCAGATTTCCAACCTGGGACAGCCTGGAAGGATCCTTTGATGGGAAGGATCTGTTGCATGGGGCTGGAGGAGTGCATAGCACACAGGATGTACCAGCGTGGACTCTGGCACAGTAAAGCTGAGCAGGAGGCCCTGGGTGGTCTGAAGCAGCAGCAGTACTGATTCTCAAACATGTCAACTCAGGATAGGAGTCTAGTGGAAGTGAATGAGACATAACCAGAGAATCCCAGGTAACTGCAGCAGCTGTTTCTGAGACTATCAGCCCACAGATTAAAGTCTGTAAGTCACCTACTTGAACTTCTGGGAGCCAAGATGGTGGAGTGATTGGTAAATGATATTCAACTCCACTTATTGACCTTGAAAAATCCAGAGAATATTTCCCCAGGAAGAATCCTGGAATGGTGGGATCAGCCAAAGGGGTAAACATTCTCTTAGCCCATGTGGTTAGGAAAATCACTAAGGGGGGGTCCCTCTTGCTGTGGATGAAGGGGACCAATGCAGGACTGGAGCTGTCCCAGACAACCCCATCTCAAAGAACCGGGAGGAGAACCTGAGCCTGAGCAGGGTGGAGCCCACAATCACCAACACCAGGATCCCAGACATGCCTCAAACCAGCCAGGGGAATTGGGAAGACATTAGTGCAGATGGGGTTCACCAACTGCTGAGCTTGCCTAGGCTCCAGCTCAGCAGAGGAGACTTCCAGTGTCCAGACCACCCCTCCCTGACGCTTAACACAGCTAGCTCCAGGGTAACTCTGGGAAAACTCAGAAAGACTTCAACTGGCCTCTGATTTGGCACACCAAGCAGCTGAGCACCAGGTAAGGTGCAGCATTTTAGCTTCTAGATGAAAGAACCAGAGGCTACAATACACAAAGCCTCAAGTTCTAAGCACAAGAATTATGGGACAGAGCCCCCTGTGTCCCAGAAGGAGGGATTCACTTTAAAAGCCAGGAAAAGAGTGATCATCATGAGCAAGAAGCAAACCAGAAAAGACCATATAATCTTTCTATGGGTACAAGAACCAAAACACAAATACCAAAGAAGCATTGAGACTGTACTCCCATCTGAAACTTCAGAAGGGAATATGAAGTAGTCTCAAGACCAAAGAGCAATCTCAGAAGATCTCAAGAAGGATTTTAAAAGCCAAATTAGAGAAGTAGAAGAAAAAACTGATCGATGATTTTAAAAATATGAAAAGAGAATTGACTGAAGAGAACAGTTCCTTAAAAAGGAAAATTGGACAAATGGAAAAGAAAGTACAAAACTGAACTGGAGAAAATAACTCCTTAAAAGGAACAATTTGGGAAATGGAAAAGGAGATGAAAAAGTTAACTGAAGAAAGTAATCTATTAAAAATTAGAATTGGGCAAGTAGAAGCTAATGACCCTATGAGACATCAAGAATCAGTAAAAGAGAATCTAAAGAATGAAAAAAAGAGACAAAAATGTGAAATACCTCACTGAAGAACCAACTGATCTGGAAAATAAATCCAGGAGAGAAAAATCTAAGAATTATTGGTCTACCAGAAAGCCATAATGAAAAAAAAGAGCCTGGACAATATCTTCCAAGTAATCATCAAGGAAAACTGCCCAGAGGTTCTAGAACCAGAGGGCAAAATATCATCAAAAGAATCCACCGTTCATCTTCTGAAAGGGATCCCAAACTGAAAACATCAAGGAATAACATTACCAAATTCCAAAACTATCAAGTGAAGGAGAAAATACTACAGCCAGCCAGAAAGAAACAATTCAAATATGGAGGAGCTACAGTCAGGATCACACAGGACCTTGCAACTGCTCCATTAAAAGATTTGAGGAATTGGAATATGATATTTCTTGGTGCAAAGGAGCTAGGAATGCAAACAAGGATCAATTACCCAGCAAAACTGAACATAATATTTCAGGCAAGGAGATGGATATTCAATGAAATAAGGAATTTCCAGATCTTCCTGATGAAAAGGCCAGAACTCAATAAAAAATTTGGCTTTCAAACACAAGTCTCAAGAAAGGCATAAAAAGATAAACAGGATAAAAATTGTAATTTCATATGGGCAAACTGTTTACATCCCTATAAGGGAAGATGATACTTGTTAATTTTAGAATTGCATACTTCTTATGATTTTAAAAGGGATATACATAAGTAGAGAGAGTGGGTATAAATAAAATGATGTGATGATAAAAATGTGATTTAAGAGTGCAAAGGGATTGTAATGGGAAATTTGAAAAGGAGGAGGCAGAAAAAGGTAAATTGCATTACAGGAAGAGGCATAAAAACATATTACAATAGAGGGAAAGAGGGGAGGGAGATGAGCACTGTTTGAGATTTGCTCTCATCTGATTTGTTTCAAGGAGGGAACAACAAACTACATTAAATATAGAAATCTAACTAGCTCTATAGGCAGTAGTAGGGGAAAAGTGAAAGAAAAAGGAGGGAAAACTAAAAGGGAGGGAAGAAGTAGTAAGGAAAAAGGGGAATAAAAGGGAGGGGGGCTGAAAAAAGGGAGGGAAGACTGACGGAGGGGTTCATCAAAAATTAAAACTGTTGTGGAGGGGAAGAGAGAAGGGAGAACTAAAAGTATAAATGGGGGGAAGAGGATGGAGGGAAAGACAGATAATAATCATAACTGTGAATGTGAATGGGATGAACTTTCCCATAAAATGGAGGCAGATAGCAGAATGGATTAAACATCATAATTCAACAATATGTTGTTTACAAGAGACACATTTGAAACGGAGGATACATACAGGGTAAAGGTAAAAGGTTGGAGCAGAATATATTGTGTTTCAGTTGATGTAAAAAAAAAAAGCAGGGCTAGCAATCCTAATCTCAGGCAAAGCAAAAGCAGAAATAGATCTAATCAAAAGAGATGAGGAAGGAAACTATGTCCTTCTAAAAAACACCATAGATAATGAAGCAATATCATTACTAAATATATTTGCTCCAAATAGCATAGCATCCAAATTCTTAGAGGAGAAATTAAGGGAGTTACAGGAAGAAATAGAAAGCACAACTATACTAGTGGGGGACCTCAACCTCTCCCTTTCTGAACTTGATAAATCTAACCTCAAAACAAACAAGAAAGAAGTTAATGAGGTGAATAAAACTCCGGATAAGGTAGATATGCTATGTCTCTGGAGAAAACTGGATGGGAATAGAAAGGAATACTTTTTCTCAGCAGTACATGGAATATATATAAAAATTGACCATGTACTAGGGTCATAAAAACTTCACAGTCCAGTGCAGAAAGGCAGAGATATTCAATGCATCCTTCTCAGATCATAATGCAATAAAAATTATATGTAATAAAAAGTCATGGAAAGATAAACCAAAAATTAATTGGGAATTAAATAATCTAATCCTGAAGAATGAGTGGGTTAGACAACAACTCATAGTAACAACCAACAACTTCATTGAAGAGAATGACAATAATGAGACAACTTGCCAAAACTTATGGGTTGCTGCAAGAGCAGTTCTTAGAGGAAGTTTCATATCATTGAATGCCTAAATGAATAAAATAGAGAAAGAGGAGATCAATGAATTGGACATGCAGCTGAAAAAGCTACTAAAAGAACAAATTGAAAATTCCCAAGTAAATACCACATTAGAAATACTGAAAACCAAAGGAGAGATTAATACAATTGAAATTAAGAAAACTATTGAACTAATAAAGAAAACTAAGGGTTGGTTTTATGAAAAAAACAATAAAATTGATAAACCTTTGGTCAATATGATTAAAAAAAAGGAAGAAGAAAACCAAATTACCAATATGAAAAATGAAAAGGGTGAACTCACCCCCAATGAGGAGGAAATTAAAACAATTATTAGAAATTACCTTGCCCAATGGTATGTCCATATATTTGACAATCTAAATGACATGGACGAATGTTTTAAAAAATATAAATTGCTCAAATTAACAGAAAAGGAAGTTGAATAATTAAATAACCACATCTCAGAAAAAGAAATTGAACAAACCATTAGTGAACTCGCTAGGAAAAATCTCCTGTACCAGAGGGATTTACAAGTGAATTCTATCAAATGTTTAAAGAAAAATTCATTCCAATATTATATTGACTATTTGGAAAATCGGCAAAGAAGGAGTCTTGCCAAATTGTTCTTATGATACAAGTGTGTTCTGATACCTAAACCAGGAAGAGCCAAAACAGAAAAAGAAAATTAGAGACCAACTTCTCTAATGAATATAGATGCAAAAATTTTAAATAAGATATTAGTAAAAAGAATACAGCAACTTATCATGAGAATAATACATTATGTTCAGGTAGAATTTTATACTAGGAATGCACGGCTATTTCAGTATTAGGAAAACTATCAGCATTATTGATCATATCAACAACAAAACTAACAAAAGCCATATAATTATCTCAATAGATGAAGAAAAAGCTTTTGACAAAATACAACACCCATTCCTATTAAAAACACTGGAAAGCATATGAATAAATGGAACTTTCCATAAAACAAAAAGTAGTATCTACCTAAAATCATCAGCAAGCATTATATACAATGGGGATAACCTACATGCATTTCCAATAAGATCAGGGGTGAAACAAGGATGTCCATTATCACCATTGTTATTCAATATGGTAATAGAAATTTTAGCTTTATCAGTAAGAGAAGTAAAAGAAATTCAAGGAATTAGAATAGGCAAAGAAGAAACTAAGTTATCACTCTTTATCGATGACATGATGATATACTTAGAGAATCACAGAGAATCAAATAAAAAACTACTTGAAATAATGAACAACTTTGGCAAAATTGCAGGTTGCAAAATAAACCCACATAAATCATCTGTACTTCTATATATTACTAACAAAATCCACCAGCAAGAGATAGAAAGAGAAATTCCATTTAAAACTATGGTAGACACTATAAAATATCTGGGAGTCTACCTGTCAAAACAAACCCAGGGACTATATGAACACAATTGAAAAACACCTTTTGCACAAATAAAGTCAGATGTAAGTAAGTGGAAAACCATCAGCTGCTTGTGGGTAGATCCAGGTAATAAAATAAAAATGACAATTTTACCTAAATTAATTCACCTATTCAGTGCTATACCAAGCCACCTACCAGATAATTATTTCCTAGAGCTAGAAAAAGTAAGGCTCATCTGGAAGAACAACAGGTCCAGAATATCATCAAAACCACTTGCTACTGCCTAAGAAATAGAGGTAGACCAGTGGAATAGGTTAAGTATGCAAGACACTGTAGTCAATGAATTTAGCAATCTACTATTTGATAAACCCAAAGACCCAATTTCTGGGTTAAGAACTCATTGTTTGACAAAGATTGCTGGGGAAACTGGATAACAGTGTGGCAGAAACTGGGCATAGACCAATGCCTGACACTGTATACAAGAATGAAGTCCAAATGTATACATGGTATACAGGTATAGGTATAAAGGTATATATATATATATATATATATATATATATATATATATATATATATATATATATATATATATATGTATGTATGTACGTATGTATGTATGTATGTATAAAGACTGATATTGTAAACAAATTAGGGAAGCAAGGAATAGTGTATTTGTCAGATTTATGGAGAATGGAGAAAATTTTTGATCAAACAAGAGATAGAGAACATTATAAAGTGCAAAATGGATAATTTTGATTACATTAAACTGAAAAGTTTTTGCGCAACCAAACCAAATGCAACCAAGACTAGGAGGGAAGCAGAAAACTGGGAAAGAATTTTTGCAACTAGTGTCTATGACAAAGGCCTCATTTCTAAAATACATAGAGAACTGAGTCAAATGTACAAGAATACAAGTCATTCCCCAGTTAATAAATGTTCAAAGGACATGAATAGGTAGTTTTCAGAGGAAAAAATTAAAGCTATCTATTGTCATATGAAAAAATGCTCACTATTGATTAGAGAGATGCAAATCAAAACAACTCTGAGGTACCACATCACACCTATCAGATTGACTAACATGACAAAACAGGGAGATGATCAATGTTGGAGAAGATGTGAGAAAGTTGGAACATTAATTCATTGTTGGTGAGCTGATCCAACCATTTTGGAGAGCAATTTGAAACTATGCCCAAAGGGCTGAAAAAACGTCCATACCCTTTGACCCAGCAATATTGCTTCTAGGACTGAATCTCAAAGGGATCATAAAAATGGGAAGAGGTCCTACATGTACAAAAATATTTATAGCAGGTCTCTTTGTGGTGACCAAGAACTGAAAATAGAGGGAATGCCCATCAATTGTGGGATGGCTGAACAAGTTGTGCTATATGAATGTAATGGAATACTATTTTGCTATGAAACATGATAAAGAGGAATACTTCAGAGAGACCTGAAAGAACCTATATGAACTGATGCTGAATGAAAGGAGTAGAACCAGGAGAACTTTATATACAGGAACAACCACAGTGTGCAAGGAATTTTTCTGGTTGACTTAGTCCTTCATAGCAATGCAAGGACCTAAAAAATTCCCAGTGGACTCTTGAGACAAAATGCTTTCCACATCCAGAGAAAGAACTATGGAACTGGTTTGCAGAATGAAGCAGACCATTTTCTTTTGTGTTATATTTTGTTTTGTTGTATGGCTTCTCCCATTCATTTTAATTCTTCTATGCAACATGACTAATGTGATAATGTATTGAATAAGAATGTATGTGTGGAACCTATATAAGATTGCACACTGTCTCAGGGAGGGACAGGGTAGGGAGAGGAAAAAATCTAAGATATATGGAAGTGATTGGAGAAAACTGAAAATAAATAAACTAATTTTAAAAAAAGATTTGACCAGGGTCACTCCACTAGAAACTGTTGGAAACAGCACTTAAATTTCACTTCTCCAAACATAAATCTGGCGGTTCATTTTCGCGACCTGGGCCAATCTGTCCTGCCTTGTGCTTTTGTAAGAATCTCTCTCCCTTCCCTCTATTTCCAAAGCTCTTTCTTCTCATCATCCTCTTTCAAAAACCTTGGCTTCCTTGACTGCTCAACTCAATAAGCCTTGTCAAGCCAAAAAGCATTTATTAAACACCTTTTATGAGTAGACATTATCTAAATCCAGGGATGCAAAAAATGGTCAAAGATAGTCTGATCTCAAAGTGCTTCCATTCTAGGAGGGTGCGGCGGGGGGAACCTCAGGAGCTACTTTTCCCATTACACCTGTCCTAATTACCCAATTATTAGCTCTCTCTCTCTCTCTCTCTCTCTCTCTCTCTCTCTCTCTCTCTCTCTCTCTCTCTCTCTCTTAAACATATTACTTGCAGTAGACCTATTGGTATACATGTCATATTCCCTATTCAAATACAACTACTTTTGCTTTAAGGCCAACTAACATATGTGTTTGTAAAAATCGCTGCATTGCGCAAAATTGTATAATAATAACCACAGGAATTATAGGAAAAATGGGAACACAATAAAAAACTATGTCAATGGCACACGCAAATATAGGAACCTAGTAAAAAAAGAGCAGCACAAATTAACACATGCTAAATGGTTAAGAAATACACAAATAATCCAATAAATAGTGGTGATGTCCGTGGCCTTGGCCTGCTGTTCTGGCTCTCATAGGGCACAAGGCTGGCAAAGTTGATGGTTATGGGCAAGAAGGCAACTGGTGGGCCTCAGCTCTGGGAAGAAGAGGCTTGGAGACAGAAAGTTGGGGGAACTTGACTTAGGGCCACCCTCCTCCTTCTTCCACAGCTCCTACTGAATGAGAAAATATATAATGAAAATGGCCCTGTATGGCAGATAACTGAAGCTTGCTTATGGAAGTGAGAATGGGAAGGGTTGTAACTTAGGGGTTATTCAGAAGTAGTGTTATCTAACCTTGCAGGATAAAACCTGGTGAACTAAGAAAGCTGGTAGATATTTGTGGTGTGTGTGTGTGTGTGTGTGTGTGTGTGTGTGTGTGTGTGCACATGCGCATGTGTGTGAGTTTTGGAATAGGTTCAGTTAGGGTCAATTTTCTGTTTCTTGCTGATGAAATGACAGAAAAGTACATGAGAAATTCATGTTATACTCAGATTTTTATCTAATTTATCAGTTGCACTGGAACAAATTCACATTTTCAAAAGAAGTGGGTTTTTTTTAGTAGAAATGATTGTATAACCTCCTTATGAATTAGTATTACGATTTGAAAAGGATTTTGAATAAATCGAATAAAGTGTCCAAAAAAGTGAGTCTACCTGTGACCCAGAGATTCTATTGCTTATAGGAAAGTACACCAAGGAAGTCATTGACAAAAAGAAAATGTCCTCATATATCAAACATATACATATGTACATATACACACGTACTTATATATGTATATGTGTCTATATATCTTGTCTTTATTTTTCAATTGTATCTGATTCTCTGTGACCCAATGGAGTTTTCTTGGCAAAGATACTGGAGTGATTTGCTATTTTCTTCTCCAGCTCATTTTACAGATGAGAAAACAGAGGCAAACTGGGTAAAATGACTTGCCTAGGGTCACACAGCTATTGTCTCCAACTGGATTTGAACTCAGGTCTTCTTGACTCTAGGCCTGGTGCTCTATTCATTGCACCACCTGGTGCACTCTCCCCCCATCTATATTTCTATATGTATGTATTTTTGTGTATATGGATTCTTTCTTTTTTGATATGTTATTATATATATGATACATATAATATATAACACGACATGTTGCATATGCATATTGCACTGGCATATTTCCCATATCTGTATCTATCTACATCAGTGTTTTTTTCATAGTAAAGACATAAAACCATAGTTCATGTCCACCAATTTCCAAATGTACTTACCCAGATTAAAACATGTTTGGAAAAGTTTTAAGAAAATAAATACAAATGTGAGAAAACATCATTAACATTATTTTTTAAAGCTGAGTCAATATACAACCTGCTGGGAACCTTAAGTCTGAATGAGTAGACTTCATTGCTGTAATAGAGTCTTATTGTGCTGTAAGAAATGATAGTTCCAATGAGCAGAGAGAAGCCTTCAAAGACTTCCATTGATCTGATGCAGGATGCCATACGCAGAGCCAGAAAAACAGCAGCAACAACAGCCACAGAATATGATGAATGGTAGACATTTAGAAGTGACAAACAGAGCCCCAAGGAAGGGGGTCTGAGAAGGGACTTCCCTTCACACTTTTGCAAGGGTAGGGGAGTATCCAGGGGTCAGAAACATTATGTATTAGCACTTGCATCCATTTGGCTAATTTATTTACTTTTCTTAATTTTTTCCTTTTTTTTTTTTGGTTTAAAGGGATAGTTCTTAGGGAGAGGAAAGGGGAAGGAATATCGGAATATGGGGGAAATCCAGATGATGTAAAAGGAAATGATATGACTAACACACACACATATATGTATACACACACACACACACACACACACACATATATATATTGAAAGCAGCCTGTTTCATTTCTTTAGACTTTTCATCTCCAGTGCCTGGCATGTGGTAGGTGCTAAAAATATGCCTGTGAAACTGATTGACATAAGTTAGAAGATCTTCCTCCTCTGGCCTTTCCCTTGCATTATACCTCTCTGATGTGCTTTTCAAGCAAGATTGTGAGCCACAACTTTCTCTCTCTGTGTGTGTTTGTGTCTCACCTCCCCATTTCCATGGACTGTGTGCGTGCCATATTTTGCATGGACCAGGTCTCATTTGAACTCAATATCTTCCCCATTGGCCAGACCTAAGCTCTCTAGATATAGTAGACACTCAATAAATGTTGAATTGAATGTCTCTTCTCCCTAACTTCGATGTCTAGGTCTGCATCACCTTGTTGGAAGAGGATTCTAAGAATACTCACACATAGTGAATCCCTTTGTGACATCATCCAATATCAGCTTAGTTCTAGGTCGGTGAAGGCCATTTGTTTCTATCCTGATAGTGCTTATGTCACTGAAACTGTCAGCTGGGTACTCAGTCCTTGTGGCCAGGCTGGGGAAGACCTTTCCTGTGCTTAACAAGATCAAGATAAAGCTATGGTGATGAGATCCATGGCCTTCCATAGCTGTGGTAAGAGTTTGATTATGTCCAGACTGCTTTGAGAAGAAAAAAAGGCTCAGCATCCTTTTGGATGGAATTTGTGATTGACTCAGTATTCCAGTAGGCATGTCTGGTGGCTGATCATTGACTCCCTTCTTGGGCTTCTTGAGTCTCTCAACTCCTGTCTGAAAAATTCACAGTAACGTATTTATGTCCTTGGACATTGTAATCTACTGTTTTCCTGAACTTGTGCAATATTTCTCTAAAACATATTTTAATTTTTATGTGACTCTAGTGTTCATAAAATGTTCTTATACCCTCCAGCTCGGAGGATCGAGTTTGGTCTTCTCTATTTTCTAGTGAGCCTTTTTAAACTGGGGGTGGGGGGACCCATAAAAGTTACACCACAATATCTTAATTCAGTCTGTGGCTATTACTATCCCCATCCCTCCATTGCTTATGTTCCTCCCCTGCCCACCATGCTGCAAAGATTCTAATTCAGTGGAACTCAGGAAGGATCCTGACAAACGGGAAGTCCCTTACTCTGCTACTGATCAACGCTTAACACCTTTTCTTTTTTGTTACTTAATTGTTAATTTAAAAGTTATAACCTTAAAGGATGAAGGTCCAATGGGTCATCTTCCCTCAGCCAGCCAGTCTGTTTCTACTGATTTACCTCTTTTTTTGGCTATGCTATTAATTTTTCCACCTCATGGTTAGCCTGCCCTGAATACATGATCTTGTTAAGAAATACCGACAAAATATTTATTACTGGGGAAGTTATTTTTATCAGTAATTGCATCTTGGTTAAAAAAAACTTTTATTTTTTTGAAATAATTAAAAACATCATTTTGCTTTTGATCATTTGGGGATTCAAACATCTATTTAATCATGTGATGTTTTTTTATGATTTTTATTCTTGTGTTATAGCAATCGTATGGTAGGTTTTATCTCCTCTTTGTACTTGCAATAACATATTATTTGACCATGAATCACTTTAATGGATTGAAACATAAGCATGTGAATTGAAAAATAGATACATTAGTCAAATCAATAAATAAATATGAAAATATATTTCTACTATGAAAAACCATCTTGGCTACTGTGTCCTCCAACTTGGACAGAGAGAGCTGAAATATATGGCTGTAAAATATGGCTCACCATGTCAACTAGCCACTGCCTGCAGCCTAAAAGGAATTTTGAGCACTGAGTGAGTAGTATTTCATCAACAAAATCATAAAATAAAGACATTAAAATGAAGGGATGATTGAGTGCTGCAGGACGTTTCTAAAATCACCCTTCAGTCTGAGGCTGGAGTAGTTCAGCATTAGGAATTGCATACTCTTCATGACAATTTGCTTACAAATCACAGCAACCAGAATTAACGAGCCAGGCGGGTAAGCATACTGGCCTTGTTGCTAAACCAACTCCTAGTGACTTCTGTGGTCAAGCATGGAAGAAATCCATGACATAGCTTTAGTCCAGGAAACTGGAGGCCAGTCTGGCTGCTCTCTCTGGGGCAGGTGTCTTTGGTAATGAGATTTCCAAAGCTATTTCTCAATTTGTGACCTGACTTGTAGCGACTTCTGGTCACCAGCCAACTTTATGAGAGGAAATTTCTATTTGTCCTTATCAGTATGCCATGTCTAATAGCCTTCCATCTGGGTTGTTTCCTCCAGTAGAATGGGAGCTCCTTGAGAACAGGAATTTCTATTTGCTTGATCAGTGTTTAGCCCATAGTAAATGCTTAATGAATTCTTGCTTCAGTCATTCATTTTTTAAAGTGTCACTACCTGGTGTAATGCAGCATCTGCTTTTTTTGATCAGTTGTATAATGAAATACAAAATATGTGTATTCTATTAAGTAATGCCACATATAATACAACAATTTCTAGTCGCTTGACTCTCACAGAAACTATGGATGGAGGACAGAGTGTGGGGAATCCTTATTTACATTTACTTACACAAGAATATTCATTGTTTCTAGAAACACTGAGATTTAACTGCCAAATATGAGTTTGCTTTGAATTCAGTTTTCCTAGGTAATAGAAAATCATGATTGACCCTGGAGAGGAGTTGAAAAGATGCATTTGCCTCCCCTCTTTGCAGAGGTTGGGGATGATACGCAAGGGATATCATTCATATCAGAAGCAATTGATGTGTTGAGGTCAGGGATGGTGCCATTTTTGTCTTTGATTCCTCATTGGCACAATGCCTGGTTTCTTTTAGTAAATAAAATCTTGCTGTTTTCTTATTTGATGAGTATTCACAGCTCCTAATGCAGTTTCTTATGTATAGTAGGTATTAAAGAAATACTTATTGATTGGCCATGAAGGGGAGGGACATATTTGGAAAGAAAGATGATGTATAAAAAAGATAATAATGATAAGATTAATAAGAAAGAAGAAAGCTATGTCAAGGACCTGGTCCCCTCTCTTGAAATGTTGTCTTGGATTTTGGGGGGTCAAAGGGTTAATGGTTTTTAAAAAAAATAAAATAAAGATATCAATAAAAGAAGAGTACTCTATAAATTGCCTTTCATAGGGATCCAAAAGGTGTTCTGATTCATCCCCCAATACTGTACTATCCTCTTTGCCCACCAGAAATCATCGTTGCAGATTCTGAACAAAACAACCCTTATGGAGGTTCTAGCCTGGAGAAATCACTGGGGTTCTTGTTCTAGAACCTTGAGTCCCCCTGTAGGCCATCACCTAAGGGTTTGTGACAGAAACAGAACTCTTGACACTGCTTTTCAGGGTCCGTTGACTTCTGTGGGAGGTATTCATTTTTCAGCCTTTCTTATGATTCAGTTCACTGCCTTGTTTTCTCCGCTTCTCTGCACTCATTCAAATAGCCAGCCTGGGAGCCCAACAGGCAACATATTGGGACACTCCTAGGAGCTGGAACTGAGATGATCTGGAAAAGCATGAGATTAGTCAGATTGTACTCTGAATGTCTAGATTAGATCAGCACTTACTGGGAAATGTAGAGTAAGAGGCAAAACATTGGCTTTGGGCAGCATCTTTGGGGCTCAGTTTCCTCCTCTGTACAATGAGTGATTGGACTGAATGATTTCCCATATCTCTTCCAGACCTGAATCTGATCCCTAGAACTTTCCCTCTGCTTCCTAAGGTGTTTATTGAAGTATCCCACATGAATGTATAGGGATGCAGGAGTGGAATGGGATGGGATCAGGTGCCTTTAGAATAAGAGATTGCCTTTAGTAAACACCAAGTCTGAGCTGTGTTATCACTAGAGTCAAGGACTCCACAGCCCCTTCATCCCCCCACCTTGAAGTGCTAGCTAGGGTAGGTTGGGTAAAGAATGGATTAGAAGGGCCTTGGCCATATCCCTTTACCCTTGCTGGAGAATGTCTCTGTTAGAAGAAGCAGCTTGCCCTTTGTGATACTTCTTATATCTGTTCATCCCCAAATTTCCTCAACATCTCTCTGAAGAGTCCTCAGACCTGCTACATAACTTGTAGCTGTTTTGGGGAATTCCACTGAGCCATTCCCTGGGACCTAGCCATCTGTCTGAAAGGCCTATACCCATAGGCCATTTGGCCCCAAAGTCCAATCCTAGTCGGGATGCTGGCCTTCCCTGGCAGAGACTGTACTGGCAGGAACACATCTCTCCACACTACATGGTTGGAGGGAATTGGCCGGACACTCAGGGGCTGAAGAATTGGCCAACAAGCCTCAGTTCATTGTACCCAGGCCTAATTGCTTGTGGTTGCTACTCAGTCTGACCTATCTCTACAGAGCTGGCTCAATAAAAACTGCCCTCACTCGAGATCATCTATAGCTTGGTGGGGCTGGATATTTGACAGGTGTCCAGAAATGCTCTAGGTGTCCTTGGGGCCCAGCATGGAATGTTGCTCAGTAATCCACAGGTCTACCTTGACCTCTTTTTCTCTTTTGTATAGACCCCTTTGTCCATGGTCATGTCCTCAACAGTCAAGAAATTCTTGAATCCAGAATGTGTTAACACTGTCTTCAGGGCAAAGGATAAATAACCTACTCAAGAGGATTTTTCACCTGATGCCACTCAAAAAATGTTAGTGACTTATTTAGATTTCACTCCCCTAATAATAGGAGAGCTATTCTAAGGCCAGGATTCTTTTTAATTCTGATTCTGAAACTGTTGCGACCTTCATGGGACTAGTTTTTGCTTCATCATGAAGAAAGCTCATGAATCCAATTAAATAATTTTCAATGTATTAAAAACTGTTTATTTGCCCAAGACTGAACTGTTTCTCCAGAAACCTCAAGGTCATTCATTATACATGGCGCCATCTGAGCGGCCGCTCGGAGAGGAACCCCGGGCAGCAGCATGGGCTGTATTTCTTGTGTCCCCATCCTCATTCCCTGAGCGTGAAAACTTTATTGCTCATTATCTACTGGGCTGTGATGAAGTGACAGATGATTTATTGGGAGCCCCAAACTGTGTTTCAATGGTGAGCATTTTATCCTTCTGTATGGCAGCCCTGCCAACCTCTTCTAACTGCTGAGACAACAAATAAAGAAACTCAATGTTGGAGGGCCGGTGACGATCACTCATAAACGGCCACGTTCCCAGGCCCGCTCCAGTCCTAATTTGATTCAATTCCCTTTTGTTGCTTAAAAATTCAATTTGTTTAATTGAGCTGTTTGACAGTAAAGGCGGAATCCTGGGCATTTTAACCATTCACATTAAATTTCTCTCCACATCGTACTTTTATTAATGAGCTTCAGAGAAGGTTGCTTTAATTTAAACATGGTGACCTCACAGGCTTATAAAAAGATCTCTGGGCTTTCATTCTGAAGACAGAATTAAGGTGAATCAATGTGAGGCCAGGCAGAGGACAGTAGCTATTTCTGCGTCAGGCAGGGAGCACTGAGAAAGCCAATGTGGGCACTGACATTGGCTTATAACAGGCTCACATTCGCTTCTGCTTGGGGATAGGCACTGTGTGTATGCCCTCTCAGTTTTTCCTTTATTTTTCATCAATGACACGGGGCAGAAATGATCGCTTTACAAAGTCCCGCCTCAAAACAGTTAAAAAAGCAAATGTCTCTCTTCACCCATCGCCAATGCGAGGAGAAATGAAGCCAGATAATGTATTGCCCATTGTCTGCTTTTTACGGGGTTACCTGGTTATTGACATTTAAATAGCTGAACAGCTTTTCCTTTAGGATTAATAAGATACACAGAAACTGGTGTGTGATTTTGAAGGTTTACTAAACTTTAATCTGTAAAATTTAATAGCGATCTCCAAGTCATTACGGGTGTGTGGAACGCAGTGTGCCTTTACAAACACTTTTCCAGCAATGAATTATGTTGGCGGAATGGGGTAGCTGTGTATCATTACGTCCAGGTAAATGCCAGGATGATGACATAATTGGTTGTTGGGAATAAAATACAACCCCTGTAAAATGTTACTAAGGTAAGTGCAGAAGGATTGTAATTCATTATACATAAACATGACTCCCGGTTATTTATCATTTGGTGAAATATAGAATAACTTGATGTTGCCAGGCATTGTTCTCCCTGGTCTTCGCTACCTTCCTTATTCAGCCGTGGAGCCTTGGCCTACTTTGGAGAGGGCTAATTTCTTTTATCCTCTCATTTTCTGAGAATGAATTTTAAGTCATCTTCCTGGTGCTGAAGAGTGCATCATCTAGAAACTCTATGTCCTAAAAACAATGGCCTTGTTAAGAATGATATCCTGCCGATTTCAGACAGTGATAAATTTATGACTTTGGATTAAAGGTCAGATGGCTTTTTCAGCCATTAGCCCTGTTCCATGATACCCAGCTCCACAAGCAAATTCGCTTTTGCACACTGGTGCCTGTGATGTTAGTTTCAGCTGAAGACAGAGGTGTGGCGTTTGTCGGGAAGCCGCAAAGCTCATTTTCTACCTGGCCAGCCTGTAACTGTGCTGGCCCTGGGCTATTATTTAACTTTTAACCTCCTGTTCACACAGCCCACACGCATAAAAGTCCCATCCCCTGCATGCTGAAGAAAATCTTGGCAATGCTTGTTTTAAGCTATTGGCCATATGACCTGGCATGGAGGTTCTGGGTATTTTCTGGGGGAGTCTTTTTCTCGGAGACATTTCATGGTGGGTCTTTCAGGCTCAATTCTCATAAGCCAGACCTTTAACTTGGTGCAAAAAAAAAAAAAAAGCGTTGATCAGAGACTTTCTTTTGGTCATTCTTTTTGGGTGCCTAATTCGAAAATATTTCATCAACCTTTCCCTATATGTTTCTACAAGGCTGTTGTCAGGTTTGAGATGAACGGCGGTATAAGGACAAGATATCTCTCTTCCTCATAACCATCTTGAGCTGCAGCGTATGATGAATTATCCTTCCTGTCACTTGGAAATTCCCCTCTCCTGCACTTAAGGTTGGCAAAATTACACCCCAGTTGTAACAGAGAAAACATCGGAGGTGACAGCTGTGGAGTACACGGAAAGCCACTGGGCCATTGGAGAATCAGCCCTTTTGAATGAGGTGAGGACCTCTCTAATGGACTTCCTCCTGTTAGAACCATCTCCTCTCACTGAGACCCATTGTTCCAAGCTGGGGTACCAACTATGCATTGATTAAAAGCAGAGGAAAGTGTACAAATGTGCACTCAGAATAAATTCTACCTCAATCCACGACTCCTTTAGGTGAGTTGATAGAATGGTGCCTAATGATGTCAGAGCCCAGGAGCCTGGTGGGAACTGCAGAAACAAGGAAGAAAAAAATCTTGTTTTCTAAAGTTATTTCTCTGTACCATACGCACTTCTAATATATACTCTACATGATTCATTCATTTGTTCATTAATTTACTTTGCTTGTGCATTCATTCATCTATTCATTTCTTCCTTCTTTCCTTCCTTCCTTTCTCTTCCTTTCTCTCTTTCTTCCTCTCTCTTTTTCTTTCTTTCTCTCTATCCCTTCCTTCTTTCCTTCTTTCTTTTTCTTTCTTTCTTTCCTTTTCTTTCTTTCTTTCTTTCTTTCTTTCTTTCTTTCTTTCTTTCTTTCTTTCTTTCTTTCTTTCTTTCTTTCTTTCCTTCTTTCTTTTCTTTCCTTTTTCTCTCTCTATCTCTTTCTTTCTTCATTCATCTACTCTTTAATTCATTTTCATCAAAACTTACCTGAAAGTAGAGCAGTGCCATTCACATAACAATAAAGAAAACTATTTGAAGGTGAAGGTCTCAGTCTTTTGCTCACCTTAAAGCATCTTTAATGGTCATTAGCAAGAGGCTGGCTCAAGAAGTTAGTATGAAATAATCAGATAAAAGCAAGTTTCTTTAGCTGAAGGAGAGGTTTGAATGGAAGTCCACAAGGACTAGGGCTGCTACTTTTCTGTCTTTGTATTCTCAATGCCCAGCCCTTTGCCTGGCACTTAGTAGGCACATTATAGATGCTTTTTATTGCTTGCTTGAATTAAATTAAAACAGAATTGTTCAATGAGTGGGTGGGTGGGTGAGTGGTGATGCAGAGAATGCACTAAGATTCCTTGCCTACTTCTGACTGGCCACATCTATGTGACTCAGTTTTCCAGGTGGCTGGGATTTTGAGGAAATGAAGCAATCCCCATTTTGGCCACTAAGTCAGAAGAGCTAATGATTAGCTGGTCTTTAAAAAGATTTCTCTGTTTCTCCTCCTCTCTCTTCCTTTAATTCTCCAAGTGGCATCACATTACTCTGAACTTTTTTTTTGCAGAGGGTGGGTGGGGTGATACAAGTGTACTGGTAAAAATATTTAACAACAGGTTCTTTCAAAATTTAATCAGCCTGGCATCATGTACATTTTCTCTACCACTTTCTTAAGTCTAAAGAATTTCAACAATACAATCAACCAAGCCCTAATTTGCACACTAATTTGTAGTGCTTGCTGATGTCCGACATACAAATGTTCTCACTGAAAATTTAACAATTGGCTCTCGTAAGTTGGTAGGAATGGACCCCAGTATAGTCTTGGGAGGCTTGAGAGGAGAGGATGGCCAGTATTTTTCACCCACATGGCACCATTACAACCACTCTCATGGGGCAGGAGACTCAATGAGTTGCTCCTGCACCTAGACTTCTAGCCTCCTCTTCTGCATGAGGAAGGTCCTGAACATTGTTCTGAACATGGACAAGTTCAGGCTTGGAGGTGACTTTTTGAATCTGAGAGGACCAGGGTCCCTCACTGGAGCTGAACTGGTGGCAGAGAATGTTCTTGTCTCACAGAGGCTGACACCAACAGGGAAGGGAGCTCCCGTCATGGCCTGGCTTACCAGAAACCATAAACTTTGAAGCATATGGGGCAGAGCTGGAGCAGAATGGAAAAGCTCCATCACTAGACCTGTACATGGCTTCCTCTTCAGATAGTCTGAAGTAATATTGGCCCAGCAAGTGTAACAGTGGTTACGGCCACCACTGCTTGTTTAACTTTGTTTTTGTCAAACACATGCAAACTATGCTGTGCTTAGCATCTTTTTGTGTGCAGGAAATAAATATATGTGTCGTTCCTGATTCATAATATACAGTGAGTTCTTTTCTGCTCTCCACTATGGGGAGACTTTTGGCATGAGCCAACGTGGTCTGATCTTTAAGCAATTCCCCTCCTCCCACCAGGTATGAGGATAGGATTAAAAAAGTCAAAGAACATAATAAAGGGGAGCCTAACCCCTCTCCTTACAGGTGCCCCAGGATTGAACCTAGTCCCAAACTCAGATTAGTGAGTAAGGGAGAGGTATGAATAAGCTAGACCCTAGACCCTAAAGTGTTTACAATCATTAGAGGAGAAAGATGTAATAGATGCTTCATATATGGAAAGCACCCAACTCCATTTGAGTTCGGAAACCTGAGTTTCACTTTGGGCTTTGCTACTTATACTCACGTGACCTTCGTCAAGTCACTTCCCTATATGGGCCTTAGTTTCTTTCTTTGTAAAATGAAGATGTTGGGTTAGCTGATCTCTGAAGGGGGTTCTAGCTCTCAATGAAATAATTTTATTGTCCTGTGACTAAAAGAGCTATTTTAGAGTCATATGGTATAGAAGAAAGAATACTGAATCTGTACCAAGATGCTCTGGATTCAAATTTTACAGATTATTGTCTGTGTGATTGGAACTATTCTCTACCTCTGTAATTTGAGAGAATTGGACTAAATTTCAAACATCACTTTTAGATCTAGTCTATCGTTCCTGGACTAGAAGAATGGACAAAGACATGGGGATTTGAGCTTTGCCTCAGGACCCAGAGTGTGACTGGCACCAGGAAAGTCAAGGAGGGAGATATGGTGGCCTCATGCAACCTCTGGCATGTACAGCAAATAGACAGGAGAATGTCAAAAGGAAGGCAGGGAAAAAAAAGATGGAGTTTCAAATCAGGGAATGGGAAGTTCCATTGAGGACCCAGTGGTTCTATTGTCTTCTCAATGGCAGCACTGCTTCCACTGCTGCTGGCAGCAGTCTTGCCAGGTCTTCTGGTCTGGAGGTAGGTCAGGTCCATGAGCCTAGACTGCCCAACTGCTAGTCTTCATTCTATGATAGCAGCCCACATTCCTTTATTCTCACTCATACATACAAGTACCATCAGATACTCAGCAGATGTGGCTGCTAGTAAAATAAAGCCATTTCAGAGCCATATTTGTTTGTATAATTCAACGTGTCCTTCCTTGCTTTGTTCCCCCCTGTCTCTTCTTCATTTTTGATATATGGCAAACTATTTTGAGAGTAGAGGACCCCTTTCTTTTTATTTGTTTGTTTATTTATCAACTATCTGTCCTCTGTTTCTGCCTTTCTGTAATTTCTAACATTGATATCATATTTTAACATTGAAAAATGACTTTACCTACATTAACTTATTTGATCCTTTCTGCAAATTGATCTGCTTGCCTATTCATCTACGCATTCATGCATTCATTCGTCTATTCAACCATTCATTTATCTTTCCACCTCTCTCTTCATTTGTTTGTTTATGTGTGTATTTATTGAGGAGGAGGTAATTTCCCATATCATGTGCTCCAGTGTTCTCCTCATATTAGGCATTTACTGTTGATGACTAATTCAGAACTACTTTGTGTGATATGAGAGAGTAAACAGCCTGATGAAGATGAGGAGCTGACACTTTTGTGGTTGCTAAGAAATGAAAACAAAGAAGATGGTACTACTCATTGATTGGAGAGTAACTAAATGCATTTGGGCACATGAATATCAGGGGGGATTATTTTGTGATGAGAAAAGATGAATAGGAAAAACCCAAGGAAGCCAGCAAAGACTTATATGAAATGATGCAGCATAAAGTAAGCAGAACCAGGGAAGTAATTTATACAATGGCTCCAACAGTGTAAACGATGAAAAAAATAAAAGACTAAGTCAAAAAGAAATTGAAGTTTGTAAGCTTGTACTGACCAAACTTGGTCCCCAAAAAATGAACTGAGCTTGATGATCTTAGAAAAACATGAAGAAACTTGTACACAATAAAGAAGAGTGAAATTAACAGAACCAAGAGAACATTATATACAATCTTGTTTTAAGAACAACTTTGAGCAGCTAAGTCATTTTGACTATTATAAATACCCAAATTGTACCCAAATATGTCAAAGGGCATATGAAGGAAAATACTGTCTGGATGCAGAGAAAGAACTGATGAACAGAAGTATATATATATACATATACACATATACATATATATGTATGTATGTATATAATATATACATATATCTACACACACATAGGTGTGTGTTGTGTATATATGTGTGTGTATATATATGCATATATATACACACACATATACATTCACATGTATACATATTTGTGTTTAATAATAGCCATCTCTGAGGCAGGTGAAGGGGAGAGAAGGGAAAAAAAGAAAAAAATAAATTTAGATAATAATTTTATTATATATTTAAAAGAATAGCAAGCTGTACATAGTACATTTTCAGTTTCATGTATAATCATTTTTATTATACTACATTATGAAAATCTTTGTTTTGTTCAAAAAAAGAAAAATGAAAAGAAAATGAAACTCCCTGCTTTTCAGGAAGGAAGCTTCTTTCTTTTCCACTTTTTCCTCCATTCCTTTCTCCATTCTTCCTTCCTTCCTTCCTCCCTTCTTCATTTCTTCTTTCTTTTTTTTGTTTTCTCTTTCCATCTTCTTTTCATTTCTTTCTTCCTCTTAATTTTTTCCTCTGTCTGTCTGTATCTATCCATCTATTTATCAAAGATGACTTGCTCATTATGGAAGTGCTAGAAATGAAATTTATTTAAAAACAAACTATATTAGTACAATTTAATCCCTCCCCAAATTTAAATATTGCTTTATATTTGTCATTTTTTATTGCATAACAGTAAAATAAATTACAGAAATACTTGTTTTATTTCACAAATTAAAAATAAAATAAATTTAAAAATTTGCAAAGTACTTTATATACATTATTTCACTTGATCTTGGTAGCAAGCTTGTGAGATAAATAAATCAAATGTTATCTTTTTTTTAAGATGAAGAAACTGAGGGTCAGGAAGAGATGTCTTGCCTCTGGTCACCAAACTGCTAAGTGTCAGGGATGGGATTGGTATCCCAGACCAGTGTTGTATCCAGTCAATTTCTGAAGAAGAAATTAACAAATAGCAAGAGCCAATATCACGGATTGATGAACCTTTTAATCTTGCTTTACAGTTTGGAGGCAATAATGACAACTATTTTCCCTCATGAGGAAAGGGTTCCCTTCATCAAATAAAAATGAACTGTTCCTTGACAATGCTCATGTTACTACTGAGCTTTTGATAGGCTCAGATTTCAAATTGTGCAGCTTATTGTGGGACTGATGGCGGTAATTCACCCACAGTCTCCTCCAGTTGGTTTTCTTTTCTTACCCAGTGACATACACTGGCTTACCATTGATGAATAAAAAGATGATGATTAGCTCAGCCAGAAAACATCACTTGTAGCATCTCATTTTGCTTTCAGAGTATGATCTATGAAAATAAAATGCAGTCCATGATAGACTTAGGATACCCTTTGGATTCCTTTGTGATTACTATTTGAGAATCACTTGAAGGAACTGGGATGTTCAGCCTGCAGAAGACTATGGAGGGAGAGGAAAGCATGATAGCCACCTCCAACTATTTGACAGACTGTTATGTAGAGGGAGGGCTAGATTTGTTCTGTTTAGAATATAGATCTACTATGATCTCACAGGGTCAGAGGTTATGCACCAATTACCAACATTTGGAATATAGTTCTCAGTTGTTTTTCTAGTATGGCTAAACCAATGCACAGATCCATCAATTATGTACTTGTTTTATCAAAGACCCTCCAACATTTGTTATTTTCATTTTTTTGGTTACCTTTTTCATTAAGATAGAAGTAAAGTGGAAGCCCAAAGTTGCTTTAATAGAATTATCTAAATTTTAGACATTGGGAAACTTTTTTACATATTGTTTTTGATAGCCTGGATATCTTTCTTTAATAAGTACATGTTCATATCATTTGACCATTTATTAATTGGAAAAAGGAACATTTTCAGAGAAACATGGGAAGACTTGATGATCTATCTAATGAAGAACAATCAGGAAAATATTTTACATAATAACAACAATGTTGTAAAAACAAATAATTTTGGAAGACTTAAGAACTGTGACTAACACAATGACAAATCAGTATTCCAGTTACCCATCTCATGTCATGTATATTTTGGACATGGCCAAGGTGGGGAATTTATTTGGATTGAATACACATATTTATCCCCCCTCCAAAAAAAATTCATCTTATTGATTCCCAGAAGGCAGAACAAGAAACAGTGGGTGGAAATGGAAAAAAAAGTCACCTTCCTTATCAGGGGAAAAATACTTTCAAACAATTTGAGCAGTTTTATAGTGGAAATGTACAACCTTAGGAGGTAGTGAGTCACCCATTATTGGAATTCTTCAAGCACAGATGGGATGGCCAGTTGTCTGAGGAGTTTGGAGACAGGATTCTTATGCAAATGTGGCTTGAATCAGGTACCTTCACATTCACACCAACCTCTAGGCCTCAGACATTTTGTAAGAGATTTTTATGGAAACTGAATTGGAGATTGGGTTAATTTAGTGCTGGTATTGTATGGTCAAGGGGTCACTGAACAGAATTCCCTTTGTGGTTTCATGTTCAAGGAAGATGCCTAGTCAAAAAGGAGCCTTGGTGGCAGTGTTTTATTCTATGGATTCATTTCTTTTTAAACATCAGACAAGCAAAGTAAATGCTGGACATTCATACACTGGTATAATGAGGTATACAATAACAGTATTGTTGGTTGATCAGATCACCTGAAATGGCATCTCTCACATGGGTGCTCCCATGTTAGTGATCTAAACGTGCAACAAGTCCTGTTGTACTACAACTACCACTTACTAATGGTGTGACCTTAGAAAAGTAACAACCAACTTACTTCCCTGGTCTTTGGTTTCCTCATCTGATGAATAAGAGTGTTGGAGGAGATGACCTATATGTTACCTTCTGACTTGTCATCTGAGGATATTGCTCTTGTCTTGCCTCATCATGTCTTATTTATATGGCTATGAGCATGCAGCCTGTCATAGAAATGCTTCTGGGACAACCTGTTTTATTTCCTGCTTTACACAAGGTTGCTTATTTTTATTTTTGGCATCATTTATTTGGCTTTCTTTTTATTTATGAGTTGTCCTTGCTTTTAGCTTTCAGATTTTTAATTTTAGATTATCCTGATAATTCAAAAAAATTGTTAAATATTTTCCAAATACATGTAAGAAAAAATAACATTCCCTTTTAAAAAATGTTGAGTTCCAAATTCTCTTTCTCCTACCACTTGAGAAGGCAGGCAATTTGACATTAATTATACATGTGAACTCACGCAAAAAAATTCCATGTTAGCCATATTGCAAAAGAAAACACACACAAACAAGAAAATAAATGGAAAAATGTGTTTCAATCTGCATTCAGAGCCTATCAGTTTCCTCTCTAGAGGTGGCTAACATTTTTCATCATGATTCCTTTGGAATTGTCTTGAATCATTGTCTCCAGCAGAGTAACTGTCATTCACAGTTGGTTGTTGTTGTTGTTGTTACTGTGTTTGTTCTTCATTTTTGAAGAGAGCCATGACATCAGAGAAATGATGACATGACTTACACTTGACTTTGTTTTGAGTGAGGGAGGGCTGTGCAGGTCACCAGCCTCACTTTCTCCTCCTGAGCCATCTGGATCCACTGTCCTTACCATATTGCTCTAAAGTGTGCAATGTTTTCTTAGTTCAGTGTACTTCGCTTTGCATTGGTTCATATAAATCTTTCAAGATTTTTCTGAAACCATCCTGCTCATCATTTTTCTTTTCTTTTTTCTATTGTGAAATCAGAAAAACTTTTATTAATCTTTATGTCCATTCCCCCTGAATGGATGGGTAGCCTCCCCCATAAGGTTGGAAGAAGACTACAACACGTACAGGAAGATGGGGCATCTTATACTGTTTTCTGAACTTTAGATCTCCTGTGACACCATGCCCTGACCATGTGATTCTATGTTCTCCTCCCTGATAAGCCCTTCCTCACACAGCTCCTTGGGCCTGCACATTAGTCTCTGACTTCTAACCTGTCCATGCTAGTTCACAACTTCTATCACCCAGGAATATGGACAACAGAACTTTCTTACTTCCCACAAAAGCCCTCCTCTTTTTCTTTATTAAAATTTCTGTTTCCACCCTAAACCCAATCAATAAATACCTCCTTACATTCTTTCCCCTATGAATTCTTCCTTTCATCTATCTCCCCTTTATATGAATATGGGAAGGAAACAAAGTTGACTGATGCAATGACAGATTACAAGGGGGTAGTCCCCTTGTTATAAGTACAGATACAGAGATTCTGAAGGAAAAAGTAGATCAATGAATTGTCCATTCAGAAGTTCCACCTCATACAGCAGTCTGGGGAGGAACATCATCTGATGCAGTTTTCTGGTCTGGATGCTCTTTCAAGCCATCTTCAGCACAGCATCTCTGCATTTTCTTCCCTTTATCTTCTTGTAGAAATCCAGATGTTTACTCACCTACAAAACTGAACTTGATACAATTTTAAATTACCATTCCTAAGCTTTATACTCTTATCACTCTTACAAAATCAAAATTGGAACTTTGGCAGGTTGTCATGTTTAAGAAATCCACATTAGAACCCAGTATTTACATCTTACATTAATTCACTATTCATTTCCCCCATCAGGAAGATGAGATTTCACTAAGAAGTCAATAACAGGCTCCAGTACTTACATAAATACAATAAATAATCATTTTTAACATAGTACATATCACATCATAAAACAATTCCAACTTCTGGTCATGTGATGTTTCTTTTAAAGCATTTACAATATAGACCACAAATCATTTTTATTTTAACATTAACCAACTGAGACAATATAATAACTACATATGCTAATCTCACAAGTCCTTGACCTGATTGTCTCCACACTATTACTAAGAATTATAGGACTCTAACTTACTGCTGTTAAGTCTGAAATCCCAAGCCTAATAACTTAATTTTAGACTTAACCTCAGATGTTCACCTACCAACAATCTATTATTTAATAGATCTAGTATTAAGCTTACAAAACTTTTGATTACAGGAAATTGTCACTAAGAGTAGGGACATTGCAGGAAAACAATACCTCCCCAACTTTATGTCAATTCCAGACAAGAATAGATTGTCAACTGGCATTCAGTCAGTCTTAAAGTCTGCCAGATGTCAATGGGGAAATTGGTCAGGAGAATCCTACCTCAGTTCAAGTTCAACAGCTGTTCTCCCAACCTTCCCATGAGATCATCCCTTTGCAGTTCATACCAGCATCTCACAGGTTTACTGGCATCATAGATCACTGGCTCACACCACCTTTCTAGATATCCACACCTGGAGTTAGATTCAGAAGAACAGTCAGTTCTTTATGTTGTCCCATAAAATCTTAAAATAGCAAACTCCAATAACCAAGTTTCAGATATGACTATAATTTAACATTGGCTAAGGAACATCTTTTAAAGCAAGTCTTAGTAGCTTGCATGTCTTTCTGGTTCCTGATTAAATAACAATTATTATAAGTTATTGCTCTAATAGATTTACATCTGTTTCCCAAACTGCTCTGTCCCTTACTAACCATGCTCAATCTAAAAGAGTGAGTTACACATATGATAAGTTCAAACACTGACTTCAACTTATGTTCATGAAATGAATTCATATCAAAACAGAAACTTTTAACTTTTCCATCAATGCCAAATATTAGCAGAGGTTACCTGCCTCTAAGAAACTTAGACTGAAATTCTTTTTCCCCGAACTAAAGATGACTTTGATTTAGTCTCAGTAACTAATTGGTCTTTGTAACATGTTATTTGCTGGTCATTATTTTTCATAGCACAATAGTATTCCATCACAATCATATACCACAACTTGTGCAGCCATTCCCCAATTTATTGAAGAATGCTTATTCTTCATAGATGCATAGACTACTGTCCTAAAGATGTGCCAGAGGTTGTAATATGAGCATATGAGTGAGTAGTTTCCTTGTTGATATAGAATGTTGTTTCCTTGCTGGTATAGAATGTTTCAGTAGAGGAAATCAAAAAGACTTGGGGTCAATTCAGAACTTGCCCAGTGTTTTTGATGATTCTAAAGTTTTTTCTACCAATACCTTTAATTGATCGGTTCTTCTGGTGATGCTACATAGGTATGAATCACAGAATACCACAACTTATGAAAATACCAAATAGAAAGTGAATCAAATGTGATGGATTTAAGGTGGCTCCAGCACTTTACCAAGAACGATTTAAACTTGAGAAGAGATACATAAGAGACCATAATTGTTTTTTCTAACTGGAAAAGAAGGCGGGTCAGTCATGAAGGAGATGAACACTTTGATTATATCCTTGGCATCCCCAAAATATTAGAAGACCCAGAGAAAGGCCTTGTCCATGTTCAGTAGGTTATCCATGGAAGATTTAAGGAAGAAGTTAAATAAGAATCTCCAAGGACAAAAAGGGATGGATGAATGGTGATCAGTCTGAGTCACTTTGGTGGATGTGATAAGCCAAGAAGAGTAAGCTCCATATGGAGGCTTCTGTACCATGAGATCTGTTTGTCCTGATCTATAAGTGTGGTAGCTCCCCTTCTGGTAGAATTATGAGCTCCAGAAGGGTAGATAGAGCCTTTCGCACTTTTATATTGATATCCTTGTCAGCCAATCCACTGCTTGCCACATAGTAGGTGTTAATAAATATTTGTTGACTGTTTGCATTCAGCCAGAGATAACAATAAACCTTTCTAGTTTTTCTGAATGCAGTAATTAAAGATTTTTGAATGGACACATAAAAGACACTACAATAGCAAAGGAGATATTGAAAGTAACAGAAACTCAGGATGAGAAATAATAGAAAATACAGACACAACCCCATATTATTCCCTATCATTTTCCTGGTAGAATCTAGAACTCTTTAGGATAGGTGATCCCCCCAAGGGATCATCTATAGAATCAAGTGTTTTTATGTGATGGAAAAAAAAGGAAAATAGACCAACACAGAGGTAGATGGGAAAGAGATGAGTTCTTCAAAGTCACCTGAATGGAAGAGTCTGGGGAAGTTTCTGGAGCAGAAAGAAGTAAGAGAAAGACATTGAGGATGTTTTACCTAAGGCATTCCCACAAAAGTGACATTTCTTGAACCCAGAACTTCCATCTGATAGCTGGAAAGAAGCATTCTGAACTGGACAGAGAAATAAAAAAAAATAAAGCATGGCAACCCTCTGGACAAGGGGAGCTAAAAACTGGAGCTCCGTGAATTGTCACAATCTCACATTCTGCTTGCTCCCTGGCTTCTCATATCATTCCTTGAGAACTGTTCCTCTCCTTAGGCATTGGCTCTCATGTTCCAGCAGGAGCTCTAAAAGATTGAGGCTTGGCATCAAAAAATGATGAAACTTTTCAGATTGGGTCAAATTTCAGATATTCATCATGAACTTGTATCTGTTTCTGTCCCTGTCTATGCTTCTTTTTATCTGTATCTGTCTGTCTGTCCATCTATATCTGTGTGCTTTTCTGTATGTGTCTGTTGGCTCTATCTCTCACCATCTCTGTCTCTGTGTCTCTGCCTTTGTGTCTCTATCTCTCTCTGCCTTTATCTATCTCTATCTCTCTGTCTCTCTCTGCCTTTATCTGTCTCTATCTCTCTCTGTCTCTCTGTCCCCCCCCCCCACTCTTTTGCTATGTTAACAATGTGTCAACTGCCAGGATTGTGAGGTCTCCAGAACAAGAACAATTTGGTGTTTTCAGCTTGTCTAAAAACAAAGGCACTTTACGTACATGGCAACAATGGTGTATGTTTAACAAAATCATTTAGTCCCATCATGGCTCACAGGTAGGTAATAGAGAAGCTGTTGTTCCTATTGTCTCATGTTTATTTTGAACCTTCATTGGTCTCCAGATCAGTGCTGGAGCATTTTCTGTCCCCTGAAGGCTCAGACTGGCAGACACGTTCTGGGTCATAGAACAAGGATGTCTGATCAATACAGTTGAAAGCAAATCTGAACCTTAGAAATAAATTGCCAGCATCGATGTGCCAGAAGGATGCCACTAAATATTCGATGAGGCCCTGGGTGGCAATGTCACTGGTAAGCCAAGGAGAAGGCTTTGGACAGCTGATGTCAGCCCAGGTCTGTGATCAGGCATTTGTGGGTTTAGAACCCGTGCTGAGACCTGGAAGCATTTCAAGAGCTTCTCTGCTTCTCATGCTGGGCAGGATATTAGACAGACGGTCAGATCCGTCATTTTTGTTGATCTGAGGGGCAACCTGAGCATCACAACAATTGAGCTAAAGGAATCTTCCATTAAGCAAAAGATTAAGGAATCCCTGTTAAAATGAGCTCCACATCTGTTCACCTTGCTAGCCAAGGAATCCACCTGGCAGCATTTGGTTCTGTGTGGGCATATCTGAAGACTGTTTTCTCCACCATTTTCTCTTTCCATCCTCCCCCTTCCCTGTTTCCCTAGTCCTGGCACCTCACCCTCCTCAAGCACCTTTCAGAGGTTCCATTTTCACCAGGCTTTACTCCCAACTCATTGTTAACTAAATCTCTTCAAAGGAAGAGGACTCCCCTCAACTGAGGTCTTCCAGCACAGGGTGGGAGGACACCACTTAGGAGACATATAGAGGTGACATGGGGTGGACCAGATGGGTGCAAAGTCCCCTTAGCACTCTAAGGCCTGTCATTCTGAGCTTAGCTTTCAGAGATTTAACTCTTGTACCTCTCAGGGTATTTGAGGGGTAATGGAAACCTTAAATTTTTAAGATTCATCGAAGCCATGGAAAGGCCTGGGTGGGGGTTAAGAAGGGAGTGGGATTCTATTGACAGCAGGGGATTCCATTCAGATTCTGTTGGTCTTGCCTCAAGCAGCTCAAGGCTGTCTATGTCTCAGTCTGTCAGATTCATCAGTGACCAGGATAAAGGACATATCATCCCTCAGACTAGAGGTGTCATCAGTCAGGTGAAAATTTTTCATTACAAAGGAAACCAATTCCATTGAAATACAATTATTGATTTCTTTTTAAAAAGTCAAACATGTTGGAGGAGTGGATAGAATGTGAAGTTTGGAGTGAGGAAGACCTAAGTTTGAATTGAACGTCAGATACTTATTAGTTATATGACCCTGGGCAAATGACTTAGTCTGTTTGCTTCAATTTTCTCATCTGTAAAATGGGAATATAATAGCACCTACTTCCCAGGGCTGTCATAATAATAAAATGAGAGATTTGTAAAAGTATGTAGCATTGTGCTTGACATATACTAGGTGCATTATTTTTGCTATTATTATTATGGATTCCAGAATAAGAATCCTTGAAGAGGCATGATGTCCAACATGATGTGGGACAAACATCGCTGATCTTGGAATCATGATGATCTGTGTTGGAATCCAACCTCAGGTATTTATTAGGTATGTGACCTTGGGCAGGTCATTTCACTCCTCTGAACCTCAGTTTCCATATCATAAAATGAGAATAATAGTAACACCTTCCTCACAGGATGTTTGGAAAGATCAAATGGGTCAGCATATGTAAAGGATTAAAAAAATCTTAATGTACTATATAAATGTTAAATACTTTGCCAGAGAAAAATTGGGCCAGAGAAGTAATGAAAAGAACATGATCCGAGAGATAAATGACTGGAAATGCAGGTGATACTCATGTGATAAGAGTCAAGGATGACCAATGAACAGTCTATTCACATGCTCATTTGGTAGCCATGTAATGGTTCTGAAGCTAACGGAAGGCTTATTCGCACTGGGACACTTGAAGAACAGATGGTCTCCAGGGTGCATAGGCAGAAATGGCTCAGGGGGAAGAGTTGGATGTGGGTTGAGGTCATCACCATTGGAGGGCACATGACAAGGATAGCTCAGATCTATTGAAAGAAATTGCACTAATGGTCTGGTGGAACCCACTTTTATCCTGTGAAGATGGATGAACTTGAGTTTACATAGTTCTTGATGGACGAGAAAGTTGGACTCATCTTGGGTGAATCCAGCGGTGTGGTATTGTGAGCACCTCAGGGATCCAACCTCTCCCTGACTGTAGAGAGCAGGAGCTGGCACCCCTTCCAGAAATGCTGATTTCCCCATTTGAGTGATTGCTGAGCATGTAATATCTCCTCTGTTTGTTGGAGGAGTCACTGCTCTGCCAGCATCTAATTCATTACTCATTAAAGCAGTTTGAAAGGAAGCACAGAGGGTACTAAAAGGTGCTATATAAAACCAAATTAAATGTATTTTAGTGGAAGGGCACTCAGCCCGTTGTTTCCAAGAAAACCTGATAATTAGGACTGTAGCTCAGTGAGATGGTATAATCTACCTGGGGAAAAAATGCTTATTACAGTCATGCCATTCACATAGGCATTTGTAAAAATTGTTTCAATTACAGAGACATATTTTAAGATTGCATAAGTTGGCTCTTGAAAAAATCATTTTGGATAGATTTCCCTTCTGCAGCTCAACCTTAATGTGCTCAGTTCACTTAATTTTTTTTTTTTGTGTGTGTGTGTTGCAGCAGGGCGGGGGTGGGGGGAGTTAGTTTAGCAAAGACTGATTTTGGAGTGCTCCACTGGAAGAGTTTTATGTAAAAGTTTTATCCGTGACTTTTACTTGTTTGCATCACAGTTATTTTTGATTTCCTTAAATACACTTTACCCCCACTCCACTGAGTGCCTTCCTTTGGAACAAAGAAAATCAATTAAGTCAAACTAATGATCACAGTTAGGCTGGGTATGCAGCATTACATATCAGTAGTTCCCTATCTTTCCAAGGACATGGGCAAGGAGCATTTATTCATATCTTTGTCCGAGTCCAAAAGTGATTACCACTTATCGATCAATGTTGCATTCTTTTTGTTTGTGTTGTTTCAATCTTTGCATAGGATTTCATTGTGCAAAGTCATGTTCTGACCTTTTTGTGTATCCTTCCCTGGTGTGTCTTGAGACATAGCATAATTAATCCAAACTACATTATTAGCAACTTATACCTCAGAGAAAATTTCAACAAGAATCTCAAAGAGCCCTTGTGCATGTGGATGTTCAGAAGATGAGCAATATCAACATGGATCTGAGAATGAATGGGTCCAATGGGTCAGTGTCTAAGGGGCAACTATGACACTCTGACTGTCTCTTAGACAAAAATCCTCTCCCAATGCCTCACTAATGTGTGAAGAAGATGCTGAACCAGTTGAACACAAGCTTGGACAGATTCTTCCAAAATGGATGGACTTTGAGTCCAATGACCAGTTTCATTGAATTTAAAGATTATGACTCTTAGCCATGGTCACTCTTCAGCACCTTCTCTAAGCCACAGAAGAGGAGAAGGAAATTCCAGAGGGGCAGAATCACAAATTCTTGAATTATGTCATGTGTCATTGTAAAATACAGACATGTAATATGTTTATACAATACATATTTGTGTGTATGTGTGTGTGTGTGCAGTTCATGTACATTGATAGAGTTGCTATAAAAAGACATACTCAAGTCAATGATTTTTGAATACCATGATTGGGAGAGACAAAACTGGACCTTGCCAGAGAATGGGGTCCTACCAGAACCACACATGTCCCTGCTCCCTAGGTACTCCAAATCCCTAATTAACTTGATTCATATATTTTCTGTTTTGAATAAGATGAATGGAGCTCAAGTTTTGGAGAAACAGTCAGACTTAGAAAAACTCTGACTCTCCAAAGAATTTTTAGGGAGGTATGGTTTTTTCAATTATAGAATATTTCCTAAGAAGTGGCTTCCTCAATGCTCTTATAAAGTCATATATGCACACTTATGTGTGTGTACCTATATATATATATATATGTGTGTGTGTGTGTGTGTGTGTGTATGTGTGTGTGTGTATAGTTTCTGTTTCTGTATGTATGGGTTTGTATGTGTATTTTAAAGTAGATACACTTTTGACTATTAAGAACATACTGTTGTACAAATCAAAGTACTGTAAGCCTACATACTGTTGAAATGGGGATTTTGGAAAGGTCTCCCCTCAGAAACCCTTTCAAGAAATCCAGAGAATTCATACATCTATAACAGGAAAGTGAGAAGTGTTGAATCTAGGATAATGCTCAGTTTATGAACTGGGAGGCTTTGATGGATGGTGATGCCCTTGACCCTAATGGTGAAGATTGGAAGGGAAGAGGATTTGGGACAAACATAATGAGTTCAGTTTCAAACATCTTTAGGGTGCTTCTGTGACAACAATTTGACATATCCAATAGGAAACTGGTGGTTGACTTAAGCTCAGAAAAGAGACTGCTGCTAAATATGTAGATCTGAGAGTCATCTACATAGAGATATTAATTAAATACATAGGAACTAATGATTTCATCAAGAAAAAAGTAAAGATGAGAAGAAAACAAGGTCTAGGATAAAGACATGTCCCTTGCCCCTGTCCTTGAAGATATGGGTAGCTACAGGTGTGGGATGCTGCATACACAGCTTAACTATGATCCTCAATTTGCCTTAGTTGGTTTTCTTTGTTCCAAATGCAAGCACACTCAGTGGAGTGGGGGTAAAGTCTATTTAAGGAAATCACTATGTTGTAAACAAATAAAAGTCCTCCATAGATCTTTTACATAAATATAAACTCTTCAAGCTCAGAGTATTCCAAAAGAATACCCCCTAAAAGTCTGTGCTGTCTAAGTATTATGACCTATTCAAGTTTCTCCAACTCAGCAAGTGCTTATATGTACCAGGTGATAGGCTAGGTTAGAAGCAAAAATGAGACTTCTTGCCTTCAAGTAGGTTATATTCTACTGGGGAAAAGAATATATATAGACAAGTAGATATAGAATATAGATGAAAGAAAAACATCAACATTTTTGGGGGAAAGAAGAGCATTAATGATGAAGAGATCAGGAAAGGCCTAAGGATTCTATTTGATGGAATAAAGAAAGTGTGCTCCAGGGTAGTCAGTGGGGATAGCCTATGCAAAGGCACAGAGGTGGGAAATTGAATGACATGTCTTGTAATGTTCACTTTTCCATTTGGACAGAACAAGTAAGAAGTAAAGGAGATTTGGAAGATAGTGTTTGTGGGTAATTTTTACCTTTGTGCTTGGACATTCAAGTCAGGAAAGAAGGATGCCTCCTAAGAAAATGGAAGAGGATCAGGGATTCCTTAATCCCCCAAATTCACAGATAAGTATTTATTGAACTACCTACCATGTACCAGGCATTGTGCCAGCACTGGTTGTACTAATTCAAGGAATGAAATCATTTTTATGTGTAGGGAGCTTACAGTCTAACAGGAGAGAGAGCCTTTACAAAGAAAAATATAAACTTCATGAAGAAGTTCATACATGGAAATATATACAAGGTAGTTAAATACAAGTGGGAAGCATGTCCTTCCAAGGTCTGAGGTCATGCGATTTGGTAGAGGAGGGGTAGAGTTAATCAGTGTTTAAATCACTTGAAGGTATTAACATTTTCAAATGGCAGCATGGGGTTAGTGGCTGGGGAATGAAGACCTCCTGGCCATGCTAGTTCCTACTCCTGGGATCTGTAGGCACCAAAGATGTGTGTGTCTCATCCAACATGAGTTGAGTTTGGAGGCATTTGCTTGGCTTGCTCAGAAATTACACCATTCTAGCAGAGCAGGAGCTTCCTGAGGGCACAAATATTTCCACCTTTGTCTTTGGAACTCTCCATCATGTTGCTTGGGATTGTTTTGTTTTGTTTTCTGACTTGACCTGACTTCATTGACATATTAGTTTCCTGGTGAAAACACTCCTCTGCCAGAGCAGATCAGCAATATCTCTGCAGAAGGTAGTACTTGAGAACTGCCCAGAGCAATAAGAAGCTAAGTAATTTCACTATGGTCACAGAGCCAGGATGAATCAGAAGTGAATCTTGAACCAAGGTCTTTCTGACCCTAAAGCCAGCTCTTTATCCATTAGACAACATTGCCAGGCACATGGAACATGATAAATAAATCCCTCCTTGAATTGAATTCATTTTAATTGTATTGAATCCAGAGCTCAGAGCCTAAAGTCCAGGTGTCAAATGTCAACCCTAAGCAGGCCAGAGAGCATCTCTTTAGCTTGATGTGAATTGTTTTGACTGGGAATTTCTCAGGGTGGTGAGTAAAAAATCGGATCAGGAATAGTATTTTAATGTGTGTGTGTGTGTGTGTGTATGTGTGTGTGTGTATTTAGTAACAACAGTCTCCTTAACCTACGGTGGCAGATAGCCAGAGGAAAAAGCGGTGTTAATGAGGCTCACTCTAAACGGAATGAGCCCTGGCCTGACAGTTTGCCGTTGTCTCATTGGCATTGGATTGAAAAGGCAGGTGGTGGCACTGGGCTGCCCGATCCCCTTAGATACTGATGAAAGGGGAGTGACAGGTGAAAGATTCAAGGACCACTGAAGAAACCCCCTGGGGAGGGAGGCAGTAGAGGAAGGAGGAGAGAGGACTAGGGGAGAGAGCAAGGCCAACCAGTCAGACACTGCCACTTTCTCTCACCATGGCAGGGTCTACAGTGGGAAAAGACAGCAGCTGCTAGGGCAGAATCCGAGAGTTCTCAGTATCTGGCGGTGAGATGAGTGGACTGGCCCGGGAGGGCACCATGGATTTTCATCGGTCAGTGGGAGATGGACATTGGCAAACAAGTCTCTGGGGTCTGTAGCTCTCAATAGAGGGAACTGACCAGGATGGATGGTCCAAAAAGGTGGAGACCGGGTAGGTGGAGGGGGAAGAAATTTTCTAACCTTTTCTCATGTCACTGTGTATCAGTTTTGAATCTTCAGATATTGATTGCACTAGTTTGGTTCAGTGGGTGAATGGATTCTTTGTGGTTGTCTCCCTCCCTCCTTTCCTACTGGGCCACCTTCCTTTTCTTAGCTCAGTCCTGTTCCTGATTACCACAAGGTAAATGAGGGATTAAAATCTAATTTGTCTACCTGTGGTCAGATGTGGCAATCACTTTGCTTGGGGAAGAGGCAGGATCTATTGACTGATATAGGCTTTCAAGAATGTCTGGGAAAATCTCAAGAGGCAGTTACCAACATCCTGCCAAATATTTCCCACATGATTGCCAAGAGAAGTCTGTGGACTTCTACCAAGCTAGGGGCTCAGGGTGGAAAAGAGAGAATTTAAATTGTGTGGTTGAAACAATGGCATTTTCAATGATATTGAGATAGCTAGGAGGCCAGAAGAACTAAGAAGTGATTCTAGGTTTCTATGCATGTAACCATGAAGAATGTTGACTCTAAAGTCAGAGGAGCTGGGTTTGAATCATATCCCTAATACCTACTGTATGTATGATCTTGGCAGTTCCTCATCTTATTTGGACCTCAGTTTCACATCTACCAAACGAGTTAGTTGGGCTAGAACACTTCTGAGGTCTTTTTTCTGTCTCTAGATCTTTGATTCTTTATGATTGTCATCTATAGAGATGCAAGACTATTTCTAGGAGTAAGGAAGTGGGGTCCCTCAAGGAGAATATCTATTGGGTTAGTCTCTTCAGGGCTACTATTGTCTCAGGAGGGACGATGCAAAAATGGAGATCTCTGTCTCGAGCAGGAGGGCTGAAGGATTCTTGCGGTCACGGAAAAAGGGGAATAATTCTATCACTGTTACCAGGTGACATAAAATCACCTTTCAGATTCCCCTGCAGCACCAACTAGGAAACAATAGGCTTTACCAGCATGTGGTAGGAACGTTTGCCTAACTCCTGGCTTCCTTCACTGATGTTTACCTATGAAGGATGGGCTTTTCCGTGGATTTTCTGCATATTTGGCTCTTTACTCATAGATCAAGTTGAGCTCATGGGGGAGTGATCAATTTCAGTTAATATTAAAAATTAGGCCAGGTCCATTGTTGAGAAAAATGATCCTCTGTAGCTGCTCGCTGCTATTTCAGAGTAATGAGCTGAAAGGAGAATAGCGATCTTTCTCTGAAGCTTGGGATTCTTAGATTTGCAACCTATCTCCATAATGGAGGAGATCCAGCAACGTCCCCTTCAGAGTTAAATGGTAGTTTTTTTTTTCTAAAGCACTTGACATTAATAATTTTGAGGTTTTTGATTAAATAATTAAAATGCATTATTATAGGGTTAATAATTACTGCAGATAGATTTGAATTTGGACCATTCCTCTGCATGATCACGGCACAGAGGCAAAATTTCACTCACATATTTGACTTAAATGATAGTCTTCAGGGATTCAATAGAGAAATTATAAGTTCTATTGCAATTTACATGTTAAGTTCTGTAACCCCGAGATAGTTCAACCATTTGTAAAGAAAGAAAGAAAGAAAGAAAAAAACAGTAGGTGGTCTGGTGGTCTCATATTCAATGAATAATTTTATTTTACATCAGGCAAGAGGTCCAGTGGAATGTTTCATTACACTAGAATTTCACCAAGTGACACACACCTGGTAATTAAAACAGTGTTAACGTTTCCTATTATGCTCAGATTTTCTAACAAACATGGCTCTATTTTGCCAAAAGGCAAATGTGTGAGCACATATGTGTGTGTGGGAGCAGGGGAGCAAACCCAGCACATCAGACCATTTGCTGTGTGCTGTGATTGGCTATATCAGCCCCCCACCCCCAACCCACACATGACCAACAGAATTCCTGTTTTCCCCAGAATCACTTTAAATGGTTCCTTAGCACTTGACATTTTGAGAGCTCTATCGAGTCATTTAGCATGTTTCTTTACATCTAGTGGCTCAGTTTCACTTCTTTTAAAATTCCTTTCAATGGGTTTAAAATATCTCCCATCTCTACCCACCTTCTTTCTTCATCTCGCATTAGGCTCATTAGCCAGGCTACTCTGGCACATATCAATACCAGTGAGGAGGGCTGCATTGTGAACACAGCTCCTTGTCTCCTCTACAGCACAGGCTCAGAATTACCCATGCCATCAGGGATCCTAAAATACCTATCTTGCCCATGGGCACCTGTAGGGTCTGCCATGTACTGACATTATTCTTAGACATACTGCCTAGTACTTCTAGGAATGGTGTCCCAGCAACAACCAATCAGTATCCAGCTATGATCCAGGGCCACTGTACTCATTGGGGAAGGGACTCCTACTTCTGGGAAACATTGAAAAAATACCTCCCTCCTCTGTTCAAAGCAGCGAGGGAATGAAAGCGACAGGCGACAATGGCATCCATTCAAAAGTAGCAGGAGCTCCTGGGAACAGTGGAGTGCATCAGACAGCTTCAGAAAGGCTCCCTGTCAAGTGGGATGGCCTTTCTCTTTCTGGTCGGAGAAAAGTCCTAGAATGATGGAAGACCTTCTGGGCACAAAACAAGTAGGCTTCTTGGCAAGGGGAGGTGAGAATGCTCACTTTGGGGGCTGAAGGAAGGCTGTTTAAGATATTGAAAGGGAGGGGGATTTATTGCTATGTGTGGCTTGTTTTTTTTTAAAGGAGTAGATATTTTTAATATTGATAATAATGATGATGGTACTGATAAAGATGGATTGAGGATCAGAAAATCCTACAGAACTTCCTCTGTCACGATTTCACTCTTCTGTGGAGTATTCTTGTGCTCCCCATGTGGTTTTCTTCTCAGAGCTGTTAACCAATGTTGTTCAAGGTTTTTACTCACATGGACCCCTTGATTTCCCTTTATGTGCCCTTTGTTGGAACCTGGCTTCAAAAAGGAAGAGCTGAGGAAATGATCCTGGGTATATACCGGAGAAGAATCATGGTTCATCATATCATTAGGCACAGTGAATTATTGGGAGTTGTTAATGACTTTCCTGAAGTAGATGCATGATTTTCGCTTGCATTCAGAGGGAAAGAGTCAAAGTTGTCTCCGTTGGCCAGTGGAAGAAATGCAGGTGGGACTGGCCCAGTCTGCCGATGAATAGTTACCAAGTCTTCCTTTCACACCTCCAAAGCATTTCTGTACCAACTAGAGGGACCACCCTGAGATATTTTACCAAGCATCCAGAGGATTGTCATTGAGATAAATGATTGGCTTCAACCAACCTTCTCCTCACCCCCTTGTTCCACTCAAAGGAGTAACTAGATCATCTGTGGACAATTTGCTAATTCCAGAAGACTGAACTTGTGGAACAAACAAAATCATGAAAGTGTAAGAGAAAAAAAAGAAAGAAAGTAAAAATGAGAAACAAAAAAGAAAAGTGTATGGTTTGCATCCTGGAACTCAAAGTAGAGTGTTACAATTCAACCTAAAAAAGGGATAGATAACAGATATAGGTTATCTAAACTTATTAGAATTATTGGTGATTATTAGCTCAATAGTATTTAAATAGTTTAATATTATTAGAATAATAGGTGATTGTTAGGCATTAGGTTCAAAACATCCATATGTAAAGTGATAACTTAAGAGAAAATATTTTCTATATTTTCAGAGGAAACATAAACACTGGGTTTCATGGCAGTTACTGTGGAACTTTATGTACTTTTTATTAAAACGTGTAAATATTCCGAAGAAAATTAGATAAAATTTCCCTTTCCTTTTCCTTTTTCCTTCCCTTTCCCTTCCCTTTCCCTTCCCTTTCCCCTTTCCTTTCCTTTCCTTTCCTTTCCTTTCCTTTCCTTTCCTTTCCTTTCCTTTCCTTTCCTTTCCTTTCCTTTCCTTTCCTTTCCTTTCCTTTCCTTTCCTTTCCTTTCCTTTCCTTTCCTTTCCTTTCCTTTCCTTTCCTTTCCTTTCCTTTCCTTTCCTTTCCTTTCCTTTCCTTTCCTTTCCTTTCCTTTCCTTATCTCTTATAGCTGTTATGCATCTCTCTGAAAAGTACTGACTTTTACAAAATTATGAGCTACTATTCAAGCATAAGCTCCTTGAAGACAGGTCATTTTTTTTTCTGTCTCAATATCCCTAGCACCCAGACCAGTACATGAGAGCCACTTTATAAATATTTACCCAATCATTTTGAATTGGAGTCCATGAATTTTATTTTCATTTTAAAATCCAGGGCTGATTTTTTTGTTTCTCAAGTTTTAAGAAGCACAGATATTTTCTTAACATGATACACTCATGTTGGATCAACTGACTGAGATTCTCAGTATATCACACACGTGCCTTTTGATCCAGTTTTACTATAGATTATTGTACCTCATATTTTTTGCTGTTGTGTTAATAAGATAAAAGTTTCTGCCCAGAGATATGAAATATTGTAGCAGATGAAAGACAAATATTAATTTCAGTACTTAAATATTAAATGATGGGAAAACATTTCATGAAATTATATATGATTGGTTACATGGGAATTTTTCTTCCTTAAAAACCAAACCAAAACAAAACACCAAGTTAACAAGCTGGCCTGAAAAGAAGAAAGGCAGGAAAGAAACAGGCAAGACACAGAGACAAACAGACACAGACAGACAAAGACACAGAGATAGAGAGAAAGACAGAGAAAAAATGAAAGCATGCCCACAGCTTTCTCAAGCCAGAAGCCTGCCGACAGAACAGAACAGGGTCAGACTAAGGAACCTGGCTGCCTCTGGTGAGTTTTTCCTTTAGGCTTTACAAATTCACGCTGTCACTCCTTCCCCTGTGGCAATCCTAGGCACACTTCATCTACCCCAAGTGGTATCCCATTAAATGGCTAATTCAGAGCCTACCAGATCCCTCTCTAGTGTTGCCGCTGAGGTCCATGTGCAAACTGGAAGGTGGGCTAAGATTCCCATCCCTTTGTCTGTCTTCCTCTCCCAGATCAGAAAACTCAGCTTGTGTGACACAGGTACACTGGGAAACAAATGAACGAGCTTCCTGACAGGAATTTTATACAGAACAGACCCAGCAATCAGCAAAATGTGTCAGCAAAAATGCCTAATAGCTTGAAGTTGAAGTTGGAGAGAAATCAAGCATGCTGCCCACCCCCAACGCCCCCATTTACTGTTTATCCAATCTTAGGTGGGACTGAGTTAGATTGGAGGGGCAGTTGAAAATGCTTTAAAATCCAGCAGAAGCCATAGGACAGGTGGGTTTGTCTCAGTCCTTGGATCAGACTGGGAGCAAAAAGCCACATTATAGGTCCTCTTGATTTTAATACAAAGATGCTACTGGACATTTCCTTGTAAACACCTTTCTTGGTCTCTAACGATATCTTTTTTTAGAAAGAAGAGGGGAAAAAAAGACAAACTCTCCAGAGCAAAAGAGGTTTATTTCTGTGTGTTTTTAAGCAGTTTGGGTTATGTAGTTTTCAGTAAGACTATCTTTTCCCCCCTGGTTCCATTTTCCCCCAGGCTAACAATTTTATATCCAATGTAAATCTAGCTAAAATGAAGAAATGAAGCCTACAGCTGCCCTTACTCGTAGCCCACAGATGTTACCCAAATCTGATTAAAAAGGCCTTAATCTCCTGCTGCACCTTTTCATTAGTGTACTAATCATTTTTTTGTCCAAATATCTAGCCAGGAGGGGGGATCCAAGAAAAAAGAGGAGGTTTTGATGATCAGCATCTCCAAGATCCCTCTTCGAATCCGGGGGGAGACAGGCGGAGTTGGGGTAATCCGTGTGCTGAAATATTTTTGCTTCTTTTTCTAGAAAATGTGCAATTTGGTCAGGCAGAAAAAATTGAACAGAGCCTTCCAAGCAATAAATCACTGGATTGCTGGTGACATTCATACAATGCGGATATAGTGTTAACTGTATGAGTCAGACAGCCCTTGCTGCACCCAGCCTGTTCCTAGGAGGTGACCTTGCAACGGTGTAGTAATCAATCATCCTGGCATAGGACACACTGTTTTTGTTTAATATTACACTATTGGAATATATAGTAAACAAAGTGTAAAGGAAATCTCGAAAGCAGACCCTATAGGAGCTTCATGGCTGGCTGCAAGTGCCTGGGCATGAGCTGGATGGGGACTCTGGGCATGGGCACTTCCCAACTTCTTCGGTCCAAACCCCCACTCCCCAACCTCTGCATCTGCCTCCTCCACATCCATTCCCAGCAGCCACCAGCCCCAACCCTGCTAGATCTCTGGGCTTGGGCACTGAGGGAGCACAGTGGAAAATTTCAGGGAAATAAAAGCTGAAGTCGGACACAGAGAAGATTTACAGTTCAGGCTGTCACCAACGAATGTGGTCCTGAGAATCAGAATCTTTTTTTTTTTATATGTACTTTCAAGATTTTATTATAATCAAATCAACAGCAAAAAAATACTCCTTCCTCCCAACCAAAAAGCAAGCCAACAAAAAGCCTAAAGAAAATCGCATCTCCGTATGTCTGTATGTCTCTCTATATGGTAGCCGCCCATGTCCAAAAGAAGTCTAGAGGGATATTTTAGCAAGTTTCCCCTTCCCCAAGTCCATTGGGAACAAGAATACCAGGATTAACATTTGCTATAGGGATGAAGTCCAGATCCTCAGGTTCTCCTATGTGCCTACTAGTCTCCCCATGATCTTTGGAGGTCACTACGGAAAAGCTCACGAATATTCTTTTTTCAGCCTGAACTTGTGGTCACAATAACACATACCATTCATTGTTACTGATCAGGTGAAGATGGAAGATTCCTAGAAATAAAATGATCCCTCCTTGGTGCAACCCTCCCTGATGCATGTAGCATCCTCTCAGGTCCATTCCTTGTCTGGTGGCTCTGCTTCCTTCAGGGCTTTCCAGTCACCTCTTGGGAGTGGGGGATGGGGTAGGGTCAGGGACTGTGACAAGCTCAAGATTTGATTTCACACTCTATTGAGAGGAGGGACATTCTGGGCCACAATGAGCTGGGTGAGAGAAGGGAGTTCATGAAGATACAGTAACCTTTTGTCTTTATAATGAAAATGACTCTTTTCTAATTTGGGGCGGGGGTGGGGGTGGGGGTGGGTGAGATGGATCTGTCACTACCTGTGGAACTCCAGGTAAATGACTCCACCCTCTGGCCTTAGTCTCCTCATGTGCAAAATGAGAACGTTGGGTGACATGGCTTTTTGAGCCCTCCCAGCTCTGGGGTTAGGAATAATTGCTCCCTAATTTACCTGTTTGTGAGCTAGATTGCCTCCCTATGGGGCTTGCTTAAAGCACAGCGCATTAACAGTGAATGAAACTGGAATATACTAAACCCTTCAGATAACATGAGCACATGAACGTAAGCTCCAGAAGAGTAAAGATGTTTTTATATTGGATTTTGGATTCCCAGCATCCAGTCCAGTGCTGGGTGCACAGCAAGAGTAGCAGCAAGAAGAGTTAGCATTTATAACATCTGCATAGAACCCCCAGCCATATGCATCTACCTTCCCCCACATCCGTCCCCACTAGCTATTACCATGTGGAAGACACTGCTAGGCAATTCATAAATAGTATCTCATTTGATCCTCACAACTATTTTGGAAGGTGGGTGCTATTTTTAGCCCCATTTTACAGTTAAAGAAACAGAAACAAACAGGTCTAGTGACATGCCCAGGGTCACATAAATAGCATCTGAAGCAAGATTTGACCTTACAGTTTCTTAACTTCAGGCCCAATGTTGCATCCACCAAGCTTTCCAGAAGGTGCTTAATGCTCATTGACTGACTGAATGAAGAGAACTGAAGACTCAATGGATCACACTCAGAAAGTCAGTGAAAGGTCCCCTCTTTCTTACATGCTTCCTTCCCTCTGTAGGCTGGGCACACTGGCACAAAAGAAGGCCTTTGCCCAAATATCCTGAAATTGGACTTGTTTGCCATACGATGGCAGTGGGACCTTGGAGCCCAAGCAAAGGGGAGCACAGGGCTCCCAACACACAAGCAGCGGACTATTCACAGCTCATTAGAATGATATGTTTTAGTTCACTTCTCTTCAGAACATTTTCACCCTCATCTATTGTTGCTTTTCATGGTTTTCTTTAGAAAATCAGCAAGTCAGAAAGTCAGTTGGTTTTTCGAATGTGAGTTCTGGGGCCGCTAAATGAGGGTGATAATCATAGACATCCAAAGGAAAACAATGGCAAGGTCTTTAAAATCAATGTCGTGAAATATATTCAGGCAGATTCACTGTTTGCATATTTCCCAGATGGGAATGTGACTCATTTCAGGCTTGGGAGCTGGTGCTTTGCAACAACAGGTCTGGGCTGCTGCTAGGGCTACTGGGAAGCACTGACTAACCCTCTGAGAGGTTCAGCGATGCTGCATCAGGGACAGGGCTTGGGGCACTGGCCAAGAGAAGCACAGGCCAGAGGAGACAGAAGGACTCCTGATTCTGGGCTGACATGTTGATGAGTTCAGGATCAAACAAATCAGGGGGGAGATGAAAGATAATTAGATAGATAGAGGGTAAGAGAGCATTTATTAAGTCCATTCTATGTGGCATGTACCATGCCAAGTACAGAGGGTACAAAAAGAAGGAAACAAGATGGCCCCTTCCCTCAAGGAGTTTATGTTCTAATGGGAGAAGAGAGCATGTAAAGGGGAGTTAGAAAGTGGAGGGGAAGGGAACACATTCAGGGATAATGTAGCCAGTCAGACAAAAGGAGGGGAAAATCTGGCCCCTGGATTTTGATGGAACTGGTTTGTCTAGCGAGTTAAATGCCATTCAATTCAGTTTAAAAAGTCTATTTCTTTAGTTACATTGGAATGATTTAAAGTCCCATTTTTTTTTGTCTTGTAAAAGCTGTCAAAGTGGCTTGAGTCTTTGGGAAATCAAGGGCAGATGTTGTCACAAAGGACTTCTTTAGAAAAGATGGAGGCACAGATGTGTTGAGAGCTTCTCAAAAGGCAGATGGGATGAAGAAAAGGTAAAATGGGGACAAACAAGCCTCCATGCAGAGAGACCAAAGCAGGCCCTAAGGATACAAGGAAAAGACCCAAGATGCAGATGAGAAAATCCTCAAGAAGCAGGAGACATCAAAGGTCAAAAAACATCAATGAATGAAAGAAGAAAAAGAGAGTATGGGATCCCTCCCATGAGTGCCTTGCTCTGAGAAGTAGTTTTCCTTGTATGTAAGGAGGGTAGCCCTTGGGAATTGGCAACTTAGTGACAACTGGAAGGTGTTTGCCCAAAAATAGTCAGCAGGAGGTGCTGTAGATGCAACAGAAACCTCATCATGTCTCTAGACAAACTGACTAGTAGGAAATACAGTTGACCATCCACACTTTCTGACTTTCAGTGTCACCACCTCAATGCCCCTGTCTTTTTCAAGCATTGAGGAAAGAGCATTTGCTACCAAATGCACAGAACATGGAACAGTCTTGATCATTCTCCTTAGACATGCTCACCTGGGGGTGAGGAGAAACGAGTTGCAGTCCCAGCTCCGCCATTAGAACTTGAACAATTCAGTATGCTCTCCAACTCCCTATTATTGTTACCATTATCATCACTATTAATTAGTACTATTGTCATTGTCATTTTTAAATCTATGAAACTGGGGGCTGGACAGGCTGAAAAATGTGGAGAGGCAGTGTGATCTGGTGAAAAGAGCATTGGCTTTGGAGTCAGAAGAGCTGGGTTCAAATCCTGTTGCTTACTGTCTAGGTGGTATTGTGCAAGTCACTTAATTTCCAAGATCTCTTCCTTTTTCCTCTTTTTTTCTAAATGAGGGTATTGGGCTAGTCAGTCTTTGAGCTTCTTTTTGATTTGATATGAAGAATTCAGTGGTTTTTATGTGAACCACAGTTTTCCCACTTTTAGAACAATGGTACTGAATCCAACAGACTCTGAGAGCTCTTCTGTTGTGGTCAACAACTACATGATGATGACAACAACGACAACCGACATCTCTATGCTTTCTTTTTTCAACTTTAACTTCTATTTTTCTCAATTAACAAACATTTACTTCCTTTACCTCCTCTCTCCTCACTGAAAGGGAAACAAAAATCCTTTATAACAAATATACACAGTCAAGCAAAAAAAAAAAAAAAATTCCCACCTTGGTCATGTCCAAAAATTTGTCTCATTTTGCAGAATTGGTCCATTACCTCTGTAGGCTTTCAGGTTTATCAAATATTTTACGAACATTACCCCATCTGACTCTCACAATCACCCTTCAATATAGGGACTTTCAGGTGCTATAATAAGAAACTTAGGGCCAGAGAGGGGAAGGTATTTCCCCAAGACCACACAACTTAAAAGGCTCGGCAGTTGATCTCTGAGGGCCTTCCCAGCTATGAGATACTGAAGGAGAAGTCTGCTTGCCAGTGCCCTATTTCCCATCTCAATTTCAAAGCCTCCTAAGGTGCCTCTTTGTCTGAACTTTGCTAAAGATATTTTCCTGAGCCTGAGTATTAAGGATGAGAAGATTCAATTGCTTTACATCAGTGAATCTTGTTTTCATGGGCTAGATCTTTTGTGATACTGGGGAATTGCCCTTTGTGGTCAGCCTCTAATGTTGCTGAGATTTCATAGAGTGGCGGAGGTTTCAGGTGTGATGCCCCACAACATGACTCAAGAGATTTAGTGTGCACCCCTTCCCTAAAACAAAACAAAACAAAACAAAACAAAAAAAAGGAATTCCTAAGAGTGGGCTAAATGTGCAGCTAGAAATCTGTAGATAACTAAGCACCATTTGCATTGCTTTAGCTTTGTTAAAATTCTGTTCTCCAAAGCATAAATGCAAACCTGGTGTCTATCTCTGTGTGTTTAATTATCTGCCTATTAGCTAGGTAAATTCAAATTGCTACAACAAGCATTGTTTTCTAATTGTATACGTGTGTGTTTGGGTGGGGGTGCAAGCAGAACGTTTTTTAGATTATTGATAGGGAAGCTGTTGGAGCAAATAAAAATATACAAGTGGAAAAAATGAGACCACAGACATTCATTTTGCTGGGGTGGTTAAAAGGAGAAGTGACATAAATTATTAGCATCCTGTGATTCAGTTTAATCTACCAACAGTCCCAGAAGTCCCATACTTAATATAAATATGTTTATGGAGTTTTAAGAACCAAGAAGTTCAGGTAAAAAGCAGAATGCAGTAGCTTCTCATTAAAACAATAAGCACTGTTATTTTTGCAATTAAAATGGAAAAAAATATTAATTTGAAGGATTTACCCTACATTTTCTGAAGGAAATTAAGGAAGTTGTGTTGTCTAGCGCAGAGAACCTTTACAAAGGTTGAATCTGAAGTACCTAGTAAAATGTATCCTTTACAAACTGATATGGGGCTGGGGGATTAGTGGGGGAGGTATGGATTGGAGCCATAGGAATCTCCATTTCAGAACAGTTTTTGTACACTAGAAAATACTAATAGAAATGAGATGCATGACCCTTGTTCTTTTTTACTTTGGAAGATATTTCTTCAATTTTGATGATTATGATGAGGAATTTGAGGCCTCGTGTCCAAGGACTTCTAAACCAGGGGTTCTTAATTTGGGATCTATGATGTTATTCTTTTTAAACTGAAAACTGTATTTTAATGTAACTGATTTTCTTTAATATTCTATATATTTTATTTTATTAATTCAAAAACATTATTCTGAGAAGTGGACCATCAGCTTCCCCATATTGCCAAAGGGGTCCAACACACACATTAAGAATCCTTGCTCAAAATATTAATTGTGTCCCACAAAATAGCCACAAGATAAATGCGGCTACCTGGAATGAATGAGAAGAGAATGTGGGAAAGGGGATTTGGGTCTGCATTCTAAATGCCTCAAAGAAATGGGTTTTCCAGGGAAAATATATCAGATGTACGTCAGCCTGTAATAGCAACGGGGAACTGTTTGTTAACCTCGGATTCTTGACAAAGGAGATGGTGGCCCACGTTGGCCTTTATTTTGTCAGTTGCAGATGTCATGTTTGCCAGGATCCACACTGATCAGGAGGCAGAGAGGGGGAAAAGCGGGAGGCTGTGGGTAGAATTAGGCAGAGCATCTGAAATTTTTACCAGAAGGTTCTGACCTGCCATGGGCACGTTTTTCCGCTTGGCAAGGCTACGTGGCAGGAGTAGACTGTCTTTTTAAAGAGCCAAGACCCATAAGCTGGATATGTCCAATTGTCAGCTCAGCCCGATTCCCTGGACAGCTCCTCTGTAAGCGTCACTGGTGCCTTTCTTCTCCAGTCACATCTCCACGACCACCTATGTGATATCCGAGCCCACCTGGGAATGCTGCTCCCTGCTCCACTGCCATTCCTGAGTCCTAGCTAGCTGCTGGAACAAGACTGGGTGTCAGGGGCTGCTTGGACGAAACAGGATTAAGAAATCACAACCCACCTTCCACCCCACCGTGGGTTAATTTATTGCTTCAGACATTTCCATATCGGATTCATTTTCGCCCACTCGGCGGCTGTTACCCAAAGTTCCCAGGCTCTGCCAGGCGAGGTAGCATCTGAGCTGCAGATACCTGGCACCGTGAAATGGCTTTCTCCTCGGTGCCTCGCGCAGGTAGCCTCCTTTGAGAGAGCAGCTGTGCACTCCCCGGCAGAGCCGGGAATAGCATTCAGCTCTCTGTACACAAACATATTGAAGCAATATGCTGAGGTGTGACACACAAGCCAAAATATTAGCTTTTTAGTAAACAAGAGAAGAAATTGTGATGCAGCCCCAGATCCCAGTGCTAGACGTCTTTAGGTAATGGTGTTATTTCCTCAAGAAAATCCAGGGTCACAGCTGCTCAGAATTTACATCAAAAATGTTTTTTTTTTTTTCCTCCTCGCCTCGTGTTTAGTGATTATGTAGAACCTGCTGAAAAGGTGTTTATTTCTGTTTGTAAATGGAATGTACTGGGTGGTGTGGGTTTTTTTTTTCCTCCCCAGTTTTGCCCCAGGCTCAGTTGGATATGTTGATGGAGTTGGAAGCAGCCTTAGACACCAGAGGAGGAGGTGGAGGAGGGAGTGAGGAAACAAAGCTGGGTTTTGCCTTTTCAGACCTCTCAAAAATCCAAGCTGCTGATCTGAGAGAATGACTTAATACTTGAAATGAAGTAGACATGGGAAGGGAGAGGCTGGGTGCCCACGGGAAGGGAGACACAGCCTGGGGATCAGTCAGGGTGTTAGTCACTGTGGCACCAAAAAGGGACCTGCCACATACATGTGCACAGAGAAAAAGCGAATCTCTGTTCTGCAGAACCTGCTGAGGACCAGGCTGTCCAGTTATAGGGGCACTTACCACACTCATGGGTAGGGGAAAGATGACTGGTTGTCTTATCTAGGCGAAGGAAGTGTGATGGATCACTCACTTCTGTGAAATAAGCTCTCTGACATGGCTTATCTGATTGTTGCAATTCATGGGAGAGTTTTTTTTTTCTTTTAATATTTCTTGGGTTTCTACTAAATAGTCTAATTTATGGGCTCCATTTGAAAAGCTCACAGATAAGTGCAAATGTTACTTTTGATTTTAAAAATTTCGAAAGGGAAAGGGATGTGTCAGGGGATAAAAAAAGACAAAAATGTATTCACTGAGACGTAATGGCTCTGACCTATATCTTATGTAGCTTCTAAGACCCTGGTCACATAGTCCTGTAGCCAGCACTCTGCTACTCAAATGTTTAACAGTTATGCTTCTGTGAGGTGTCTTGCTGGTGGTACAGACCAACTGTTCATTATTGGTTCTGGGAAAAAGCAAGCGAACTACAGATTTACCTCTGTGTCCTAGAAAAACAAAAGCAAAAAAACCACGACCCAGTAACTATTAGATTAGATAGTAGAGATGACATTGTTGTTTAATATGTGTACACACACATATATGTATATACACACATACACATATGTATACATTTTGAATGGTATTTATGGCAAAATATGTATTTAATATGAATCAATCTTTTAAGGTTATCTAATCTCCTCCCTCTCAATCAAATTCAACCAATGTAATTCTATGAATTGCACTGTGGGTCTGAAAGTAGGTACAGATCACATCCATGGCATCGACAGAATTCTCCCATCTGACTTTATTGAATTTCTAGGAAGGTGGCAGACTAAAGTGATTTTTAACACTTATCAGTTGGATTTATGATTTCTGTGTCATCCACCCTGCTTCTGACATTAGGAAATGTTCAACATGAGGGAAGCATTCAATGATTTTTTTAACTACACTATAAAACACTTTCGTCCCTTTCTTTCTGAAATCCATAAATGGCTAATTTAATCACCTCGTCAGACCGTCGGAATTCGGGAGTTTCATCTGCTAATTCTTTGGCACCGTTTGGATGTTTTAAATCATTATGATATATTATGTGATGAGGACAGCTGACTCAATAATGGATAAAAAAAAAAAAAAACCTCTGGCCTTCCAGCTGTGGTTCTTAGCTTTCTTTTATCTTGAGAAAAAAAATAATCCAAGTCTGTCTGGCAAAGATAATTTCACAATCTCTGGGTATCTGGAACCTGGAGAGGGGCAGGGCTTAGTACTTTGGGGACAGAAAAATAAAGGACATCATGATTGCAGATAGAAACATGTACAGTCATTTCTCATTGATGAGAGAGAAGGGAGTTACCCTTTTGCTGGAATCCAGACTTTCACCCCTGAAGTTCCTTTGGCTATTAATGAAGTCTCCCATCACTAACAATCTTGCTTTGGCTTTGAGTTGGACTGGAGAAGGCAAGCATGGCTCAGCATCATTGGTAAGTGCCCAAAACATTTTGCTGTCTCTGATTCAATAGTCTAGTCAGTTGGCATGTTTTGAAAAGATACATTTGGCTTTTTAAAGGGCCCACTTGAGGAGGGAAATGAAGGAGCTAGACTTCTGGGTACAAGAAGAAATGAATGATTTCATTCTCTAGCCATTTAGCAGCCTATCTGGTGGTTGGTTGTATTGGCACTGGGCTTTTTCTGGTATTTTTCTCACTAGTCTCATGTCTATGTGGCAGTTTCCACATGAAAACTGCCCAAGATGTAGTAGCCTAGTCCAGTTCAGCCCAGTCAGGCCCAATAAGACTAGCCTGGGTATAGCTGTGTCAGCTATCCAGGGCTTTAAAACTTCATTCATTATCCCTAATGTGTCTTCTTACTTCTGAAATCAAGTCACCCTCTCTTCCACTCTCATGATCACAAATCACTTTTTGATCCCACCCTGGGACTCACATTAGGAGAAAGTCTTGGCCAGAGAATTTCCATAAATGTAGAGCTTTTCCAGACCAACTCTTCCTGTCCAAAGTCACAGTTCAATTCTGACTTAGTTTATGTATAGAATCTGCATTATGTTGAGAGTATTTTCCCTTTGTAAAAGTTTCATTAAACAAAAACAATAACAAGGGAAAAAAAGATTCAGCAAAAAGGTTCATGGCTATAGGATGCTAATGTGTCACGTGACTGTAGCTCTATTTCAGTTCTAATAAATGAGGTTAAATCATAGAAAGGGAAAGTTAATATCCATGGCTATGACTGGCTGTTCCACTTGCATAGGCCCTGCTGGGCTTTCTGGTTCATGAACCCATCCCAGGTTAGAGGGTCTTCCATCCCAGAGTTATTGCTGTCATGAGTTGGGGCTTTAAGGGGTGTGACACATGAGTCCCAGGAGAGAGGTCTTCATAGCCCTTTTAAAATGTCAGGCCCTTTCTTCCACCATCTTGGAGGTATGTGATAGATTGATTTTGTTGGCCATTTCTTAAGCTTTGATATAAAAATCTGTGGCAGGTAGGTATCAAATCTCACTGGTGGAAAGCCATTGGTGCCTGCTTCCTGCTTGCCTTATTTCACTTAGTCTTTAGATAGAAATGTTTCCAAGAGCTTTGGAGAGAGAGGGAGAGGGAGAGGGAGAGTAGTGATGTGGGAGTCAGGAGTCCTGTTGCCTAATCCTGCATCCACCATTAATGTGCTGTGGGACCATGGATAAGTCACTCCCTTTCCCTAGGTCTCAATTTTTACATATGCAAATAAAAGCATCAGATCAGATTATTTTTTGACTGTTTTCAGGACTAAAAGTCAATAATCCAACAAGTTTGGGAAGTTGCTTGGGCAACAAAGATGGAAAAGAAAGAGGATTCTTAGGAACCATTACTGAGGTGAAAAAAATAAAAGAGAGAGTACACATATTAATGCCATTAATCTTTATGTTTCCTGAGCTCTCTTATGACATTGGGCATATTAGACCTTCAAATGATGAGGCATTCTGATGTCTGTTAGTATCTCCTTTACTCTAAGTATCCCCCTGATGGGATAGCTGTGTTTCAAAGGCCTACATGGCATACTTGTGAAGATGACATGAAGCTGAAATAGATAGTCACCACCCTGGAGGACAGAGCCAAGATTAAAAATCCTCTTGATAGTCTTAAACACTGGACTGAGTCAAAGAAGACATGCCATGGGCACAAAAGTAAAATCTTTCCTTGGGTTCAAGTAATTAACTATGGAAGTCCAAGATGGGAGCTAAGTGTGCAGTGGTTTTTCTGGCAAAGGGCTATTCATGGCCTACAGACTCATCCTCAGTGCTTGGTGCCAGCTACACGTGAGATGCTTTATAAATGCTTATTGGCTTGGCTTGGTCAACTTGTTTAAGTAGGATAATATGGTAGCAAGCAAACTAAGTCTGGCCTAGGCTGCCTTAAGAGAGGGGCATAGACTCCAGAAATAACAGAGAGACAGACCTGGGCTACCCTAACTTGTGAACCCTCTTCTGGGCGATCACATTCAGTCTTGGGCACCACTTTGGGGAGGAATGACAGTAATAGTTTACAATACATCAAAGGCTGGAAGTCACAACAGGATGGCAAAGGGCTTCAAGTATGTTTGCCATATGAGGGCTGGCTGGAGAAAATGGCCATGTTGCACCCAGAGAGAGCTTGTTGGGATATGGTAGGGAATGTTCTCTGTAGAGAGAAGGCTGCCATGTGGAAAAGGGATTTGACTTATTTCATGTGGTCCTGGGCAGTAGAACTAGAAGCTGCAAAAGGAATCCCTTTTCTTTAAGTTAAGTTAATATTTTAATGCCTGGGACTATGTCTAAGGGAATGGACTTCCCCAAGAGAGGAACACTGCTCCTTGGAAGTCTCCTAGCAAAAACTGGCTAATCGCTTGTCAGACATGTTGGTAAAGTAGATAGAGGATGGGATCTGTAATCAGGAAGACCTGAGTTCAAACCCAGCCTCAGACACTAGTTATTGAACTCTGGACAAAACACTTAGCCTCTGACTGCCTCAGTTTCCCCACCTACACAGTGGGGATAATAATGGTACCCACCTCCCAGGTTGTGAGGATCAAATCAAATAACATGCAGAGTACTTTGCAAGACTGAGTGTATAAATGATATTTATTATTTTTGCTGTTATCATTGTTGTTTATTTCATGGTAATGATGATTCTTGTTTAGGGGTAGGTTGGATTAGATGTTCTCTGAGGTCTGTTCCAGCTCTAGATCCCAAGATTTCATAATCTACTTTGTGAGCCACCGTGGGGACTTTCTTTCCCCGATGCTGAGAGGTCTGTTATCAATGGTTAAGAAAAATGACTCTCCTGGGAAATAATTTGATCCTAAATATGACAGTCTGTGCTTAGCACAGCACTCTTCAGAGGAAAGCATCTCATCATCTCCTTCCAGTGCTGCTTTGACAAAAACTGCAAGCTCATCTGCTCTTTGACTTGTTGAGTGAGAAACTGAGGACCCAAGGAGTGAAGTGGGGACCTAGCGTCACCTCAGTGAATGGAAGAGTGGCTTTGGAATCTTTGGATTCTTCTTCCATTCCTTCTGGTACTTCTGAGAAGCTCGGATACTGGAAAGATGTTTTTTTTTTTTTTTTGTATACTCAGAGCCCTGAGCTATTAAGTCACAGGATTGGGGTTCAAATTCTGTCTCTGATTTGTACTATCAATGTAACCTTTGACAAATCACTTGGAGTCTCTGGGCCTCAATTTCCTCATCTATAAAATGATAGACTGTGAATGAGTGGCCTCTGACATTCCTTTAGCTCTAGCACCAGGACCCTGTGATCTATCTTTGATAATGACAGTGACAGAAAAGGTCCTAGACTCTGGCTTGGTGATGACCTCCCTCTATCAGAATCTCTAAGCTACTGTGTCTGTTATCTGTGTTTTGTACACTTATATGCAGACATCTGAGACCAGAGTTTCATTGGGAGCCCTTTCCATTGGAAGCCCAGACAACTTGTATAAAGGACACATTTAAAACATTCTTAAACAAACACATGACCCCAAACTCCCAAGAACTAAGTATGAAAGAGTTTTCTAAAATATGACTAGCATGTAAGGGGCATAGGTTCATATTGTATGGCTATCAGAAATTGTTTTCTATCTCTAACTGAAATTTATATTTTTTGGTTCTGTCTACTTCTGTAGGCAGCTGGTGGTGCAGTGGGAAAGAGTACTGGGCTTGAAGATAGAAAGACCAGAGCTTCCATCTGACCTAAGATAATTACTAACTGTGTGAGCTCACATAAGTCTCTCAACCTCTGCCTACCTCAACAGGTAGTTTCCTCAACAGGAAAATAGGGATAATAATAGCATCTATATCTCAGAGTTGTTATGAAGATCAAATGAAATAATTTCAAATCAGTTAGCATAGTTCCTGGCACACAATAAGCACTATATAAACGTTAGAGGTGTTGTTACTGCTGTTTGTGGATTATTGTTTGCATGCTACCTCCTTCAGGTGAACTGTAAACTCCTTGACAGCAGACAATGTTTTTGTAATTTGTATTCTCAGTGTTTGGCACACTGTAGTTGCTAAATAAATGCTTATTGACTGAGTGATTGAAAAAGTTTCTCAATGAATTTAATGGAATTAGAAGGCACTGGCCATCAGATGAATGCAACTGATGGGACATAGGAAACTTCTAATAATCCATTGGCTGATGATTTGTCATATCTTCACAGGTTTGTGAAGGCTGTTTAGTTTTATTTTCTCTTTTGTCTCTTAGAGACTGAAGTGAAGAGTCTGAGAGGGGATTGCTCCATTGACTATGAAACCTTATAGCAGAAGAGGGAGAGAATCTCACTATGGGGTTGAGTTGAGTCAAGCCAAATCAGTAAGAAGTGCAGAGTGTCAGTGACCTAGAACATCTAGCTTTAGAGATGATAGACCCCAGAACCAAGAACCCATCTCCTTCTATAGTATGGACTTTTCCCAAAAGGACATAACCATACCCTAGGCCAGGATTTCAACTAAGCCCAAAGCTGGAGACATGGAGGCAAGGGCAAGTGATGGGGCCACATGCTCTGACCAAAAACATATCTAGTGGAGTGGGGACTGGGATCTGGTGGAGTGACTTCTTGGGCAGAGAGAATGAGAGCAGAAACATCACAAAATAGAAATATAAGTTGCCTTGGTCACCTTTTTACTCCTATGTACGTACCTATTCTTTTATAAACTCCCAGAATTCACCCAAAGTTTGTGGGAAGAACTTTTGTCTTTGCTTTTGTTTCTGAGTTTCTTCATTAAATATTTTTCACTTAATTGTCCACTTGACTGTCGCTATGTAAATATGTGGTGGGTCTTAGAAGATAGAGGCTTGTAAAAGGAACACAAATTGGCAATGTACCTTTAAATTAAGATAGTGATATCTCATAGAATCAATGTTATAACTGTTTTCTATAGAATCTGACTGCGTGGATTTCTGGATTCCCCTTCCCCTTCCCCTTTTCAGTTCAAAGACTTTTTTTTTTAAAAAAAGAGTTTTATGGATTCTTTTCATTTCTCAAATCACCATAATATTCCACATATCCTTTCCCTTATCTTTCTCAGAGAGTCATTCTCAACAACAAATTATTTTTTTGAGAGATAAATAGTCAGCACAACTGACTGATATGTTGCAAAAGGTAAACATGATGTGAAACACCTGGGAATCTCCCACCTTGAGGAAAGGGCAGATCAGAGGGGAGGTCTCATTGTGTCTCTTAGTTTTGAGTCCCACTTTTTCTTTATAATTTGTATGCTTAATTTTGATTTTCTTGATTTGTCCTTTTTATCTACAGTGTATTAGTTCCTGTTTATATTATTTTCTGGACTGTTCACTTCACTCCGTGTTGGATCATAAAGATCTTTCCATACTTCTTTGTATTTGTCACACATATTTCTCTAAGCACAGTAATATTTTATTACATTCATGTAGCAGAATTTGTTTATCATTCCCCAATAGGCATTTACTTTTTAATTTTATTTTATTTTCAATTTATGGAATAAAACAAGTACTTTCATAACATAGTATATTAAAAAGATGATTGCTCATGAAATAACAAATCTTTTACGTGCAACTTACAGTTTCCTTTTAAAAATATAATAAAGTTATCATGTACATTTCTTTCAGATTACTTTCCAAAATATTTGTTGCACTTTAAAGCTCCACTAACAATGTATTAGTGTGCTTTCTTCCCATAGCCCCTCCAACATTGACTGCTTCCAGTTGTTGTTTTCTTTTTGGTGATTTATGCCAATTTTCAGTGTGTGAAGTAAAAAAAAATCAAGACCCTTTTGATTTGCATTTTGCTTATTGTTAGTGATTTGGGCCATATTTTATGTGACTGCAAATACTTTGTGTTCTTTTTTGAGAACTGTTTGTTTATATTCTTTGGTCATTTATCTATTGAGCAATCACTACTAGACTTACACTTTTGTTAATTATTTATGTACCTTGGGTACCAGTCCCTTATCAGGGACATTGGATATAAAGATTGTTTTTTCCTAATTTAACCACTTCCCTTGTTATTCTAGTGCATTACATTTTCTATGCAGAAGCTTCCCATTTTTAAGTAATTAAAGTTACCTATTTTATTTTTTGTAATTGCTTCTGCTACTTGTTTGATTAAGAATACATCTCTTCCCTATAAGAGGAGCATATGATTTGTTTCTCTTCTTTATTTTTCAAGTGTGATCTTTAATATTAAGGTCACATGTACACTTAGAATATATTGTGGTGTGTGGTATAAGTTCTTGGTTTAAGTCTAATTTCTGGCAGACTGATTTCCAGTTTTCTGAGATGTTTTTGACAAATAGATAGTCTTTTCCCCAGATTACTTATGTTTTCAACTTTACTTTTGGACTTTTCAGTTCTATTGTTTCTGAATCACCCTTGTCTTTTCTGTTTCATTGATCTATCTCGCTTTTCTTCAACCACTTTAACACTACAGGGTTTTGATGTGGCTACTTTATAATATAGTTTGAGATCTGGAAGAGCTATTAGCCCTTCATCCGTACTTCTTTTAGTCATTTCCCTTGATATTCTTGATCTTGTGTCTTTCCAAATGAATTTTGCCATTATTTTGTCAAGCCATGTAAAGTATCCTCTTGGTAATTTGATTTGTATAGCACTGAAATTGTAAATTTATTTTTGTAGTATTGGCACTTTTTATTATATTCTCATGGCCTGACTGTGAGCACTGAATATACCTCAAACTATTTAGATTATTCTTTACTTCTTTAGGAAACACTTTATAACTCAATTTACAGAAGTCTTTTGTGTGACAAACATATTGTGTATTTTTTAGTTATTTAAAATGGCATTTCTTTTTCTATTAATTTTTGTTTAATTATTATTATTATTTAGAAATACCATATATTTTTGAAGATTTATTTTGTAACCTGGAGTTTTACTGAAATGATTAACTTTCTCAGTATTTTTGCTGATTCCTTGGCGTTTTCCAAGGAAACCATAATATCATCAGCAAATGGGTAATTTTTATCCCCTCTTTACCCTGCTTCACTCCTATATTTATTGGAAAACAGGTCTAGCCTATCCCCATTGCATATAGTGTTTTCTTTTGATTTTAGGTAGATTTTTACGATATTAACAAAAAAGTTCTTCTATGCCTATAGTTCACAAGTAGTTTTTTCTTTTTAGCACCAAAGAATATTGTATGCTGTCAAAAGATTTTTCTACATCTATTGAGATGATCATGTGACTTTAGATGTCTTAAGCTTTAGTACAATCAATTATTTTGATAGTTTTCCTGTTCTTGAACCCTTCTTGTATCCCTGGTATAAATCTCACTTGATCATAATGGATGATATCTTGGATAAATTGTTGTAATCTGCTTGATAGAATTTTCTTTATTTTTTTGAATCAATACTAATCAGTTATCTTGGTCTATAATTTTCATGTTTTATCTTTTTTTCTGGCTTTGGTAGTAGGGCTATCTTTATGTCATAGAAGGATTCTGGTAAGCTGCTTCCTTTTTCAATTTTTGAAAAAAAAATTGTCAGGTATGAGTACTAACTGTTCCTTAAAAGTTTGGTCCACGATTTTTTTTCTTTGGTAATTACATTACAGCTATTTCCTTCTCTGAGTTTGGGTTAGCTAAGATCTCTGTCTAATATTCTGATAGTTTGAGTATTTTACTTTTTGAAGGTGTTCCTATATATTTTTGTGTTTTTAGTTTTGTTAGCACATAACTTTGCAGAATGTTTTGATTATTTCTTAACATTTCTTCTGATTTTGCTGTGATTTCACTTTGATCATTTGATATTTTATCAAACTTCCTGCTCTCTTCTTTTTAACCAGTTTAGTCAAAAGTTTTTCAATTCTATTAATCCTTTCAAGTATCACCTTTTAGTTTTATCATTATCTCTATGTATTTTATTTCCAATTTATCTATTTCCATTCTAATTTTTAACAACTTCTCTTTTGTGCTTATTTTATGTTTTTTCTTGATTTTTAAATTGTAAAAATATATATTCAGTTTATTAATCTTCCCTTTTTCAGTTTTGTTAATGCATGATTGTAAAGACTTGATTTCTCACCAAGGACTGCTTTAGCTTCATCTTAGGAATTTGGTTATATGGGTTCATCATTATCATTTTCTTTTACATAGTTATTGTTCCTATGATTTGTTCTTTGACCCACTCATTATTTAAGATTTCATTGTTAAGTTTTCACTTCTGTATCTTTTATTTATATATGATCTGCAAAGAATGTATTGACCATTTCTGCCTTTTGACATTTTTTTTACTACATGATCAATTTTTGTAGAAATTCCATGTAGTGCAGAGAAATATGTACATTATTTTACTATCCCCTTTAGAAGATATCACAGGTCTAAATATATCACCAGAAATTTGTTCAGTTCTATATTTTCCCTTTTGTCTATTTTTCTGTTAGATTTATCCAAAACTGAGAGCAAGGGATATTGAAGTATCCTTTCCCCATTATATTACTGAATACGTCTTCTAGATGATCAGCTGAAATTTTCTTTATGAATTTGAATACTAAAGCATCTGTAATGTCTAAGTTTATTACTGATAGTGTTTTGCTGTTTATGGTTCCTTTTACCATGACATAAGTTTCCTTATTTCTCCCTTTTTATTTTTTGAATGCTTGTTTTGTTGTCTCTGATAGCATGATGATCATTCCTGCAGTTTGGTTTCGAATTTATTTTTAATGTTTCTTTTAAGTAACACATTGCAGAATTTTGCTTTCTCATGCCATCTGTAGCTTATTTTCCATTTTATTGGATTATTTCATCCATTCACATATTAATCTATGAGTTAGATTTATGTTTTCCTACATCTTTCTCTAAAGTTTTTTAAGTTATTATTTTTTCCTCTTTTGCTATAAACAGAGTATTATCTTCCTTCAATTATTTTACTTTAATCTTTTTTTAAGTGGTCTTGTTCCACTTGCTGTCTTCCCATTCTCCACCCCAGGTCCCCTTCTCTTTGTTATTCTTTTCCTCTTTGGATTTTGCTAATTTGTTCCTCTCTCCTGTTTTTATCTGGTTATATTTCTTTCCTATCTTTTTGCCTCTCAGCCATGTAGATTCTCCTTTCCTTTCCTCTTCTCCCTTTTAGCTATTTCTGTTCATCAGGTTTTCCAAAAATGATTTATCTTACCTTCTTATTGTTCACCTCTTTCTGTTTGTGCTAGACCCTTATTCTCTGACCCCTATAATCATCTGCTTTCTCTCTTTCTCTGTATTCTTTATACAATCAAGGTTTCCAAGGTATCCGTTCTAGGCTCTTCCCTCTAGGTGTTTTCTGCTCTTCCCTTGTAGGGTTTATTTATCACATGATTTCCTCTTCTCCACTGTGCCTCACTCAAAGAACAATGTCAATTACTGTAGATATTAGAGAGGACATGGCCCAATGATAGGGCACTTTGCCCTTACCTGCATTGATGTATGCTCTCTATTTGGCCTTTTTGAGAGGTCATTTGCTTGGAAATTCCCCTTTGCCCATTCTTTGCCACTCCTCCAGATGCCAATTGCCCCCAAGGGCTTCATCTGCCCTCCCCTCCCCAGGACAGGTAGATTCTTCAGGCACAAAACTCCGGGTCTCAATTAATATAAAGTCCTCCCTTCACACAAAGGAGCATTCATCAGTGGAACCCCTCCCACCTTCAAAATAAGGCCTTCTTCCTTTCCTTCTCTTTTCAATATTCCCCTTCCCCATTTTCCTCCCATCCTTTACAGGCTCTTCTCTTTCTGAACCTATAGAAGTAATCTTCTCCTCTTTGCTAGCCTTTGATTTGACCTCAGCACACCATTCACTCTTCTTTATCTTCTAGCTTACCTCCCCACCCTTTTCATGTCCCTCCCCATATTGTTATGTAGTCACACAAAAGGAACATTTACGGTTACTCAGGGTCACCAGGTTCTCTTCCTAATACTCCCTTTATTCCTTTTCACTATTACCTCTTTTAGTTTTCTACCTTCATCACTGTCTCCTTGTGTGCCTTTAGAAAGGAGTTTCTTACTAGTCTTCCTGTTATGATTCTGTCTCTGTTGCTGTCTACATTGATTCATTCCTTTTGCAATTTTGCTGTTTGAGATGTTTGAGAAGCCAATAATCTTTTCAGTTCTGGTTTTCTTTTAAAAGTGTTTCAAACCCTTTTTTTGTTACTGAGTATTCATTTTTTGTCCTATATGGTTAAGTTCAAATTTGCAGAATTGGTAGCCCTGGGTTGCATCTTGAGTTCCAGTTCTCTTTGGAGCACATTATTCCATTCTGTCCTTTTTCTAGTGGGCACAAAATTGCTTTGCAATAATCAAATATTCTTTTCTTTTTATTTGAAAGTCTTTCCCTGATGATGTACAGAAATTGTTTCTGAACTGAATTGTTTACTTTAACCATTATGTGTCCTGGAGTTTGAAGTCTTGTGTGTGTTTTTTTCTTCTGGAAGCAATTTGCAAATTATTTTCATTAGAATTTTGTGTTTCATGTTCTGAAGTTCTAGTTGGCTCTCTTCTATTATTTCCTTCATTATGGTGTGAAGGTTTTTTTGTCCTGTTGTGTTTTTATATGAGACTTATGCTCCTTCAGTTGTCTCTTCACATCCTGTCTTTAAAATTTGTATGGTTTGCTTGCATGTGAGTACATTTTCCTTTAATGTCATTGTTTTTTGCTTCTCTTTGATATTGTCTTTCCTTTTTGTGTATCTGCATTTCCAATCTATTGTCCTCTTTCTTTTGCAAGGATTGCTGTTGCAGATAAGGTTTTCTATTATGCTAATTTTTTTTTTTTTTTTTGCTGTGCAGGACACAAATTCTGCTCTCATAATTGTCATTTTTCTCTGCAATTACTCAGGAACAGTCTGTTGTAGTTCCATGTTCTCCTCAAACTCCACAGGGTTCTCTCTCTCATCAAGACTTTGATCATTTTTCTTCATTTTGCTGTATTTATTCATGGAAACCTGAATTTGCTTACTAGATCTGGATGTCATATTTCCTCCTGTTTCTGTATTTCTGTTTGATTTGCTTATGTTCAAGGATTCTGAGATTTCTTTATCCTGAAATGTTTGGTACTTTCAGTCTTTTCTCCCCCTCTTGTCTTTATTGCTCACTTCTTGACTCCCTCTTCTCAGATTGGTGTTACCTTAGGAACGGTATTCCAAGGCATCTCAGGTTCTTCCCACACTGGGAAATTTATGGTTCACCAGCCTTGGTCTCTATCCCAACTGACTTGAGGATGGTCAGAAATGGCTCCAACTGGATGTTGTGCTCTTTCCCACAGGATTGGTGGAGTTCTGCACAGCTCCTCAAATGTAACATGTCTCATCTGGACGACTTGTCCCATTTCCCTCGTTTCTCAGTTCTCTGACCTGATATCAACAGTTCAGGATTTGCTTTCCTTGACATGAGCAGTTCAGAAACTCCTGGCACTGGTAATACAGAGTCTACTTTTCTTAGCATCTTTGTTTCTGAACTTTGCACCACTCACATTTCTGAGTTGCATCCCCTAGCAAATTTTTGTTTCTGAAGGGGTATGACCAAGCTTGTTATCAAGGCTGTTAAAATTTTCATCTCTTCCACTCATTATCTATATTTCTTTTGTTTTTTTTTGTATTTAAATTTATTTATTTAAGTTTTCAACATTCATTTCCACAAAATTTTGGGTTCCAAATTTTCTCCCCATTTCTCCCCTCCCTCCATCCCAAAATGCTGAGCAGTCTAATTGCCCCTATCACCAATCTGTCCTCCCTTCTAACATCCCTCCCTTCCCTTATCCCCATCTTCTATTTTGTCCTGAAGGACAAGATAAATTTCTATATCCCATTATCTGTATTTCTTTTTTCCTAGTTGCAAGACCAATACTCAACAGTTGTTCCTAAAACTTTTGAGTTCCAACTTCTCTTCAACCCTCCCACCCCACCCATTCCCTTTGGGAAGGCAAGCAATTCAATATAGGCCATATTTGTGTAGTTTTGCAAATGACTTCTGTAATAGTCATGTTATGTAAGACTAACTATATTTCCCTCCATCCTATCCTGCCCCCCCACTGCTTCTATTCTCTCCTTTGATCCTACCCCTCCCCAAGAGTGCTCCCTCCTCCCACTGCCCTTCCTTCTATTACCTGCCCCCCCTGCTTATCCCTTTCTCCCCCACTATCCTGTATTGTAAGATAAGTTTTCATACCAAAATGAGTGTGCATTTTATTCCTTCCTTTAGTCGAATGTGATGACAGTAACCTTCATGTTTTTTCTGTCACCTCCCCCCTTTTTCCCTCCACTGAAGAGTCTTTTACTTGCCTCTTTTATGAGAGATAATTTGCCCCATTCCATTTCTCCCTTTCTCCTCCCAATATATTTCTCTCTCACTGCTTAATTTCATTATTTAAAGATGTGATCCCATCCTATTCAATTCACCCTGTGCTGTGTGTGTGTGTGTCTGTGTGTGTAATCCCTCCAACTACCCAGATGCTGAAAAAAGTTTCAAGAGTTACAAATATTGTCTTTTCCTGTGGGAAGGTAAATAGTTCAACTTTAGTAAGTCCCTTATGACTTCTCTTTGCTGTTTACCTTTTCATGCTTCTCTTCATTCTTGTGTTTGAAAGTCAAATTTTCTTTTCAGCTCTGGTCTTTTCATCAAGAATGCTTGAAAGTCCTCTATTTCATTGAAAGACCATTTTCTCCCCTGAAGTATTATACTCAGTTTTGCTAGGTAGGTGATTCTTGGTTTTAATCCTAGTTCCTTTAACTTCTGGAATATCCTATTCCATGCCCTTCGATCCCCTAATGTAGAAGCTGCTAGATCTTGTGTTATCCTGATTGTATTTCCACAGTACTTGAATTGTTTCTTTCTAGCTGCTTGCAATATTTTCTCCTTGACCTGAGAACTCTGGAATTTGGCCACAATGTTCCTAGGAGTTTCTCTTTTTGAATCTCTTTCAGGAGGTGATCAGTGGATTCTTTAAATATTTATTTTGCCCCCTGGTTCTAGAATATAAGGAAAATTTTCCTTGATAATTTCATGAAAGATGATGTCTAGGCTCTTTTTTTTGATCGTGGCTTTCAGATAGTCCCAAAATTTTTAAACTGTCTCTCCTGGATCTATTTTCCAGGCCAGTTGTGTTTCCAATAAGATATTTCACATTATCTTCCATTTTTTCATTCTTTTGGTTTTGTTTTGTGATTTCTTGGTTTCTCATAAAGTCATTAGCCTCCATCTGTTCCATTCTAATTTTGAAAGAACTGTTTTCTTCAGTGAGCTTTCGAATCTCCTTTTCCATTTGGCTAATTATGCTTTTTAAAGTATTTTTCTCCTCCTTGGCTTTTTGAACCTCTTTTGCCATTTGAGTTAGCCAATTTTTCAAGGTGTTATTTTCTTCAGCATTTTTTGGGGTCTCCCTTAGCAAGCTGTTGACTTGCTTTTCATGCTTTTCTTGAATCTCTCTCATTTCTCTCCCCAATTTTTCCTCCACCTCTCTTACTTGATTTTCAAAATCCTTTCTGAGCTCTTCCATGGCCTGAGCCCATTGAATATTTATTTTGGATGTTTGGGATACAGAAGCCTTGACTTTTATGTCTTTCCCTGATAGTAAGCATTGTTCTTCCTCATCTGAAAGGATGGGAGAAGATATCTGTTCACCAAGAAAGTAACTTTCTATAGTCTTATTTTTTTTCCTTTTTTGGGGGGGCATTTTTTCCCAACCAGTTACTTGACTTTTGGGTCCTTTGTCAAGTGTAGGATATACTCTGGGAATCTGTAAGATCTCAGTTCCTCCAATGTGGCACAATCAGGTGTGTACTGGTCTGGGTGCAGAGAGGAATTTTTGTGCTCAGAATCTTAGCAAAGTTTCCTCTCCACAGCCACCTGGCCTCCAGTTTCCAAGTCAGCACTGGGAGCTGATTTTCAGATAAGCTGGATGGGAAGGGCCGCCATTCAGTGTGAGACAAAGACCAGCTCCCCCAGGGCCTCCACACAGGGCAGAGGCAAGAGTCAGCTCTTCAATGTCCCAAGGGTTTTTACGCTCCAAAAATGTATGTGGCTGCTGCACCTGCTGATATGGCCTCTGTAGTGGCTGCCTAAATCCAGAGCTCTGAAAGGCCCTTCTCCCTTCCTGGCCAGCTGAAAAAACCCCGTCACTGATCTTTAGTACCTGTGGGTTGAGGGATCTTCAAACCTGCTGCTTCTGGGACTGGGGATTCCATGACTGGAGATTCTGCTCCCAAGGGCTGTTCATGGAGCTGTGTGCCATGGCCAAGGCTGGTCTGGGCTCCGCTCCACATCTGCTCCAACAGATGTTTCCCGGGGGCTTTTCAGGTCACTCTGGGCTGGAAATCTCCACTCTGGTTTTTTCCACTTTTGCTTCTCCGTAATTTGTTGAGAGTCCCTTGCTACAGGTATTTTATGGGCTATGTTGGGAGATCCTCCATATCTGTGTCTTTCTCTCTGCCATCTTGGCTCTGCCCTCATTATCTATATTTCGAAGGTTTTTTGTTTTATGCAGTTTGGATATTAGGAGTTTTAGAAATGGTAGCATCTTTTAAAATCTTATTCTTTGGGTTTTCAAGAATGCATATTATTTTTTGGTGATTGTGGGTGACAGATAGTTTGTGACAAGCCTCTAGTCACAATGCAATTTCTTGGTTGAATTTCAAAAGATGTTTTCAGGCTTATATTGATAGCATGAGAATATGTTTTCTGTCCATGAGAAATAACTCTTTGATACCCTATTCAAGCCCTTAAGGCATGTCTTGTTAGGTATTTGTGAAGTACTTAATTTTTATAGGCTTTAGATTTCAAACTTCTTGAGGGTAGCACTTGTCTTTTGCCTGTTAAAAAAAAATCCCTTGGTGGCAGAGCCAAGATGGTGGAGTAGAAAAATGCTGCTCCCCATAGCCCATAAAATACCTGTAAAAAATTACTTTAAACAAATTCTAGAGCAGCAGAAGTCACAAAATGACAGAGTGAAAGAGATTTCCAGCTCAGTACAGCCTGAAAGGCTGTCAGGAAAGGTTTATTACACTGGGCTCAGAGCAGAGCACAGCCCAGTGTGGACCACACAATGTGGCAGGGACAGTACCAGAGCTGGCTTCAGGGTGCCACTGGCAGCAGCAGTTCCCAGATTGTTCAACCTAGAAATGCCAAAGACAGCTTCAAAGTCAGTAAGAAAACTCTTTCACCTTGTTGAGATTGGAAGATGGTCTGGCCTGCCAGCAGCTGCCACTGCAGCAGCAGCATTCATGTTTGGAGTTCTCAGTTTAAACACACTGGGGGGAAGTGAGTGATTGCTCTGGGTCTCAGCCTTGAGTGGTGGCCCTGGGATGAGGAGGAGAGTTGGTCTGGTGGAGCTGGTAGAGACTCTGAAGAGGGAATCCAACTGATAGATCCTGGGCAGAAGAGTACTTGTGGTCGCTTCCAGACTAGAACACAGGCCAGGAGAGAAGTAAACTCCTCTCCCTTAATTGTGCCACCATGGAGGAACTGAGAACCCAGAGTATACCCTCCTCTTGACAAAGGATTCAAAAGTCAAGTAACTGAATAGAAAAAAATGCCCAAGAAAGAGAAAAAAAACCCAAGACTATAGAAAGTTACCTTCTTGGTGAGCAGGTATTTTCTTCCATCCTTTTGGATGAAGAAGAACAATGCATACCATCAGAGGAAGGTATCAAAATCAAGACTTCTGCATCCAACATCTGCAAAACAAATATGCAATGGTCTCAGATCATGGAAGAGGTAAAAATGGAATTTGAAAATTAAGTAAGAGAGGTGGAGGAAAAATTGGGGAGAGAAATGAGAGAGATTCAGGAAAAGCATGAAAAGCAAGTCAACAGCTTGCTAAGGGAGACCCCAAAAAATGCTGAAGAAAATAACACCTTGAAAAATAGGCTAACTCAAATGGCAAAAGAGGTCCAAAAAGCCAATAAGGAGAAGAATGCTTTAAAAAGCAGAATTAACCAAATGGAGAAAGAGGTTCAAAAGCTCACTGAAGAAAAGAGTTCTTTTAAAATTAGAATGGAGCAGATGGAGGCTAATGACTTTATGAGAAACCAAGAAATTACAAAACAAAACCAAAAGAATGAAAAAATGGAAGATAATGTGAAATATCTTATTGGAAAAAACAACTGACCTGGAAAATAGATCCAGGAGAGACAGTTTAAAAATTTTGGGACTATCTGAAAGCCACGATCAAAAAATTGCCTAGACATCACCTTTCATGAAATTATCAAGGAAACTGCCCTGATATTCTAGAAGCAGAGGATAAAATCAATATTGAAAGAATCCACTGATCACTTCCTGAAAGAGATCCAAAAAGAAAAACTCCTAGGAATATTGTAGCCAAATACTAGAGTTCCCAGGTCAAGGAGAAAATATTGCAGGCAGCTACAAAGAAACAATTTGAGTATTGTGGAAATACAATCAGGATAACACAAGACCCAGCAGCTTCTACATTAAGGGATGGAAGGGCTTGGAATAGAATATTTCAGAAGGCAAAGGAACTAGGATTAAAACCAAGAATCACCTACCCAGAAAAACTGAGTATAATACCTCAGGTGTAAAATGGTCTTTCAATGAAATAGAAGACCTTCAAACATTCTTGATGAAAAGACCAGAGCTGAATAGAAAATTTGACTTTCAAACACAAGAATCAATAGAAGCATGAAAAGGTAAACAGGAAAGAGAAATCATAAAGGACTTACTGAAGTTGAATTGCTTACATTTCTAAATGGAAAGATAATATTTGTAACTCTTGAAACTTTTCTCAGTAATTGGGTAGTTGGAGGGATTATACATATACACATACATCCATTTATGTCTATATATCTATATATATATCTATATATAGATATATAGACAGAGGGCACATGCTGAGTTGAATAGGAAGGGATGATATCTAAAAAATGAAATTAAGAGGTGAGAGAGGAATATACTGTGAGTAGAAAGGGAGAGATGGAATGCGGCAAATTATCTCTCATAAAAGAGGCAAGAAAAATGTTTTTCAATGGAGGGGAAATGGGGGGATGTTTTTCTTGATTATTTCATGAAAGATGATGTCTAGGCTCTCTTGGCTTTTTGGACTTCTTTTGCCATTTAAGTTAATATATTTTTAAAGATGTTAATTTCTTCAGCATTCTTTTGGGTCTCCTTTAGCAAGCTGTTGACTTGCTTTTCATGATTTTCTTGCAGCACTCTCATTTTTCTTCCCAACTTTTCCTCCACCTCTCTTACTTGATTTTCAAAATCCTTTTTTACCTCTTCCATGGTTTGAGACCATTGCACATTTATTTTGGAGATTTTGGATGCAGAAGCCTTGACTTTGATATCTTCCTCTGATAGTATGCCTTGTTCCTCCTCATCCAAAAGGATGTAAGAAAATACCTGCTCACCAAGAAAGTAATCTTCTATTGTCTTATTCTTTTTACCTTTTTTGTGCATTTTCCTAGCCAGTTACTTGACTTTTGAATCCTTTGTCAAGAGGAGGCTATACTCTGGGTTTCTGTAAGTTCTCAGTTCCTTCAAGGTGGCACAATCAAGGGAGAGGAATTTACTCCTTTCCTGGCCTGCACTCTGGTCTGTGAGCCACATTCCCTCTCCAGAGCCTCCACCAGCTCCACCAGGCCAGTCAGCACTCCTCCTCACCCCAGGGCCACCACTCAGGGCTGAGGTACAGATCAGCTGCTCAATTCCCCCAGGGTCTTTTGGCCAGGGCTCCAACAATGGAAGCTGCTGTTTCCTGGGGCCTGGGCTAGATCACTGTATCCCCTTCTCCCCCAGGTGAAAGAGCTTTCTCCCTGACCTTTGAAGCTGTCTTTGGCCTTTGTGAGTTGAGGAATCTGGGACATGCAGCTGCTGCCAGTGGTGCCTTGAGACCTGCTCCAGTCCTGTTCTTGCTGTGGTGCAGCCAAGGCTGGGTTGTGCTCCACTTTGCACTGGATGCAATAGACCTTTCCTGTCAGCCTTCCAGGGTACCTTGGGCTGGAAATGTCTTTCACCGTGTTGTTTTGTGGCATCTGTTGCTCTAGAACTTGTTTAGAGTCCTTTTTTACAGGTATTTTATGGTCTTTGGGAGGAGATCTTCTAGTGTGTCTCCTTCTGTTCTGCCATCTTGACTCTGCCATGAAAAGGGGGAAGGTGAGAGGGAAAAAGTGAAGCTTAGTCTCATCAAATTTGGCTTAAGGAGGGAATAACATGCACACACAATTTGGTATGAAAATCTATCATACACTACAAGAACGTAGGGGAGAAGGGGATAAGTGGAGTGGGGGAGATGATAGAAGGGAGGGCAAATGGGAGGAGGGAGTAATTAGAAATAGACACTTTTGGGGAAGGACAAGGTCAAAAAGAGAGAATAGAATAAATTGGGGGCAGGATAGAATGAAAGGAAATATGGTTAGTCTTATAAAACATGACTATTATGGAAGCCTTTTGCAAAACAACACATATGTAACCTATACTGAATTGCTTGCCTTTTCAGTGGAGATGGGTGGGGAGGGAGGAAGAGAGAGAAATTGGAACTCAAAGTTTTAGTAACAAATGTTAAAAATTGTTTTTGCAAGTAACTGGGAAATAAGAAATATAGGTAATGGGGTATAGAAGTCTATCTTGCCCTACAAGAAAAGAGAGAAGATGGGGATAAGGGAAGGGAGGGGTGTGGTAGAAAGGAGGGAAGATTGGGGGAAGGGATAATCAGAATGCACAGCATTTTGGGATGTGGGGAGGGGACAGATTGGGAGAAAATTTGGAACTCAAAATTTTGTGGAAATGGATGTTGAAAACTAAAAATAAATAAATAAACATTTAAAAAAACCCTTGCATTTAGCACAGTGCCTGGAATGTTGTAGACTCTTAATAAATGGTTATTGGATTGAATGTGTTGTACATTTTCTATTAATTTATTCCATATTTTTCATTGATCACTAAGACTGGTATCTAAGTAACCACCTGAATTGTCATCATAAACACTTCATTTCCACAAAGAAATCAACTTGAGTCATGTATTTACTCAACTTCTGTTTGTCATCATGTAGTGGGCTGAATTTGTGTAAAGGTCACTCGTAGAAGGCTTTTTGTCTTTGCTATTGGATCTTAGTCATTTCAGAGATTCCATCCAGTGGTCGAATATAATATTTATAAAGGCTGTCTTTCTAATTAATTCCATTTCACAACCAGTTTCAAGCTTGAAGTTATCCGTCTCTATTTCCCTTTGATGAGTTTTAAGAACTTTGAAGTTATGACATCAGTCCAGATGACATTTTGATATCATTGTAGAAAGATTATACAAGATGAAGACATTATTTAAAGTAATATTTTGTGTGTAAAATCATACAGGGGAGTTTGGGAAGATGGTGGAGTAGGTCAGAACATTCCAAGCTCTCCAGATTTCTTCCACAAAGAAGACAAAATAACACCTCATGGTGAATGGAGAGCAGTAAAAATGAACAAGAATTCAGGAAAAGCAATGCTTCTCCTAGGACAATTGAAGAAGATCTGAGATTCGATCCCTGTGAAGTGTAAAGACCTTTAGACTAGTTTTGATGAAACATCAAGAGGTAAGCCTCAGGGCTATCTAGATTGAGAGGTAGTCTCAACCCCAGCCACGTAAGTTGTTACCTCCTGGACATTGTGGGGAGTCAGACATCTAAGCAGGTGAATATTGAGGAAATTTCTGCTGACAAGGGATGCTAGGCCCAGCTGTGCTACAATGATCTGGTCCTGTGCAATAAGGAACCAGCATATGCCTGGTAGTTGCAGAAGCAGTGGAATGGAGTTGCCATTGGCTATGAGCACTTACTGGAGGGCAGAATTCTTGGTTTCAGTTTCAAGCCAGAGGGGAGAACTGAAGAAAGATCTGAGACCATAGGTAACATAGATCACTGTATCCCCTTCTCCCCCAGGTGAAAGAGCTTTCTCCCTGACCTTTGAAGCTGTCTTTGGCCTTTGTGAGTTGAGGAATCTGGGACATGCAGCTGCTGCCAGTGGTGCCTTGAGACCTGTTCCAGTCCTGTTCTTGCTGTGGTGCAGCCAAGGCTGGGTTGTGCTCCATTTTGCACTGGATGCAATAGACCTTTCCTGTCAGCCTTCCAGGGTACCTTGGGCTGGAAATGTCTTTCACTGTGTTGTTTTGTGGCATCTGTTGCTCTAGAACTTGTTTAGAGTCCTTTTTTACAGGTATACTCCAACACTAGAAGTGATTGCATTAGTAACATTCTACAAATGAAAATAAAAATGAGCAGACTAAAGAGAAAGAACTCAACCACAGAAAGTTACTATGAGAATAGAGAAGACAGGGATTCATCTTCAGAGGAAAAATTAAAGCATAAAAGCCTCTGCTCCCCCAAAGAGTAATGTCAAATGATCACTTGCATCAAAAAAATTCCTAGAACTTAAAAAAGATTTTTAAAAATCAAATGGAAGAGACTGGAGAAAAAAATGAGAACAATCAAAAAAAATAAGAAGATTATGAAAAGAAAATCACAGATCCAGAGCATTAAGGAAGAAAACAACTCTATGACAATTAGAATTTGGCAAGGGGAAGCCAATGAAGTTAAAAGAAATTAAGAAATAACAAAACAAATTACATAAAGAATGAAAAGAAATAGAAGAGAGAATCAAACCTCTCATAAGAAAAATAACTGATCTGGAGAAGAGATCAAGAACAGAAGACATAAGAATAATTGGACTAACTGAAAGCTACAATCAAAATAGGAATCTTAATATAATAATATAAGAAATAATTAAAGAAAATTGTCATGAAGTGTTAAAACAAGAGGGGAAAGTTGAAATAGGAAAAAAATCCACTAATAACTACCTGTAAGAGATCCTGTGAGGAAAATCTACAGAAACATGATAACTACATTTCAACATCCCCAGATCAATGAGAAAATATTACAAACTAGAAGAAAAAAAGAAACAATTCAAATATGGCAAAGCTACAATTATAATCAAGACCTACCAATAGTTGCACTAAAAGACTGCAGATCTTGAAACACTACATATTGATTGGCAAAAGAACTGGGATTGTGGCCAAAAATATCACACCCAAAAAGTTAAGCATCATCCTGAATGAAAAAAATGGGCATTTAATAGATTGCCAGACTTTCAGGATATTGTTGCAAAAAGATCTGAAATCAATAGAAAATTTGACATACAAGATCCAAGAGAAATATAAGGTAAACATCAAAGATTAATTACAAGGTTTATATCAATAAGAATGGATTATTTACTTTTTAATACAAGCAAATACAAATTGTACATCTAAGATTATTTCTAGTAATTGGGTAATTTGAATGAAATATTAGAGCAGAGCTGAGTATGATGTGATGTTAAAAAGTAAACTGTCTAGAAAAAGCTAAAAAGAGAAATTATATAAATGAGATGCAAGAGAAAGAACTGACACAAAGGAATTAGATGGGGAGGAGGGTTGGTAGTTCTGTTACCCTGCTCTCATTGCGAATGGGTTAAAGAAGGAACAATATACATATATCTGGGAGGTCAGAAAGTCTTCTAAATTCAGAAAGAAATAAAAGACTAAGGAGGTAAGAAGGGGGAGAGGACAAAGGAGGGATTTCAGGGTGGGAGTAGAGGATAAGGAGAGCTCATGGGTGGGGGGTAGGTTAAATAACAGGAGCGCAAGATAACAGGTAGAAGTAGAGGAGTTAGGAGGGATAGGAAACAGGAGGTAGACATGAACATAAAGTAAAGATCAGGAATAGAATTTATTAGGGGGAAAAAGGCAGGTATAGCAATCAAGTAATAATGACCTCAGATGAAGTTAAAACTACAATAGATTTAAACAAAATAGAAAAATAGAGAAGCTGCACTATATATCAGCGATATTAATCAATGTTCTTTTAGATTATCTAAAAGGACAGCTAGGTGGTGCAGTGGATAGAGCACCAGTGCAGGAGTCAGGAGGACCTGAGTTCAAATATCACCTCCGACATTTGGCACTCAGCAGCTGTGTGATCTTGGGCAAGTCACTTAACCCCAATTGCCTCATCCTGGGTCATCTCCAGTCATCCTGATGAATGTCTGGTCACTGGATTCAAATGGCTCTGGAGGAGAAGTGAGGCTGGTGACCGGCACAACCTTCCTTCACTCAAAAAACAAAGTCAAGTGCAAGTCATGTCATTATTTCCCTGATGGCATGGTCTTCTTCGACAACGAAGGTCGAACACACACACAGATTATATAAAATGTAAAGTATTTATAACAAGATGAATGTGTAGGCTTATGTATGTGTGCATATATATATGTGTATACATGTATATATTCATATAGGTACATTTTGTGCATGTCTATATATGTGCATATAATATGTGTATATGTGCATGTATGTATGTATATATGTACAGTATAAGGCTGGAATATTGCTGTGGTATAGGAAATAATGAGTTAGTGGACTTACAAAATTATGGAAAGCCTTGGATCTATGAAGGAAAATATTATCCACCCTCAGAGAAACAGAGGACAAACAGATATAGTGTGGTCTTACTTACATAGATGCATGTGAATGCATATATATCTATGTAAGAGTACGATTATAGATATCTAAGTATATGTATGTAAAGGTATGTATATGTGTATATGTATATACATATATGTGTATCTCTGTGTGTGTGCATGTGTATCTCTGTGCTTAATTGTAGCCATCTTGGGGGAGGGGGAATAGGAAGGGGTTAAAAAGAACAAAGTAAAAAATGCACAGAAGAGAGGAAAAGAACTTACAAGGAAGCAAAGAAAAGATGGAGAACTTGGAGCACAATGTGTAGTATTTATTGTATAGGCTTTCTTGAATTGGAAATTTATTGCTGTATATGTCTCTCACATTTTGCTGTGCACATGGCAATGGTTTTTCTTTCCTTTTACTTTTGTATTTTTATCTTTAAATTTTAATAGAAGATAAAAAATATAAAAATAAAATCATACAGTTTCATGTACTCCATAGTTTGGTGTTTGTTTGCAAGGCATTTTTCAGTTGTGTCCCATTCTTTGAGACCACATTTATGATTTTCTTGGCAAAGATGATGGAGTGGTTTGCCATTTCCTTCTCTAGCTCATTTTATAGATAAAGAAACTGGGGCAAATGGGATTAAGTGACTTGTCCAGGGTCACACAGCTAGTAAGTATCTGAGGCAGTATTTGAACTCAGGTCTTCTTGGCTCCTGGCCCAGCCCTCTATCTACTGTGCCATTCTAGCTGTCCCTGCCCTCCATTTATATGCAGTGATTAATGAGGTATTTTAATTTGAAAGTTGTAGCTAGTTATATTTAGGAAAGACAACAGCGGAATTGACGTTAGGTATAGCTGTAATGGGATCAAACTGACCTCATGAAAAATACTACCTTGTATTTCTATTATTTTTTTACCTTATTCTGTAGGAGTCCATTTTAAAGAGGAACACTGTTCCACGTGAAGGTCAAATATTCTTCCACCTTCACCATTCTGGATCCACTTCATATATTTGCAATGTACAAATAAGCCATGAGAGAAGAAAGGAATCAAAGACATTGTGATAATTAATTAGTTTGATGAATATATGTAATTTTCAGGCAGCTTGTTCAATCATTGAAAATAAATAATGAATTGCTCTTTATACCCCCAGGACATTTTGGCACACCTTTTTAATACTCAGAAAATATAGTGTTTTCTTGTAGATATTTATAGCTTTTTAAAAATGCTACAAGTTACGAATGCTCTGTGCAAACACAATTGGCCTATATTTGGAAGGGTAACTAGAGTTCTCATCTTTTGATAGGGTAGTAATGATGACCTCTTATGTAAAATGTGATCATAATTTCATCTAAGAAGAAACTGGAAAGTGACTTGCTTTGAATGAATATATGAACCACTGGGAAGTGTTTGAGACAATAGTCACTCATTTTGTCCACTTTCTGTAGGGCCAAGGCAATATTCACAGAACTTGTGGTGACTATGAATATGCGAGCGTAGTTCTCACCAAGTATAAAAGACTCTCCATATAGAAGGTAGAAGGAAAACATTTATTTAAACACCAGAAAGCCAAATCCCAGAATTAGAAAGGAAAATCCATCATGGTGATCAAGAAGTTAATAAACATGATCACAGCAGAGGACAAAGCCATTCTCAAATCTCTCCTCCCCCAGCCAGGGCCTTCTCACTATCAACTGTCACGCTGTGTCAGCTGGTCTGCTTTCTATCCCCTCTGACCTGACCCCACTCACTCACTTTCTCCCTGTTCCACTCCACTTTTTCCTGTTCCACCTCTTCAGCAAGCTCCTCCCACCACATGTGACCCAGGCTTCCAGGCAATTTAAGCAGATCATATGGGCCTATTAATTAATGAGAAAGATCTTTCCATTTAAATTACTATTACGCTTCCCCACTTTACATTTTTGAAAAAATCCTTGGGCTTCAATCACCTGGCTTGATGTAACTCTTCATTGTGTTGATTGGGCACAAGCTTTCTAATTCTTACTCTATCCAGCTCATGTTTTGATCTTGTTAGATTTCTTGAGTGCTAATAGATGATGAGAGATTGTCTAAATCCTCCATCTTTGGAGATTCTCTGTCTCCTCTCATTTTTTTGATCTTAAGTCTTTGGAATAAAGTTTTTGATTTATGTTAAGTTGTTTATTCTGCTTGCTTCACGGCTTTTGATGGAAACTTTTGACTTTTCCTTTCAATCACTGATTAAGAGGATATGTGATTTCTGATATGTTTTTGTTTTCTGGATTCCAATCTGCATGTTTTTTTTTTATGGATTACCTTTGGATGGGTTATATGTAATTCAAGTATGCCTTGATATTGCTCCAATCCTCAGTTGTCTTTCCACACACATCTAATAAGTCTCTCAAGCATGTTTTACCCTGGCAGTGTTTACCATCTTCCCTTAAAGGTATTCTTTGCTAGCTCTCCCCTTTCTATTGCAGCACTAACTGTGTCACATACCATCAAAAATAGGATTTGTCCGGATATATTTGTACAGTCCTGTCAAATATTATGGGGGAGTGTGTTAGCAAATTCCAGCTTTTGTTGAATCCTTTTCTTTAGATCTGCTAGTTGGATTCATGCTGTCAAATTGCAAAAGGACCTCTTAAAATTCCAATGTATCCATCTCCCTTTCTAATTCATTTGAGACATTGGTATTTGTATTTGGAACAGTTGGGTGGCACAGTGGAAAGAGCACTGGCTTGGACTGAGGAAGACTCACATTAATGAGTTCAAATCTGGCGTTAGACACTTCCTAGCTGTGTGACCCTGGACGAGTAACTTACCCCTGTTTATCCCAGTTCCTCATCTGTAAAATGATCTGAAGAAGGAAATGGCAAATCAATCTAGGACCTTTGCCAAAAGCACTCCAAATGGGGTCACGAAGAGTCAGACATGACTGAAAGGACTAAACAACATTGTTTGTGGCAGCATTTTGATACTAGGCAAAATTTCTAGAGTTTTTGACAAGTGAAGACTTCCACTGACTTAAAGTCCTTCCTCATGTTCATCTTTAGATTTGAAGGGCTCCTTGATTTTATCTTTTATTTGGTCTCACCTAGGTTTAGAGAAGAAATTGTGTCTTAAGATTGGCCTATATCAGTTGGCTGAGGAAAGACAGATTTATGAAGCATGTTGACACATCCTCATCCTCATCATCTTGCCACACTCAGTGTTAAGATGACTTGTGCATGATGTAGAGAGCCACCAGGACAATGATGGCTGTCTCCATATCATGTCATGCAATTGGAGTGGCAACGTCATATCATTTTAAAGTTGGTAAAGTGCTTTACCAATATTAGCTCTTTTGATCCTCAAAACAATCTTATAAGGTGGAGAATACAGGTGTTATTATCCATATTTTCCAGATCAGCTAACTGATACTCAGAGAGGTTATCTTGTCTCCAGACACACAGCTGCTAAATGGCAGAGAAAAGTGTCAAGCCCAGGTTTTCCAGTCTAGAACTTTTCCCTTATTATATAATATTGCATCTTAATTTCCGTAATAAATGATATTTGTTTCTATGATTCTAAGAACATATACAAGTACTTATGTATGTGCATATGTTTGGATGAGCAGAGTGCCCTGATGTCTGTACAAAACATGAATCAACATGTCTTTATTTCTTATATTCCAAAAAGTACTTTTTCATTCTGAAATTAAAGAGGAAAAAAAGACCATCCCATGCCCCTCTGTCCTTCCTGATGGTCTGGCTCTGTGGTATTTTTGGCTGGGCTGGAGGCCAGCAAAGTCTCCTGAGAAAGGCCAATCAGGCATGATTACCCAACCAAGACATTTGGATAAACTCTGGGAAAGCAAATGAACCTTTAGATTCTCTTCCAAACCAAACTTGGGAACCTTGTGAAATTTTCACATCATTCCTTCATGGTATTAACAATGGAATAAAAGTTGTGAAACTTGAAATAGGAGAGCCTTCTGAAGCAATCCCCTGGCATGACCCTGGGGTACAGGAAATGGCTTAACGGGGCTCCATAAATATATGGCGGCCCAGCTAATTGCTCAGCACTGGAATGTGAAGGCTGCTGAGCTGCTGACATGGGCACTCCTGGAATGGTTCATGTGGTTTGTGGAGGTCCTCTGACCAAATCAACAGTGAGGGCCCATGAGGGCACAGGGGATTATTCCATCTGAGTAAAGCTTATACCCTTCTGAACAGCCAGCTTCTCATGACTTGAAGCTCTCCCAAATTAAACATTATGTGAGTTTTGAGAAGGAGACATTAAATTCTCTTCATTTCTGTCTCAACTTCTCTTTCCAATAACACATTTCCTGATTTCTAGGTTTTCCAAATATTCCAGAGTGTGTTTTCTTTGGGTTTCTGAAGCATGTTCTAGATTTGAGAGATCAGGAACAATCATGTAAAGTATTTGAAGGTTACCTGCCTCTGACCCACCACTCCCTGTTCCCTTTAAATGACATCAGGAGACAGTTTCAGAGCTTTCTGACCTCAAACCCAAAGAGTTCAAGTTCCAAAGTAGGCTTCTTAGTAGTTGCAAATTTCCATCCACTTTGGGTTCATTGGACACATTGGTGCTTGGGGCTTCATTTGATAAGGTAGGCAGAGACAATAAATAAGAAAACATGTAGAGGAGTATTCATAAAGTACCACATCGTGTATAACATATGGGGACACATGAATGCAAATGTGAAGACCGAAGACAATCTGATTATCTTGTCAGGTCACTACATTTTCATCTTTCTTCCCTGTCTCATATCTTGGAGTACACATAGCTTGTGACAGGCAAGGGAAGAGCAAAATGGCAGTAGTAGGAGCAATTGTGAAGAAAGGGAGGGGCCATTGAAAGTGAAATCAAAGAAAGTGCTTGTGGTGGGATTGGAACCTAGGTTTTCTTGCCTTCCAGACCAGCCCTTCATCCTGTTTCCCAGGCTGGGGAAAATTATTATTATTTTTTTTGCTTGACCACAGAGGGCAGAACTAGGAGAGGTGGGTCAAAGTTGCAAAAACAAAAACAATCTTGTTATAATAAAAATAACAATTTCCTAATAACTAGAACTTTGCCAAAGTGGAACAGCCAGCCTTAAGAGATGTTGAATTCCCTCCTCACTGTAAATCTTAAAGAAGACATTAGATGAGTCCTTTTGGGGAATATTATAGTGGGGGTCCTTGGTCAGGATTGGGTTGGATTAGATGACCTTTGGAATTTCACCACTGAAATTTTGTGAAGAAAATAAAGAAAATAGACTTTTAAATCTGTGTTGAATTTAAGAACAATATACCCTTCCTTCTTTTTTTCTCTGGTCTGACAAACTTGGGTTTGTTGATGCTGAAGATATAATACAAAACTCTTAAATTGGTTTTCTATGAGAAGTGTGTAGTTTTAGGACTTGAAAAAAAAAATCTACAAAGTAACACAGCCTGTGAGGAAATCAACATTTACTTTTTCTAAATCTTCAGCTTTCTCTTTCCGTGCATGCTCTCAGGGAATGTGGCCATAGGCAGAGAACAGCTCTAACATGTGTAGTAGTCACACCCCAGTAAAACCATCTCAGCAGATGGGCCAAACCAGGTTGAAGGTAACTGATGGGCCTCAAACCTATTCATGAGTTAGGGGGTGAAGACTCACCCTGGTAGAATAGGCAGATAAGAACAATTTGTTCCAACAGTCATGAAGACAACTGAAGCAGGTCCTGTGGAACATTTAGAAATTGGTCAGAAATCAAAGATGCCAAGGTCATCCACTGCATCCCAGGCCATTGATGGTCATCTTGACCTTTGTCTTACCACTGGTCTTCCATAACTGAAAAAGAAAGTGAGGCTGACTACTTTGTGCACCTCTATCTTAGTTACTTAAATTCATTTCATGTACAAGTTAAGACATCACCTCATGAGGTCATTGGTGTTCTTTGAAAAATGAAGGACTAACAACATAGAGAGTACAGTTTCAGTTGAATGATGAGGTCATAAACTAGAGTCAGGATACAAAAAGAATTTAATCAAGTAGAATAATGAAATGTACTAAGATAAAGGGAAAGTCTAACTTTTGGAATCAAAAAATAAACTTCATAAGAACAAGATGGAGGAGATGCAAGTCATTTTTTTCTCAAAGAGATCCAGTTGCCTTGGAGGACTACAGAATGGATGTGATCCTAGTCTTCATTCCTCTCTTGGACCCACTCCACTCCACTCCACTCCACTCCACTCCACTCCACTCCACTCCACTCCACTCCACGCCACTCCACTCCACTCCACGCCACTCCACTCCACTCTGACTCTGCCAACATCTTTGTACCATGCCAGAACAACTTTCTCAAGAAGATTTTCACTCCTCCTCCCTCTCCCTGTGGCCCTTTTCTCTAATTGGTCAGTTCCTTTCAGAACCTCAATTTCTAGGAAAGTGCCCTGGTTATCCATGTTGTCACCCTCTCTTGGCTCCACTTTTAATTTTTCCAATTTTCTCCACCTTTGCCTCATTGTTTAGGTTCCTTTTCTGTATTACCATGAAGATTATGAGTTCCTCGAGGGAAAAGACTATCTCACACCTTTCTTTGTATCCACAGTGATTAGCACAGTACTTGGAACATATTAAGTGCTTAATAAATGTTTATTGACTCTTTCCCTGACTCCTCATAAATCTTCATTGACTTGGATTGAATATGCTAACTATATAACATGGCAGCTGGTAAAGATATTGGAATTGTATGTTGCTTTGAGAGATGTGAAATATTCAGGATCGTGAAGGGGTTCATTGTGCTGGACTCTGCCCTGGTCTGACTACATCTTTCTGATATATTATGTTCATGGTAGGGCATCTAGTAACAGCCTTATTAAGAAGTAAAGTGATCAGAATCAGGTTTCCATAATGGTGGAGGGCCTCAAATTCATGCTCACACCTACATGAGTCCCCACTACAACCAACATGTCAAGTGACCATCCAGCCTTTGCTCAAAGATCTCAGGTAAAGAGGAGTCCTTCACCCTCAGGGCAGCCTACTGCACTTGTAGACCACTGTAAAGATTAGAGAATTTTTCCCTTTATACTGAGTCACAATTTGCTTTTCTGAAGCTTTGATATGTTCCCCCTTTCTAAGACCGAGCAGAACAAGTCTAAGTCTTCTTCCAAATGTGCCTCTCCAGATCTAAGTTTCGATTCCACACGACTACACAACCCTCCATACATAGTAATATCTTCAAAATGTATACTTGTGGAGCCAGGGAAAATTAGTATTTTATTATCCACTTATTATCATTTAACTGGAAAATTTAAAGTTTCTCACCAATTAGAGTAAACAATCCTTTAGAGTGGGGACTGAGTCAAATGAGGGTACAATTAAAAAGCTTTAGATTTTAACCAGCTCCTGACTCTCATCAGTAAATATCTGTCAGTTTAGTAAAATAAATAAAGAAGTGGCCCAAACTCTGTCTCCTAATTGAATCAGATGTTTTCCCTGGAAAGATATAAATTAAAAGTTTTCATTAACCAATTTTTGGCTTTTAATAGTGAAATTCACAGACAAGATTAAGCCTGAATGAAAGTATTTATTTATTAAGATAAATATAAAATAAAGAAATGACTTAATAGCACAAGTAGACTTCCTGATTTGCTAAAGTAAGAAGAAATTAAACTTCAAAGTAGAAAACTCTTCTTCAAATGGGACTCTTAAATTTTAATAAGGTTCAGGGAAGTTCTTTTTCCTTCTCCTTCATGATAATATGTTACAAGCATAGTAGGGTGGATACCAGGGTGGTACGGGTCTTAGCATGACCTTAGGTTGCTTTGATCTTCCCACTTTTGATTCTGGTGAAGGCATGGGGAACCATATAGTTGTAAAGGGAGGCTGGTAATTGAAAGCTGCTGTAACTGACATTGGATTCTGCAGAATTGGTCAGGGCTCTCACCAATGCATGGTGAATACCAAGCACTCCTGTCTATGTCTAAAGAAACCCACCACTGGGAACAGAAAGTCAAAGCAGAAAAATTGAGCACTTAATGGTCTCCCATTAGGGTGGAAAGCACAATGATAGGCCATGATCCTCAAGTACGATTCTACTCTTCTGTAGTAAGTGAAATGGTCGCATTTCATGCCCCAGCTCAATTATGGGGAATAAAACATCTGTCTAAATACTAGGGAGATAGAATCTTCCAAATAAAGCTATTTGAGGAGCCCAGACGCGGAACACCTCTCCACCTGCTTGCTTAATCTAATGTAGACATTATAGCAGTAAATGTTTCTAATAAAGCAGGAAAATGGGCTGTTTGCTTTGCTGCTTGTATGAACTCTCATTTCTCCTTTTATTATATTGAATTTGACATTTGCTTACCCTTTATCAATGGAATATTTAATCAACTTCAATCTGTAGGAAGCAGGAGGAATTTCTATTTTATTTTAAAACAGTACCCCATGTAAAAAGCATGGGAAAGAGAAGAGATGAGAGATAAGTATAGCTGGAATCCCAGTGGCAATAGTGATAGCTCCCATTTCCTCTAGCCTGGCCCCTTGGTCACCCTAAGAGTTAGGTGTTATAAGGACTATGATGCCCATTATGCAGATGGGGAGACTTAAGCCCAAAGAAAAGAAGGGACTTATCTAGGGTAATATAGAAAGTAGATGAGCTAATATTCTCTAGAATCTTCCTACAATATACTTCCTATTGTCCCACAGTGATAAACAGGCATCTCTCGGTGACAGACAGTTCATACTTTTCACTAGAGACATTCTCTTTCTTCTATACTGTGCATTTCATTATTTACATGTTGTTTCTCTCACTAGAATATAGGCTTCTTGAGGTAAGGGACTGGTTTTCTCTTTCTTTGTAACTCCTGGACTTAGCATAGGAATAAGTACATGGTAAAAGGTTAATGAATGCTTGTTGATTAATTGATTGATTAAAACACCAAGAGGCTCCAAGGGTGGAATGGGATGGAGGAGAGTCTGGTTCAGATCATGGTTAGTTGAGAGGGCCTCTGAAATTCTGTGAGCCAGAGCAGCTGCAAAACTTACTAGCTTTGGGACCAGGAACAAATCTCCTAATCTCTCTGAGATTCAGAGAACATTCTTGATAATTGTGAGTGGCAGAGGTAGCCCCCAAATATGAAAGTGGGTCCTCATATTGATCTACCTTCTAGGCACCAACCATGAGGCTGTCAGAACTATAACCAAGGTGGGAGCATAAGAACATATGCATTTGTTTTCCAGGCCCTCATTGAAGAAGAGTTTCTTGTTTCTGTACATCTAAATTCAAGTCTTGATCTCTGAGTCTGCCTTCTTCATCAGATAGCTATTTCAATAATTCATCTTTGTCTCCTAAATTACCAGCTTTCCCAACCAGTAGCAGTAGCAAAAGAATGACCTGTGTCCCTGGTTCTTTGATTACTTGTCTTTGTAATCCTGATCAGTAATTTTCAAGGTGTCAATGTAGTATAATGGAAGTGGGATTGGATTTGGAGTCAGATGAGTGTTAGGTTTGAATCTTGCTGGCACCTACTAACTTGAGAGGATGGTTTAATCATGTAGCCTCTCTCAGTATCAGTTTCTTCATCTGTAAAATGGGACTAATAATGCCAGTGGCTAATAATACTATTACATCAAAGTGTTTTAGGAGGATCCAATGAAATCATAATATAGATCAAATGCTTGGTTAATCTCATAGAACTGCCTAAACAGTGGTCCATTTTTAGATTTGTTTTTTAGCATGAATCAATCTGAATCACTGAATTTGAAAGTTGGAAGGCACTTCAGCAGCCACATAGTCCAACCTATCCACAAAAGGTTATAAAAAACCAGATGAGAGGCTGCCCAGTGCCAAATGGGTGAAATCATAGAGGGTTATCCTTTCCATTTCACCTAAAGGAATTGGTGAGGCCATCAGAAGAAAGTATACAGAGAGAAGAGGGACCCAACCAGATCTTTGTTGTGTGTCACCAGTTATGGGAAGGGATGTGGATGAAGAGTCAGAAAGAGACTGAAAAGGATAATCAGAGATATAGGAAGAGAAACTGAGAGAACAGAATCATGGAGGTGAAGGAGATAGAGAAGGTAAGAGATGTCCATCTACAGAGGCATTCAAAAGATAAAAGATTAAGAAATGAACTAGAGAAATTGTCAGTGACTTTCACAGGGACCTGTTGCTCTTGCACCAATATTGTTTGCAGAGAATGAAGTACAGAAATTTCTCAAAGAACCAGATAAGACTCTCCAAATTATAGCAACACATATTTAATACTTCATAATTTCAATGAAAAGTGGGAATAAGAGATGTGGCTAAAAAGGTTTGAAAATATGGTTCAGTCAACCAGTACTCATTTATCAAATATCTACTATATGCCATGTACTGTTATAAGCCTTGTAAAAAGGATTCAGTAATAAAGAGAGAATTTGCAGACTTGAACTCAACAGCGATGGCTCATGTCTCTGTGTCCTGAATATTGTCTTCAAGAAAAGCATCACAAGGAACCAGACATGACAAACACCAGATACTATCACTCAAATTGAAATGGATTATATTTTAACTGGTAGGAACCAACTTGGTATGAATGGAGGAATTAATCCTGAATGAGTTGTCTACAAGCCAGTATTTTGTTGTAGTAAAGATTACAATTATATAGAAACAAAAATAAAAATGAGAAAATGACATGACATCCAATTAGAATAACTCCAACCTGAATTACTGGTGCCCAAATCCACTAAATATGACTTCATATAGAAGGTTAACTGTCATAAATCAATCACACTGACATTAAAGGAATCTAAAATCTGTTTAGTTAGCATCTAATTTACTTTCCAAGTTAAGAAAAATGGCATACAAGAACTATGGTCACTGAGAACATAAAGTCTACTAAATGTGTATGAATAAGAATGAGAGAAGGTTAATGGTGGTCATCACCTCATCGAACAGTAGAAAACAGTGGTTCTGTTGGTAGAGCTGAGTTCAAAAAGGGCCTCAGAAACTTACAGTTGTGTGACCCTGGGCAAGTCATTTAACCCCTAACTTAGTCTCTTCATCTGTAAAATGGGGATGATGATAGCATTTTCCTACTAGGGCTGTTGTAAGAATTAAATGAGATAATAATTGTAAAGTGCCTTACACATAGTCAGTAATATATAAATAACAGTTGCTATTAGGAAAGAGACAAAATAAATCAAACCCATATCATAAGGATATTTAAGAATAAAAGAATAAAACCCATAGATGAAATACAGAAAATAATTGTAGATATAACAAGCTTTTTCACCCTCATGAATCATTCTCAATGTGCTAATAGGGAAGGTAAAAATGCTCTGGAAGAGATCAAAGTTGTGAAAAGCAGATGAACTAGACCCATTATATGTACAGTGAAAATCCACGTTGGAGGGGACATAATTCTGAGGATACTGAAAGATTGATTCTCAAGGTTTGTGAAAAGGAGGGGAAGATATCAAAATCTGTGAAAAGAACATAGATATTTTTATTATCCCTTTATCATTTTATTCCCCCCCCCCCACCAGGAAAAGGTGACTGAGAGATTATGAATTACAGACTCAGTGTCCACTTTCTCATGTATATAAAATCTCCATATCCAGCAAGTATATCCTTGAAGTGAATCTTAGAAAGGAGCAGGTAGATTTTTGCAAGCAACAGTCAACAGTAGAACATCATACAATTCACTGAGACATAGGAAATACAAGATCCTACTCTCCTAATTTACTGACTACAAAAAAAAAAATCATTGGATTCAGTTGAGGCTCACCAAAACCCATTTGCATTACAGGAATGTGTCAAAGCTGAACAAGATTCTATGAAAGATGAAGCAACAGGGTTCAGTGAACTTGTCATTAATATCCGCTTAGACATAAAGCAAGGAGACATTCTTTCCCTCCACATCCCCCACATCATTGTCATGGAGGAGATTCGAAGCCTGGATCAAACCCAAATGGAGAGCTTCTCCACCTGCTGCTGTTTTCAGATGACATTATGTTGGTTGCATCAAGATCCATATCATTTCAGAACTTCCTGGACAAAATCCATAATCACTCAAAAGAATTTAGTGTGACACTTGAGCAGGAAAGAAGTGGGTGAAGAATACTTATTCTCTACTTGATGACATGATATTTTGAGGGGATAAGTGGGGGAAGATGATGAGTTCTGGTTTTAATCTATTGAGTTTGAGATATTTTTGAGTTGTCCAAGAAGTTGAAGATGCAAGACTGGAGCTCAAGGGGAAGATTAGGGGTGAATCTATAGATCTGGAAATCATGTTCATGGAGATGAGAATCGAACTCATGGGAGCTGATGATATCACCAAATCAGACAGTATAGAGAAGAGAAGAGGGCCCAGGTTCCCCAGATTCTTGGGGGTTACACACAGCTACCAGGTGGGACATGAGTGAAGAACAAGAAAAGGAGACTGATAGGAGAATAATCATGAGAGGGCCATGTCAAGAAAACCTAGTGAGGACAGAATGTCCAAGCAGAATAAATATTCGACCGTATCAGTTTGAAGAGAGGTCAAAGAGAATGCAGATTAAGAAAAGAGCATTAAATTTGGCAATTCAGAGATCTCAGATAAATCTGGAATGAGTAGTTTCAGTTGAACGATGAGATCAGAAGCCTTATTGGAGAGTTTAGAAGAAAGCAAGAGGGGAAAAACTGGACACACTGATAGTATATGGCTCTCTCAAATGTCTGAGTCATGAAAGGAAGGAGGAATATAGGATGATAGCTACTAGGGACAATCATGAAAAGATTGGAGGTACGAGAGTGGTGATAGCTGTGGGGATAATTAGCTGAAGAAGTTAGGATGGGATAATGTCATAGGTAAATATACAGTGGGTGAGCTTAGCAAGGAAAAGGTGAGATGAGTATGGTGAAGGAAATAGTGGGGAAAGATTGTTGAATGAGGTGAGAAAATGAGGAGAGGAGTAGGGGCAGCTCTTGTCCAATGGTCTAAATTTTTTGAGTGAAGTATGAGGCAAGATCCTTGGTTGGGAAGGTGTGTGCGTGTGTGTGTGTGTGTGTGCGTGTGCATGTGTGTGTGTGCATGTGTGTGTGTGTGTGTGTGTGTGTGTGTGGTGCCTGTGGCAGGTTTGAGGTGAGACTCAAAGGTTAGATCCTTTGTTTTTTAGATTGATGAATGTGAAAGGAGAGAAGAGGGGAGACAGAGAGAGAGAGAGAGAGAGAGAGAGAGAGAGAGAGAGAGAGAGAGAGAGAGAGAGAGAGAATGTTATTAGAGCAATATTTGGGCCAAAAAGCATCCAAATGTTGAGATGGCAAGAACCTATGTGCTCCACTGGTAGTCTCATGGTGCTAAGAGAGATCAAGATCACCTTCCCCAACCCACTTACACCACATCACACGGATCAATTAAGGTGAGTTTATGAAAAAGCTGAACAAGAGATTCACGAGGTGAGTATCCTCAAATGGGATGAGATCTGTACCTTTGGAGGGAATTCACTGGCAGATCATCAGAATTGGCAGAATACCTGGTATGAAGAGTAGGTACTCAATAAGTGATTGAATTTTACTTCCCTATTGCCAACAGATTCTACAGAAGAGAGTCAGTGTGATATGGTGAAATAGTCATTAGGTTTGGTGTCAAAGGGATGTGAGTTCAAATCCCACTTCAGTACTTATTAGTTGCGAGACAATAGGCAAACCTCAGTTTCTGGATCTATAAAGTTAACATAATAATGCTTGTAGTACTGACTCATGGTGTTGTTTTGAGAACTAAGGGAATGTGTGAAGAACACTCCACAAAGGTTAAAAAAAGACACCAATTCTCTTGATGTGTTCAATTAGTTCTGCTGGATCAATGGTTGTGGCATGATCAGCAGAGAAGCAGTTTGGAAGCAGGCTTGGGGATTACCCTTAAGAAAACCTTCAGAATTCCCCATTTTTTCCCCAACCACTTTTCCTTGCTGCTGTAAAAAGTCCTGAGATTGGCAAAATTGGCCCCTGGCTGTGCAGCTGTCGGGGAATGGAATGAGCAATCTTTGTGGTTCCTCTATTTTCCCAGCTATTGGAGCCATCACCCGAGTTGGCCCAATTGGGTCATTTGCCCACATTTTCACCTGAGTTGTGAGAGTCATGAGGAGGTTAAGTGCCCTAAAGGAATTGAAAGCAAAGAACGCATTTGTTCTAAATGTTTTCTTTTCCTGTACTTCCTTATGGTGATTCCTTAAAGTCCGCCTTCTCTGTGAACTTACGAAAAGAGAAACACTTCTTAGATCTTGTTTTTCTGGCAGCTTTGCAGAGCACAATTCACAAGTGAAGATAATTCCAGTCCTCTGAGAAAAATCAGTGTTTAGTTTTGGGAGGTACCTCAGAGACGTCTAGTCCTGCCAGTTCTAGGAAACCCTCCTCTTCACACTATCCCCAGCAAGTTGTCTTCAGGTCATTGTTTGAAGATCCTCTGGAGGGACCGAGCATTGCTACCTGAGGCTACTCATTCATTCCATGGGGACAGCTCCGTTTGGGAGAGGAAATGTCTCCTGGCATGAAACCTAAACTCATCTCTTTGCCCCTTCCACCCACTGCTCCTGGTTCTGCTCTTTGTAGCCAACAAAACCAAATCAAATCACTCTTCTAGATGATACCCCTTTAAATACTCAAGAAAACTATTTTTTCTCTCCACAGTATTTTTTTCTCCTAACTAAACATCCCATATCCTCACCTTTCAGTCTAAAGACTTGTCATTCTTTTTTACTTTCCTCTGGTCTCCAACTTCTCAGTGTGAAAGCTAGAACAGGTACTTGAACTGACCACAATCTCATGTTTGTGGAACTGACTTCTTGAACCTGTGTAAGATTTTGCATTTATCCACCTTAAAGTTATCTTATTATGCATGTACTATTCTAGCTCATTAAAATCTTTCTCTTCTTTGTTACCCAATGCATTAAACCCAACATCCAGAGTAAATTGGATACTCATGATATTGATTAACTTTATTCAAAAACTGGGAAAATTATTAAGTGACAGATGGACAGGCAGCAATCCTTGGGGTCCCCAATGAGATACTTTCTTCCTACTTAACAGGAGATTCCTATTCTTTGGGTCCAACTATTAAGTGTCAAATATACGTCATTAAGGCATCATTGAATTCACATCTCTCCATTCTTTCCACATGAATTCATACTTTGTAAAATGCTTTTCTTTTCTAAAATGAAGGAAAGCTGTATCAACAGAATTCCCATGATGTAGCAGTCCACCTGCTCTGTCACAAAAGGAAAGGAGGCTAGTCTGTAGAATCTGTTCTTGGTAAAGTTATGGAAACTCTTTGTGTCCAATGCCTCTTTTTCTACAAGTTCATTAATCATGCTTTGAATAATATATTCTGATATTTTGCTACATTGTGAAGTCAATATCAATGACTTATAGTTTGTACTTCATTTTCTTCTCTTTTTTGGAAACCCAGACTTTAGCCCTTCATCCACCCTGTTGCTTCATTCCTTTCTATTGTTCAACCATTTCAGCTGTGCCCAACACTTCTTGACTCCATTTGGGGTTTTCCTGACAAAGATTCTGAATTGGTTTGTCATCTCCATCTTCAGCTCATTTTACAGATGAGGAACAAGGTTAAGTGACTTGCCCAGGGTAACACAGGTAGGAAGTGTCTGAGGCCAGATTTGAACTTAGACTCATCTTCCTTACTTCAGGCCTGGCACTCTATGTGCTGCACCACCTAGCTACCTGGTTCACTCCTAGTTTCCATGATAGTTTAAGTATCACTAATGGTGACTTAGAAATCACCTCTTCTAGTTATTTTCAGTACAGAAGGTTGTGTATTTGGGCCACACCATGAAACTACAGATTTCTAGATTGAGAGATGAAAGGAGACCTGGGAGGGATCCAGTCCAACGCCGTCAGGTCACTTGAATTCATCAGTGGAAGTGAATTTTTCTTTGAGAATCTTCCTGTCTAGCTTCTTGAATATTAACTCCTTATTAGTCAATTTAATTTTGTCCTTCCAGTACAAACATCATTCTCCTTGGCAGAAGAAACAGAAGCAGAGAAAGATAGGAGCAGTTTGGCCAAGTTTCAGGTCAAACATGAATAATCCAGAGAATGTCCAGGGGAAATCAAGCTGTATTAAGCATCTCGAATTTCTGACATGAAGATGGTTTAAAGGAATAGGAAACGTTCAGTAAAGAGAAAAAAATACTTATAAGGACATGATTATGTCCTTTGTCATTCATTATCATTGTCCCACTCACCCTAAACAGAGCAGTCCTATCCCTTTTCTGCTCCTCTGCTGTTTCCAACATAGCTAAATTTAAACAAATTAGCTTGATTCTTTTCTTTGTGCCACTGTTTCTCTATCTTTGTCTGTATCTGTCTCTGTTTCTCTGCCTATCTCTTTCTCTATTTCTCTTTCTGTCTTTCTCTGTGTCTCTGTCTGGCTGTCTCTGCTTTCCTTAGCTTTCCTAAACATCTTTAGGAAGCCATAAGCTTGCAATATGGTGCTGAGCTTTGGGATTTATCCTTGATCTATCATATATGTCTCCCAGTCTAGTGCTGGTTGCATGTATGTGAGACTGTACATTTTGTCTTCACCCACATTCTTTTTTTTTAAAGTATAACCTAATTTAATAAATGCTCCTTCCCTTCTTCTCCCCTATCCAAGCTATCTCACATTGGTCTGGATCCCATAAGAAGATGGGATCTGCAAACCTGAGACTGAAGAATCTGCAAAGGTAGCCCCACATTTCCCCAAATCGGGAAAGGATTTTAGCCATCAATCAGATGTGCTCTATACACAGACACATATGGATGCATAGCCGTATTCACAGGTACATAGATATACAAAGATATGTGTATAGACAGTCATACAAATATACATACAGTCTATAGTTTTAGATACACAAATGGGTAGGCAGAAAATCTGCATTTACATTAACAGCTCACATTTCTATATTGCTTTAAGGTTAGGATGTACTTTCCTTACAACAGTCCAGTTTTATAAATAGTGGAAGTATTATTCTTATTTTTACAGATGGGTAAACCAAGGCTCAAAGAATATTTGAAGCAACCAGAGACATAAAACTATTAAATGTCCAAGCCAGGATTTGAGCTTGTTTTGATTTCAGTAGCAGTGATAGGACCAGAGTGTCTGTCTGTCCATCACACACATACACATACACACACACACACACACACACACACACACAGAGTAATTAAGTGTCTGAGCCAGAATTTGGACCTAACTCTTCTGATTATAAGTCTAATAGCACACTGCCTAACAGTCAATGTAGCAATACAGATGTACTTGCATCGGTACTTCCCAAAGCCCCAGCCCAACTGGTTTGAGGAGCAGTTCTTGTCTTCAGAGCTACAAAGAGGCTGGGCCTTTATTTCTTGGTGTTGGGAGGAAGCCTGTATAAACCTCACCCTGGTAGCTTGATGTCAAGTCTGGTGTTAGTCCTAGGATAACAAGTATTTGGTGTGTGCCATACTGAGGTATCATGGGGAGGGCCTGAGTGGAAGACAGGGTGAGAAGTCATTGTGAGTGGAGAGGAATGACCCAAGGATTATGGGGGCCAGATTTGAGGTGAGGTAAAAGATGAGGATAACAGCTGTGGTCAGGGAACTGGGGCCTGGTCACATCTATTGCCCTCAGGAAAATGAGTCACAGCTGGGCATAGATGTGACCAAAGAGTAAGTTTATGGACACTCCTTTGAAGCAAATTAACAGTCTAAACCAACATCGGAATGCAACAGTGACTAGAAAGGAGGAAGGTCAGTCTCAAAGGGGAAATCAGAGAGGAAATCCTGGAAGTGGTGACTTCAGTTGGATTTAGAAGAAAAGCATGAAATGTGGGGTGTAATCTGAGTGCTCACAGAGGGCAATGGCAAATGAGCGAGTCCACGTGCCTGAGTCTGGTGTGGGGAGGAGAAGTGGAACAGTAGGTGAGAGCCAAATTTGATGGATTCTGAGTGTTCAGCAAGCTCCAGCGACGGATGCATAGGCAGCCAGGTCTCAGAGCTTTGTGCACAGGTGTACTTGAACTCACTTATCTGCATTGCATTTTCCAGATATCGGTGGAGCCCATGGAGCTTAACAGGAATGGGTGTCTGTTGGTAATAGGTGCACACGGTACCAACAATGTGCAGCTTGGGCAGCAGCTTACAATACGCCAAAGTGAGCCGGTAGCCATCTAATAAGTGATGCCTGAACTCAGTGAGCTCCAGGTTTAGGTCAACTCCTGCTCCAGGGGTGCAGTCAGATATAGATCCAGTTTCATCAGGGGACGAAGCAGGGATCAATATAAGGCTTCATTCTGAGCAGGAGAAGTGTTTTTGATGAAAGCTGAGAACTTGTGGAAGACATCATTACCAGTTATGTTAGATTCCTTATATACAGGAACCAGGCTGGGGTAGGTGGGTGGCCCCAGTGCCTCTTCCAGGAACTCTTCAGTCTGGATGGTATCTGTCTTGGCTTCCCGATCACACAGCAGAATGGGCAGCTGGGAGCCAAGGGGAAAGTCCTTCAGCACATCCAAGGACCTCTTGGTGTCTACAGAGGTGAGAGTGAAGGGGATACCTTTAAGCGGCAGGATCATGAAGACCAGTGGCAGAAGGGATAGTTCCCTACATTCTCGTCATCTTCACTGGCCTTGACAAACAGTTGTAGTTGTGGCTTCTGGGCCATGGTGTCCAGTACTACAGAAGCAGCTGCCCTCTCCACCCACATTCTTGATGAAGATGATGAGCACGGTACTTAAAACCAAGTTTGAAAACCCCAACAGAGAAGGAAACAAGATAAATTTAGCCTGACACTGTTAGTTAACCTGTATTTCCTCTCGTTGATCATTTCTTCTCTTTTGAGCCCTCACAAAGTCCTTGTTCAGATATTAATTCCTGTGATTTTAGCAGAGACTGATGTCAAAGTGATCAGCCCTTTCAGGTAGAGTTCCAACTTCTCCTTGCTTTTGTTGCTTAACTGTCGGAAGTCACAAAGTCACAGAAACACTGACTCTCTGAGATCATCCAGCCCAGGGAAAGATCGGGGAAGGAATTCCCTCCATGACATCACCAGCATGTGACCACCCATCTATTTCTTAGAGACCCCCTATTGGCAGTAAATATGCACCCCTTTCTTTGGAACCCCTTTCTCTTTCTGGAGGTCTCTGTTAAGGAGTTTTTCATAGCCTTCATTAAGTCTACAAGGAAAGTCAATTTTTTTGTCCCTTCTCCCTCCACAATTTCCTACCGATTACATTTCATGACTATGAAAGAATAATTCACACATATAAAGCACTTTAAGATTTGCAAGACAATTTCCTGAAAACTGACTTGTAAGATAGTTTAAGAATAAATGTCCCCATTTTACAGATGAGGAAATTAAAGCCCAGAAAGTAAAACTGACTTAGACTTTGTCCCTTTCCTAAAAACAAAGTCAAGTGCGAGTCATGTCATCATTTCTCTGATGGCATGGTCTTCTTCAGCAACAAGGAAGAACACAAGGCAATTTCAAAGCCAAGATTCAAACTCAGGTCTCTACTTCCATTTCTAGCAGTCTTGGGGTGGCTGGTGGTACCACAGTGGGTAGAGCATTGGCCCTGGAGTCAGAAAGTCCTCAGTTCAAATGTGGTCTCAGATGGTTACTAGCAATGAAGTCTTGAATATGCCACTAAACTTCTATTTGCCTCAGTTTCCTGCACTCTAAAAAGGAGATCATAAGAGCCCCTACCTCCCAGGGTTGTTGTGAGACTTAAACAAGATAATATTTGTAAAGAGCTTAACACATTGACTTCCTTCCTTCCTTCCTTCCTTTCTCCCTTCCTTCCTTTCTCCCTTCCTTCCTTCCTTCCTTCCTTCCTTCCTTCCTTCCTTCCTTCCTTCCTTCCTTTCTTCCTTCCTTCCTTCCTTCCTTCCTTCCTTCCTTCCTTCCTTCCTTCCTTCCTTCCTTCCTTCCTTCCTCCCTTCCTTCCTCCCTTCCTTCCTTCCTTTCTCCCTTCCTTCCTTCCTTCCTTCCTTCCTTCCTTCCTTCCTTCCTTTCTCCCTTCCTTCCTTCCTTCCTTCCTTCCTTCCTTCCTTCCTTCCTTCCTTCCTTCCTACCTTCCTTTCTTGTCTTCCCTAATACCTTATACCCACTGCACTCTGAAGCCCATGGATTGAACAACAATGGATCCCTGCCCAAGTTCCACTCTATGACTGTTTTTGGATCCTCCTGCCTTAGAGTGAATGTCAGCAGAAACAGTGTCCCTTCCAAACAACAACCCTGAGGCTCCTGCCCCTCCCGTTGTGATTTGTCTATTTTTTCTTTTCTATTAAAGAGGTCATCCCCTTGACTACTTTTTAAAAGGGCCTATTCACTGAATGGGCATTACCTCACTTTAAGTGAGTTGTCAAGGTCTCCCACTGCATTTTGGGCTGTCTCTGGTCATCTTGATGAATATCTGGTCACTAGATCCAGAAAGCTCAGGAGGAGAAAGTGGGGCTGGTGACCTTGCACAGCAAGGTCCTTCCTCAGTCAAAGCAAAATTAACTGCAAGTCATGTCATCATTTCACTCATGTCAAGATCCTCTTCTGAAATGTAGTATGAGCACAACACATTGACTGGTATATGGTAGGTGCTATCCAAATGATAGTTTCAAGATGTGACCTTATTTGCATTGCTCCCCCTTTTGGAGCCCCTAAAATCTTTCAAAACTCAAAGACATTCCTCAGAATGAATGTCTTCTGGAACCTCTGAGCTCTACTTTCTCACTTGGGATTATATCATGTTTATTTTTTATATGGTCTCTATATATTTATATGTATATGTTGTCATTCAGGAGGTACTGTAAACTCCCTGAAGGAAAGGCCTACACAGCTAAGTACACAATAGGTGCGTAATAAATGCTGATTAGTAGATGGATATAACTAAGCTTGGTCTGAATCTGTGAACTCACTTAAAGTGATTAAAATCCGTACAATTTCCTCATCACTCCTACTGGATCAAAAGCTGCTGGACTTTTGCTCAGGAAGGCTTTGATTATGCTATAGTTGAAGGGGCTTAATAAAATAGCTATATGTGGCCTGTTAGTGTTCCCAGGACTCAGTTGACATTTCATATTTGTGAATTTTGTTTCCCCAAATAGAATGTGAGCCTCTTCAGGCCAGGGTCTACCTACAGGAATTCTTCTGTAGCCCTTGTATTGAGCATGTGAAAAGATCAGAGGAGCATCTAATCCAAATATTCTTGGCAGTTATCAAAGGGGGATCTATTGAACTGAGAGACTTTGGTATCCCTCTTGTAACACTGTCAAGAAAATCATTTCTTGGCTGCAAAAACCATGGTAGTCTCTGTAGCAGCTAGGAAGGACATTGTCCCCTTCTAAGAGCCTTATCAAATTGATGCCAATAGGTCATCCCACTGAACTGGCTGATCCCAACTAGGCAGTTTTCTGATGGAGTCAACTCTGAATTTCCTGCTCTAGAGTTAACTCTTATGAGCATTAAACATGATCAGGTTTGAGCTTCAGGATATGTATTTCTGCCACTGAGTACGCTTTTGGTCCACCTCCCTTCTTAGGGAAAGAATAATTTAGCAATTTTAATTTTAAGTGTGGATTGATGAAGTTGGGATGATAAATTGAATGGAATAAAACAAGCCAACCAAAGATCCAAGATTCGTTCTCCACCCCAACATAAATGAGGATTATGAAATCACTGAAGACCTCTAATCATAGAATCTTTCTTCCCCTCCGTGTGCCCTCCCTCTTTCCCTCCCCTTCTCCCTTTCCCTCTCTCTTCTCCTTTCAATCCTCCTCACTCAATATCTTCTCCCAACCCCTCCTCTCCCTCTTTATCTTCCTCATTCTCTGTTCTCTCCTTCAGCCATTCATCTTTGTTTCCTCTTTCCTTCCCCTCATTCCTTTTTCTTTCTCTGGTCCCTTCTTTCTCCCCTTTTTCCTTCTGTTTCTCTCTCTGCTCTTGAGGGACTTTCATCTTTCCCATCCTCCCTTGCTTTCCTGCTTATTTTCTCCATGACCTTTCCTCCTTTGTATTACTTCCTTTTCAGATGCCCTTGCAAATCCTGCTCCCCCACTAAGGGAGCAGGTCCAATTTCTGTTTCCCACAACATGAGGGAACAGTTCCAAACCCCATTTCTTTCAAATACTTCCTGGCAGCGAACTCTGGTTGAGTATTTGTTTCCAGAAATACCCCAGAGACAGTGGGGCCTGGAGTCAACTTTTGCCCCAGTAACCCTAACATCAGAGACAGCCTGTCTTGCTGGATAGAAGCTCTGAGTTAAACAGTCAGGAAGATCTGAGTTCAAGTCTTGAGAATGCTACAAACTAGCTGGGTCACTTTTCTAAGGTCATAGATATAGAGTTGGAAGACACTTTTGGAGCAATTTAGTTCAACCTCCTTGTTTTATACATGAGGGAACTGAGGATAAGAGAAGTTAAGTTGTATCACCAAGGTCATATACGGAATAAATTGTAGAGCTGGGATTTAAACCCAGGTTCTGAGACTCCGAATATGTTCTGTTCCCCTTATAGTACCATGCTGTAGTCTTAGGCAAGTCACCTAAAGACTGATGTGGGCAGCTCTTTACAACTGTTTAGTTATAGAAAAGTTGTAAAGGTGATTTCAATTTCCACCCTCAAAATTCTCCATATTGATGAAATTACAGGAGCCTGGACCAAAACCAACCAACCAACCAAGCAGCCAATGGCATCAGAAGATGCTTCCTTAGAAAGGCTTTGGCTTTCTTACTGCCTCACACAATCCCCTAGTTGGATGTACCTCTGTTGCCATCAAGCTCAAACTATATTTAAAAAACATCCTTTCTACAAGCTCCCTACCAAGTGGTCATCTAGCATTTGCCCAAAAGTTTATAAAGAGGAAGAATGCATCTCCACCCAACAGCCAAGTCCACTTTTAAACTGAAAAAAACAGTAGCTCTAAAGTCAGAGGATTTGAATGCATCAAGGAACCTGCTGTCTGTGGAAGTTTAGTAAATCACCTTATGTCCCTGAAACTTACTTTTCTCATCTATAAAATGTGAAGCTTGGAGCCATGACCTTTGTAGCCATCCTGCTCCAAACTGTGAGCTGATTGTTAAGAAATCTTTTTTCATGCATTTTCCTCTTTTATGACTCTAGTTCTGCCCCTAGAGTCAGATAGAACAAGTCTATGATCTTTTCCCCATGACAGTCCTTCAAATATGTGAAGCCCACCACCATGGTGGCATGTTCCCAGTCCTGTCCTCTCCAATTCCCAATTCCTTCAGCTTATCCCTATGTGGCAGGGTCTTCCATCCTTGCCCTTTTGTGGGTACCCACTGGTTCATTGATGTCATTCCTAAAATATGGAAACCCCTGAGCTGAATGCAGTGGGGAGCCATGTCCCAGGACCCCAGAGCCATGCACCTAGAATATAGGTCAACATTTTGCTATCTCTTCCAGGGAGTAAACCCACTCCTAGAAACATCTGTCTTCTATTGATTTGGTGAATTTACTGGATCAAATTTAAATCCATGGGATAATCTGCTAGAATTTGCTAGTTCCAGGTATAGCAGCTATCATATGGCAATCATCTCTCTTTCCCTCTCTTCCCCTCTGTCCCCCTTCCTCTCACTTTCTCATAGCCTCTGAAGCTTGGCAAGCACTTGAATCTTCTTCCTTCTAATTTAAATCCAACCACCACTCTGAGATCCAGAAAGAAAGGCCCCCTTTTGCATTATAAAAATATGTAAAATAATAAATCAACATCTCTGAGAAATATATGGGAATTCTATAATAACACAAAATAATTTCACTTGTGGGAAATTCCCTTTGAATTGGGATGATTCCATTTCCAGCTGAAATCATATCTCTCCCCCCCAATTGAGGGTTCAGGGAAAATCCCTGGAACCATTGGATTGTTGGGTGCTCCCACTCTCACCATTTTGCTCCTCCCACCTCAGTGGTTGTCAGGAGCCCTCCAGCTCTTGCTGCTACCTTAAAATTCAGCCCTTGATGGAATGCTCATTAGAGCCACAACTGTATCTAAAGTATTTTTTTTTCTTTTGCATTTTTACATAGTGTATATTACATTGTGGGGCTGCTGAGAGCTTGTGGAGTTCTACCCTGCTTGGATAGAGTTTAGTGATGGGAGAAAGTAAAAGTTCATGCAGTTTTCTCTTCTGAGCTCTGAGTTTTGGTGGAGAACCCCTCACACACTTTTTTTCAGCTTTGTGGGGAGGGGGAAATTAGTATTCCCTTTTAATAGGAGTACATGCATACATTTCTCCCCCACGTGGTTTCAGAAGGGTCAGTTGTGGCTGAAATGAAAGATTAAAGGTGATTGACTGGAGAGCACAAAAAGTAACCATCTGACTTAGGTTTATTCTTAGGGGATGCAATGTTATCCCATTTCCAAGGGGAAATCTTATATCAACATACCTTCTATCTAACTACATTAATATTAGATGTAAATATTTCTAAGTTCAGGGAGAAAGGCTTCCTTTAAGAAGACCAAGTATAGCTTATTTGGACTTTCCTTCTCCTTTAAAATAATCCCTCTTCATTTTTCCATCACCCAGAAGAATTTTTGAGATGAAGATTAGTTCTATATCAGGAATATCACTTCCCAAAGAAGATATCATGAATGAAAGAGAGGAAATAATATCTACTATTCAATTATCCATCTATCCATCCAAGAGTCATTGATTAAGTGTTTACTGCATGCCAGTGACTGGACTAAGTGATAGAAGCAGCACAATGAAAATAGAGACAGTCCCTATCCTCAGGTACCTTACATTCCAGTGATCTACATCCCAGGGGAAATATCAATGTGGATGAAGAATGGCTCATCTTGTAGCAACATCTCTGCCATGTTGTCCTGGAAAGTTTTCTCCACTATGAGAATATGGTTGATTACCTAAGAAGGACTTCGAGCAGGAGAAGTTGGATCAGTGGTTTTTTGAAAAGGGAAATGGTTATTGTGAAAAGTTTAAGGTTTTTAATCAGATTAATCATGTGAACTCTCTAGAAAAGAGAAGTGAGTTCTACCTTTTCTCATGTGAAAGAAACTAAGGGCTTTGAACCAATGAGTCAACAAGTATTTATGACATATTCACAATGTGCCATCATATCTCTAAGTGCTAGGCATATAAAAAAATAATCAATAAAATAGTCTCTGCCCTCAAGAAGCTTACATTCTTATGAAGAAGACAAAATAAACATAAACAGTGCATGGAGGGTAGATGGGAGGTCATCTCACAGGGCATGTCCTCACAGCTGGGGGAACAAGGGCTTCCAACAGAAGGTAGGATTCAAGCTTAGACTTGAGGGAAGGTCAAGAAACTAAGAGCCAGAACTGAGATGAGAGGGCATTCTAGGAATAGAACACATCCAGTGCAAAGGCACAGAGATAAGAGATGATGTGTCCCAAGTCATAAAGATGTATTATGGCTGGATCACTTGGTACATGGAGAGAGGTGAAGCATACAAAGTGAGGCTTACCTTTCCCCCTCCTCCCCCAACATGCAGCATGGGAATGTCATTGTGTGGCATCTTCTTCTCTCACACTTCTCCAAGGGCCTTTCATTCCTTCCAGAAGGGCAATCATGAGGTTGGGGCAGAAGACTGACTGCTACTCTGTTCTTCTCTTCTCTGATACAGGAGGTACTAGGCTAGAATTGTATCTGCTCACCCTTAAAACCTGTTAGTTGAAGGGATGTAGTATTCAGGTTCAGGACAAAATTCTAATTGCTATTTATTAATGGGGAAAGGAGGACTCAGGCTTTAGAGACAAGGCTTGACTCCCTTCTCACCAAATACTGGTTCCACAATGAACACATATAGTAAGTAGCAAAGAAACTCATTCATCCAAGTCAATAGCAAAACAGAAATCAGAGAAAGTATTCATAAGAAAGTATGTACCAGATAACACAGAGTGAAGGATATTTCCCATTGGGAGTAAAGTAATTCAACTCACCCAAGAAAGAATCCTAAATCTCACCCAAGGGGGAATGATGGGGCCATGATAGAGATTTCCAGCTTTTCTCACGGAAGAGTGTTCCCAGAATCTTATTTTTCCTTCAGCCTTGTGGAGTGGGGTTGGCATCTTCCATTTTATTTCTCTCAATGCTGGAAGCCAGAGGCATACAAAGTGATGATAGAGCCTGAAGAAACTCAAGAAAACTGAGACAGAAGAAATTTGAGGAGCCCTCCTTTCTCCCACTCTCTAATTCCCTCTGCCCTCCACACAAGCATGGGACAATTATTTATACCAGTGAGGAGAGAGTCTGGTGCAATGGGCTTGGGGGAGCAGGTGACATGTACAAAGACTGGAATAGGTTGGGAGGGGGCAGGTTGTAAAGAGTTTTACATTCCAAACAGAGGAGTTCATATTTGATCTAGGAGGCAACAGGAAGCCACTGACATTTATTGAGCAGGAGAGGGGGACATGATCAGACCTATGCTTTATTTAAACCACTTTAGTAGCTGAATGGGTTGGAGTGGGGAGACATTGGAGGAAGAAAAACAAAATACAAACAAACTGCTATAGTCCAGGGAGGAGATGATGAGGAACTGAACTTGAGTGGAGGCCTTGTATATGAGAAGGATATGTACAAGACGTGTTGTGAAGACAGAAACAACAAAATTTGGCAATGGATTGGTTTCTAATTAAGCTTTCACCATCAAAGAATTCTCTCTTTTTTTGCTTGAGGTTCAGAGAAATACTAGCCCTTACCACTATCCACTGATGAGATGTACACATGGAAAGGGAGGCATATAATTATCATACTGGATGCCAACAGCAACGGCCAAAATGACTGCAAACAGCAGACCTCGAATGGCCAGTGAGAATGGCACTCTGGTCACTGTTAGGAAAAGTGAAGTAGTAAGACAGTTCCTAAATCTTCAAAGATTTATTGAAGATAATCTCCCCAGTTAGTGTGTGTGTGTGTGTGTGTGTGTGTGTGTGTGTGTGTGTGTGTGTCTGGTGAGCATTACATGGAATTCACACATCTCCCATTGACCCCACAGAACTGAAACATCTGGCAAATACATAGCTGGTTTCTTGACTCAATTCAACAACTAGAAAGCCAATATAACTGACCAGCTGAAGTATCTATGAGCGATATTTTGTTGAAGTTAGTAGAGATCATTAAAGGAAACAGGGAAACTCTAGTTGGGAGGAATTTATAAAATAAAAACTCTGGCAAAAATGGATATTTGGCTTTGGCTGGGTTGAACAGCCCCTATGAAAGGAATCCTTTTCTGAGCAATTTTCTCTGGATAATTTGTTTTACATAATATTCACCTCAAGTACAATAGATTCCCAGGCTGACTGGCTGAGGACAAGATGAACTTCTACATGTTGGAGCAGCACATTCCTGTCGATTCCACTTTTCTGTTTTGTCAATCTTCTTCTCTGGGAGTTCCTTGAGAGGAAAAACTTATCCTGTTAGCATGTATCCCCCAAAACCAGCTGTACTACTTACTGGCCACTTGTCAGGTATGTTATTGGGGGAAGGGTTGCTTTTTTGGTATGGATAACTCCATAGAGTCATTGAGGTCCCTTATAACAAGAGCCTATGATTGCCCTCTGTGTCCTATTGGGACTCAATAGCCAGTTGCTAACTCTCCTCTTGCTGCTTTCCATCCATCCATCCATCCATCCATCCTTCCATCCATCCATCCATCCATCCATCCATCCATCCATCCATACATACATCCATCCATCCATCCATACATACATACATACATCTGCAAGCATTTATGTGTTTGCCATGTGCCAGGCAAAGAGTCTCAGAGTATGAAGGCTTCTTTGTGTACATCTGGTTTAACTCCAAAGTGAAAAAAAGGTTTCTTTCTACATTGTCCCCAACAAGGCCTTCTTCCTGAAGGCCACCAGAGATGGAAAACTCACTCCTGCCTAAGGTAGCCAACTCTGTGTTCATTGTTAGAAAATGTTTCCTGACGTTGATTCTAAACTTACTCTTGGAATCTTCCTCTTGTTGCTCCTGGTTGTGACCTCTAGGGCCAAGATGAATAAGACTAATCCCTCTTCCACAGGATATCTGTTGGAACACATTAAAATCACCATTGGATAACTTTTGCTTGTTTAGCTTTAATGGATTTTTGTGCTGTATGATCTCTTGTGTAGACTAAACCCAGGCTTTAGTGCCATATACAAGCCATCATGGATCAAGGTGCCTTTGCCTCTAGTATATCTCTGTCTGTTTTGTGTACATTTTGTCTAAATCTATAGAAGTATGGGCAATCTCTTCCATTAGAATATTAGCATCTTGAGGGCAGAGATCATTTGGTTTTTATATTTGTGTTTCTGGGGCATAGTATTCTATCTGGCACATAATAGGTGCTTAATAAATGCTTGTCAAGTGATTGAAGGTAGGGGGTGTGGGTGTTAAGGGAAACTGAGGGCCCCTCCACTTGGAGAGGCACACACTACCCTCAATGGGCACTTGATTTGTTCAGAGGTTAACTTTTCACCTCATCCTCAGAACCAACTTTTGGTACTTAAGATATTATAAAAACTTTTTTTCTAATTGTGGCCAGTGGGTCAAGGAGTGCCAAAGAGTAGCAGAGAGTTTCAAGACTGTACTATCTCCAAATAAAACAAGACACCCACCCAACTTGGCAGGAAAAGTGCTTCAGCCTCTGACTCAAGCTTATCTTTAGCATGGCAACTTCCACATTGGTCCCTTACTGGCATTTGACTCTCTAAGCCAACTGGCTGACTTTTTGTCCTGTGTGCTTCACATTCCATCTCCCTCTCTATTCCTTTGCCCAAGCTATCTCCCATGGATGTGAGACATTCCTTTCTGTCCTCTGCCTTGCAGAATGGCTATCTTCCTTCAGGGTTCAGCTCATTTACCACATTACCTGACCCTTTTTAGCTATGAGTGGTCTCCCCTGCTATAAAAACACACATACATGTACAATACATGCACAAACATACCTGTACATGTATGTATACATATGTGTGCATGCATATTTATACATATACATTCAAGGAATCTTGCATGTATCTGGACTCTAATTCAGTGAAGAGTGCTGAACTTGAAGTCAGAGGAGCTGAATTTCATTCCCACTTCTGCTGGTCAATGTCTATGTGGCCTGAAACAAATCACTTCAGTGTCTTTATCTGTAAAGTTAGGGGTTGCTACCTAATCTTTCTGGTACACAAGATCGTAGGTAGATTCTTTTATTAATCAATTAATAGCATGATGGGCGTGGCGGCTTAAAAGATGCCTCCTCATTCTGGATCTGGGATTCTGCCACCCTCTGACTTATCAGAAGCTTCTTGAAGAGGGGACATTTGGTGTGGGATCATTTGTCTCTGTCCCCCTTGCCCCTTGCATGTATTAGCCACCAAGCTCATTTCAACTGAAAAGAATCGAGTTGTTCAGACTTGAGCTGCCCTTGGTCCCACCCATGACCCCAGAATGTAACTTTCTATCAGTTTCCACAAGAATGTAAGAAAATTGCAGCTGAAAGGACAACAAATGCCCAAATATTTATCTTGTGTTCAGCAGCATCAGGAATTCCACAAATTTGTATGTTGCTTTGATTTTTAAAGTCTGTGGTCTGCTCTCTCATGTGACTGAGAGCAAGAAGTATATCTGAAGCTTGCTCTATGAGTGAAGAAATGCAAGGTACTACAAATCTCCTCTTTGGGTACAAAGATTCAGCCATTCTGCCACTCTTTTCATTTCTCCCCTCCCAGCCCATATTCATCAAGGTGCCTTTGTTTATCAGCCCTGAGCATTCTGGGAGTCAGTCCTTGCTAATGGTTCTGCCGAGCCTCAGAACAGTCCCCAGCTCCTGGTGACATCTACCTGGCTGTTGGGCACCAGGGTGCTTTGTTCTGTGGGCATGAATGTGCACTATCTGCGTCTTGCAGACATCCTCTAATTAGAAAAGCAAAATCATCTGCTGCTTTCCTTTCCATTGGCTGTGTGGCCCACTGTCACACACAGGAGCATGAGCATTACATCCCAGGTTAGGAGATGGAGTCACCAAGAGTAGCAACTCCATAGGGAGGAAGGTGACGAGAGCCCAATGTCCCTCAAGCTGTCTCTTTTATTGAAATTCCAACAACTGCAGAGTCCCAAAAGAGTCCTCACCCTCAAGGCAAAAATGAACTGTGGAACAAAGCAAAACCCATGAGCTTCACTTACATACATTCTAGAAATGGAACTGAAAGGTTCTCCTTTTGACTTGAATCTGTGATTCACCATAAGGCTTAAATCCAGCAGGATCACGATAGTCACCTTGTGGGGGAGGAGGTCTAGGGAAGAAATCCCTGGATTTGGATTCTGGGAGAACTGGGTTTGAATCTTAGTTTCACTATTAAAAACAAAAACTACTAGAGAACCCTGGAAAATTTCCTTTCCCTCTCTAGGACTCAGTTTCTTGCTCTGTAAAAAGGAGTTGGACTTTTTGACAACTCACAACTTTCTTGGCTTGAAACAATGTTGCCTAAGTCAATTTATTTCAACACAGAATTTCTTCATTTGCAAAATAATAGTAGCTCACACTAAAGAGAGCTTGAAGATTTGCAAAATATTTTCCTTAGAAAATACTCTGTGGGAGGTGGAGCCAAGATGGCACAGTAACAGCACACACTTTCTAGAGTGTTGCCCCCAACCCCAGTCAAATACCTGTAAAAAATGGCATTAAACAAATTCTGGAGAGCAGAACCCACAGAATGATGGGATGAAGCAAATCTCCAGCCCACTACAGCATGGAAAGTCTCTGGGAAGTGTATATTGTGCCACAATGCGGGTAGGGCAAAGTCCAGTATGGTCCACGCCTGCACACAAAGGATCTGAGCAGGCCTTGAGGAGACTGAATCTCTTACACCAGTGACAGTTTCCAGACTTCAGGACTGACCCCAAAACGCCAAGGACAAATTAGAAGGTGAGTGAAAAAAGCCTGTGCGACCAGTGTGGGAGAGTGGAGTGGTCTGGTCCCAGCCTCAGGGCGACAGAGGGGGAAGGGACTTGAGGAATCCAAAGCAGCCACAGCAGCAGCAGGTTCAGAGACAGTGACTGTTTCTGGAGTTCTAGGCCCACTGATTGTGTGGGGGGGAATCAAATGGGTGACAGTATATCCTCCAACCCCACTGAAAGCAGAGATCTACCTAGACAAAGAGTTCAAAAGTCAAGTAAATGACTGGAGAAATGAGCAAAAACCAAAAAAAAGAATCAGACTGTAGAATCTTGCTTCTGTGACAAAGAAGACCAAAACATTCAAACAGAAGATGACAAAGTCAAAGCTCCATCATCCAAAGCCTCCAAGAAAAGATATGAATTGGTCTCAGGCCATGGAAGAATTCAAAAAGGATTTTGAAAATCAAGTGAGAGAAGTAGAGCAAAAATTGGGAAGAGAAATGAGAGTGATGCAAAAAAATTATGAAAAATGAGTCAACTGCTTTCTAAAAGAGACCCCAAAAAATGCTGAAGAAAATAGCACTGTAAAAAAAAGACCAACCCAAAAGACAAAAGAGATCAAAAAAGCCAATGAAGAGAAGAATGCCCTAAAAAGCAGAATCGGCCAGATGGAAAAGGAGATCCAAAAGCTCACTGAAGAAAATAATTCCTTAAAGATCAGAATGTAGCAGATGGAAGCTAATGACTTTATGAAAAATCAAGAAATTATAAAGCAAAACCAAAGGAATGAAAAAATAGAAGATAATGTGAAATATCTCATTGGAAAAGCAACTGACCTGGAAAATAGAGGGATTACATACATATAGACAGAAGGCACAGGGTGAGTTGAACAGGAAGAAATGATACTTAAAAAATAAATTAAGGGGTGAGAGAGGAACATATTAGGAGGAGAAAGGGAAAAATAGGATGGGGCAAATTATCTCACATAAAAGAGGCAAGAAAAAAGCTTTTTCAATGGAAGGGAAGAGAGGGGAAGTGAGAGGGAAAAAGTGAACCTTACTCTCATCACATTTGACTTAAGGAGGGAATAACATGCATACTCAATTTGCTATGAAAATCTATCTTACACTACAGGAAAGTAAGGGAGAATGGGATAAGCAGGAGGTTGCAGAGATGATAGAAGGGAGAGCAAATGGGAAGAGGGAGTAATTGGAAGTAAATACTTTTGAGGAGGGATAGAGTCAAAAGAGAGAACAGAATAAATGGGGGGCAGGGTAGGATGGAAGGAAACATAGTTAGCTTTTCACATGACTTTCATGAAAGTCTTTTGCATAACTGCACAGGGTTAGCATATATCAAACTGGGATAGGTGGAGAGGGAGGAAGGGAGAGAAGTTGGAACTCAAAGTTTTAAAAACAAATATTTAAAACTGTTTTTATATGCAACTGGGAAATAAAATATACTGGAAATGGGGTATAGAAATCTATCTTGCCCTACAAGAAAACAGAGGGGATGGGGATAAGAGAAGGGAGGTGTGTAATAGAAGGGAGGGCAGATTGGGGAAAGGAATAACCAGAATGCATGCTGTCTTGGGGTGGGCAGAGGGGAAAGATGGGGAGAAAATTTGCAACTCAAAATGTTGTGGAAATGAATGTTAAAAACTAAAAATTAAAAAATAAATTAGAATTAAAAAAAAGACTCTGTGAGGTTAACAGGTGAAGAAATAATTTCACCCATTCTACAGATTTGGAAATTGAGGTCAAAGAAAGAAACTTGTCCAGGGTCACAAAGTATGTGTTGCAGCTGAGACTTTGGGTGTTTTTGAACATGGAAAGAATGATGGATTTCAAGTTTGTTGCTTAAAGGTTTTGGAGAAGCTTCTCTGTCTCTATTCTCCACATCCTTATGACAAACGTCAGAATATATGGTCTCTTCCAGCTGTGAGCTCAATTATTATTTTTTCAGTCATTTCAGTCATGTTGGACTCTCCATGACCCTATGTGGAGTTTTCTCATGGTCTACCATTTCCTTCTCCTGCTCATTTTTCGGATGAGAAAACTGAGCAAACAGGGTGAAGTGACTTGCCCAGCATCATACAACTAGTAAGGATCTGAGGTCGCACTTGAACTCAGGAAGATGAGTCTTTCTGCCTTCTGCCTCGGTGCTCTATCCATTATACCCTCTAACTAGACCGTGATATATTTTGGGAGAAGGTACTAAAAATCATCATAGCATCAGAGTAGTGAGAGCTAAAAAAGACTTTCAAAGTCATCTTGTCATCAACCTTCTTAGTTCCAAAGGAGAGCATGGAGCCTTGTCTGTGCCACAGCATGGCATGGAGAAAGAAAAGAAGGTTGTGCTTTTAGAAGTAGCAGGCACCATAGAGAAGTACAAGCCCCTCATTTTGCTCATGAGGAAATTGAGGTTAAGAACCTGATGACTTGGCTGGGGCCACTGAGCTACTAATGCCTAAAGCTTGATTCAAATCTACAGCTTTTTGACTCCACCATCTCTGCCAAGTTCTACTTCTGGTATGGGGCTTTTTGATTTATCAGATGTCTCTGGTTGAGAGATAAAAAGTGCTGATGGTTCTGGGGAATACTAGTGTTATATCTGTCATCCCACCTGTCTGTATTATGCCCAGGCAGGGCTATTTGGGTGGGATGAACTCCAGGCAGAATGGTCAAGCAGATGGGCTCCATGTTCCCTTTGCTGTTGTGTACCATTGCTGCCATCAGAGTCAGTAAAGATATCACTCTGGACAAGAATAAGGAAGCCATAAGTGGATGTGGGGGTGGGAAAAGGGAGATTCACACTAAAGAGAATGAACCCCAGAGTGCTGGGTTCTACTCAACCAACACTAAACATAGTACCTACAAAACCAGAGCACATGACATTGTTCCTGGACTTTCTCTGTGGCCTCTCTCCTCTCTCATTGCTTATTAGATAGAGATGATAAAGAGAAAGAGAGACAGTGATAGATATATAGATGATGGATAGGCAGACAGCTGGATGATATAGATAGGTGATAAAGTGATAGATGGTGCATAGATGATGGATAGGTGATAGATGATGGATAGACATATAGATGATGATAGAGAGCCAGACAGATAGATGACTGATAGATAGACGACACACAGATAACATGCTACATGGGGAAACAGAGAGGGAGACAGAGACAGAAAGGTAGAGACAGAGAGAGAGATGGAACAAATACATTCAGGGTCTGCTCTGTGCCAGATATTGGATTGAGCCTTGCCAGTAAAACAAAACAAAATGCTGAGACAGCCCTGCCTTCAAGGAACTCACTTTAGATTGGATTCTTTCTATCTCAAAATGTAACATGTAACACACATATATAATAAGCATTCATGCATGCATGCACATACATGTATGCATGCACATACAGTTTGCATCCACATAAACATATATACTCACACATATGCATGTACTCACAGACCCCCTAAACACATGCACAATACATCATATACACATACACAGGTATACTCATATGCATATGCACACACAGTCATACATACTCATACACATATACTTATGTAATACATAAGAAGATGTGCACTCACACATGTGTACACATATACACACTACACACATACGTATGATTCACATTCACATGCATATACACATCCCCCTTTACATACACACGTGCACACATGCACACAATATACATTTATATGTAATATGTGTATATACGCACAAACACACATGTGTATATATTCATATATATACACATACACCCATATATAGACACACAAACATACACACATGCATATATACTAATATACATATACACATGCATTCACATATACAATGCATTCATATATACACATATTCACACATGGACTTGCATAATACACACACATATACACATGAACATATGTGCACCATATGCTCATATAACACACCTCTGTTCATGTGTACATACATAACCACACACATTGGCACATTATCCCATATACATATACCCACATATACATATATATGCACTTATACATATACACATATATTGACATACATAGCCTTTCTCACACTCACATACCTTACATATAAATATTCACATACACATATTCACACCTACACACATATTTACACACATACACATAGCAAATCAATGCTATTGACCTTCCCTCCCAGCCAACAGAATTGGTGTAGATGCTCAGAAATGGAGGGGGGCTGTAGACATCAGAATGACCGTTGACTAACTTGGGAGGGGTAAGAGACTCATACTGTCATTCTGTTCAGTACTACTTTGCACACAATAGGTGTCAAATAAATATTTGTTGAAAAGAATAGAATGGGACACATTTGAAGGCAGTTAGTCCCTCAATCACCCATTTAGAAGGAGCTAGGTGGTATAGTGAATAGAATTCTTGGTCTGGACCTAGGAAGACCTGAGTTCAAATTTGATCTCAGACACTTACTAGATGAGTGACCTTGCCTGGGAGTTTTGCATAACCTCTGTCTGCCTCAGGTTCTACAACTGCAAAGTGAGGAACATAATAATGCCATTCTCCCAGGATTGTTGAGAGGATCAAATGAGATAAGTTTTGAGAATCACTTAGCATGGTTCTTGGCACAATGCAGGTGCTTATTAAATGTTTCCCCCCTTCCCTTCCAATTGGCAGTCTGATGTGGATACAGAGAGGAGAAATAGAAATCCTTCTCTTGCCTTCATTGTCTGTAGCAGGGTCTCTTGGACTGGCATTCAGGGCAGCAGTACCACTAGTAGTGATAGTGTTGGTTGGTCTTCCTGAGCACATCCAGTACTGCCTCCATATTTCATGTATTTGAATCTGCTTTTTAATGAACCAAATGCATGAATTGATTCAATTAATGATTTTTACTATAATTTACTATAATTTCTCCTATCTGTGCAAATGTCTTGCGAATACAAATAATTACAAGCAGATATTATTATTTTACTTCGAAATAAAAATATCATGCTACCAGATGTATTTTCTTTGCCTTATGGATAAGAAAAATGCCCTACGTGGATGGACACAACTTGATCCTCCAAGGTATTTTTCAATTTTGACCCTAGTGGTGTTTAATTTATGGCAAATTCACTTCAGCCTAGAGATATTCTTTTACTTGTTGACATTTATGGTGGTGGTGGTGGGGAGATCAATCAGACCTAGAAACCAGGACTCCTGGAAGCAGGAAATTGGATTTCTACTTGTGGCTTGATGTTTGGTCAATAGTGTGGTCCTGGCAAGAATCTCCACTTGGTCATAGCACTGAATTCCTTCATTATTTAGTTTAATTTAATGCAACAAACATTAAGTGCTTACTGTGTTCAAGGAACAGGGGAAACAGTGACAAAAGGGATACAGCTATGTCTTCAATGAGCTTATGTTCTATTATTACAGGATACAGCTGGCAGAGGAAAAAATACAAGATCACTCAAGGAAGAAAAGAATATTAACTACTGAAAGGATCAGAACAGTCTTCCCGTAGTGGAAAGTGTATCCTTCCCAATATTTCATTTTCTTATCTGTAAAATGTACATAATTATATATAGGATTTTAAATGAATGCAAGTATCTTTTGATCATTACAGCCTCTGTCTACAATTTATAAACATGAAGTAAGGTCGCTACCTAGTATATAATATTGACTAATGTTGAATGGATTGAAGAGATGATATGCAGAAATTACTTTGAGATCCTGGGGGGTGGGGGAATCAAATGCAAAATTTGAAATACTATGTATTGTTAAAGAATTTGCAACTATTTTGACACAGAAATGAGATAACCATATAAAATGCTTTTCCATGCTTTAAAAAGGCCTGTATTATGATTTATATTCATGTTCATTGGAGTTTAATTAGAGATGTTTCTAAAAAAGTAGCTAACAATGCATTCTTTTATGTTTAATATTTGACAAATTATTGGACAAGTGGAAAAAAAAGATTTTTCTAATTTGTAAATAGGTGGTAAGAATTATAACTAAATAAAATCATTTCAAAGGAATTTGACAAAACTGGATAAATACTAAATTGGAGAAAAATGTGTCAAAATATCTGTAAAATGACCATAATTAACTGCTCTCACCATTAAGGAAAATGGAAGGACCACACTTAAAGCTTAATATAATAGTCTTGGATGTGTTCTGTAGGAGTGGTAAAAACAGCACTAAAGAAACAAAAATATCTTAAAATGGGGAAAAACAACATATTTGTACAAAATGTGGATAGAGTTCTGTGCTAAAGGTTATATAGGATTGAGTAGAATTTATATGCCAGTACCAAAAGCATAAAAAATACATTTATTTACAAAAAAACTTCCCCAGGACAGAAATTGAGAAATCATCAATGCCTACTGACCCTTTTTGTCTACTCTTCCACCTGTATATCATCATTATGTCAGCTATCTATACAACATCGAGGACACCTTTAACGAAAGTTTTATTAGGAATCAAGAAGACTTTCAGAAGAAAACATCTAACAGGAAACTGACCTTGTAGACTCTTTTCAAACCCAGGCACCTCATATCCACACAATGATATTATATAAGATATTAAGAACAGCAGTAGTTCTGGTCAATGATCTCATCATAAACTTTAACCTAAGCCTACAACAAGGAAGTACATGTTGAGCAAAGGTGATGGAAGAAATCCAGTGTAGGGTTTAAGTTGAAGAGGATTTCACTGTGGTTGATGAGACTACAGATGTTTTTGCTTCTGGATGATATTATACTGGAAACCTTAAGCCCAAGAATAACATGGAACTGCCTGGAAGAGATCTGTAATGATTCCAGAAAGTCTGACCTAATCATTCACATAGGAAAGACCAAGTGGATAAGGAATATCAGTTGTCCAAATAATGATATGTAGAGCTTGTCAATAAGTAAGTATATCTGAGATAAAGATAAACATCAAGTTGGATCAGAGGTAGAGATGAGGAAGAGAGAAGTCTGAATTGCTTTTGGGAAATGACAAAGCCTATTTAAATTCTCAAGTTTTTTTTCTCCCTCCCCATTTATTAGTTTATTTTTTAAGGTTTCAACAATCACTTCCAGAAGTTCCAAATTCTCTCCACCTCTCTCCACTCCCTCCCCAAAACAGCATGCAATCTTATATGGGTTTTACACTTACATTGTTATTAAACACATTTTTACATTAGTCACATTGCATAGAAGAATTAAAACAAACAGGAGCCATGAGAAAATCATGAGAAAAACAAAACAAAACATAATAAAAGATAAAATAGTCTGTTTCATTCTGCTTTCTAACTCCATAGTTCTTTCTCTGGATATAGATGGCATTTTGCATCATCAGTCCTTTGGAAATGTTTTAGATTCTTGCATTGCTGTGAAGCGCTAAGTCTATCAAAAACAGTCCTTACACACTGTGGCTGTTACTGTGTATAATGTTCTCCTGGTTCTGCTCACTTCACTCAGCATCAGTTCATATAAGTTCTTCCAGGTTTATCTGAAATCCTCCTGTTCATTTCTTGTAGCACAATAGTATCCCATTACATTCATATATCACAACTTGTTCAGCCATTCCCCAATTGATGGGTATCCTCTCAATTTCCAGTTCTTGGCTACCACAAAAAGAGCTGCTATGAATATTTTTGTACATGTATGTGCTTTCCCCATTTTCTTAATTTCTTTAAGATACAGTCCTAGAAATGACATTGCTGTGTCAATGGGTAAGCACATTTTTATAGCCCTTTGCACCTAGTTTCAAATTGCTCTCCAGAATGGTTGAATTAGTTCATAGCTCCACCAACAATCAGTGACTCAACTCTCCCACATCTTCTCCAACATTTATAATTTTTTTTATTTTGTCATATTATCCAATCTGATAGGTATGATGTGGTACCTCAGAGCTGTTTTGATTTGCATCTCTCTGATCAATAGGAATTTAGAGCATTTTTTCATATGACTGTAGATAGCTTTAATTTCTTCCTCTGAAAACTGCCTATTCATATCATTTGACCATTTATCAATTAGGGAATGACTTGTATTCTTGTAAATTTGATTCAGTGCTCTATATATTTTAGAAATGAGGCCTTTCTAATGGACACTCATTGTAAAAATTCTTTCCCAGTTTTTTGCTTCCCTCCTAAACTTGGTTGCATTGGCATTGTTTGTGCAAAACCTTTTCAATTTAATGTAATCAAGGTTATTCATTTTGCATTTCATAACGTTCTCCATCTCTTGTCTGGTTATAAATTCTTCTATTTTCTGTAAATCTGACAAATAAACAATTCCTTGCTCTCCTAGTTGATTTATAGTATCAGCCTTTATACCTAGATAGTGTACCCATTTGAACTTTATTCTGCTATACTGTGTCAGAGATTGGTCTATGTCCAGTTTCCACCGTAGCAGTTTTCCCAGCAGTTTATGTCAAACACTGAGTTCTTATTCCAGAAACTGGGGTCCTTGGGTTTATCAAACAGTAGATTGCTATATTCGTTGACTACTGTGTCTTGAGTACCTAACCTATTCCACTGGTCTACCACTCTGTTTCTTAGCCAGTACAAAGTGGTTTTGATAATTGCTGCTTTATGCTACAATTTCAGATCTGGTAGGGCTAGGCTACCTTTCCTAACATTTCTTTTCATTAGTTCCCTTGATATTCTGGACCTTTTGTTCTTCCAGATAAATTTTGATATGATCTTTTCCAGCTCTAGAAAGTAATTATCAGATAGTTTGATTGGTAAGACACTAAATAAGTAAATTAATTTAGGTAGAATTGTCATTTTTATTATATTGGTTCAGCCTACTCAGGAGCAGCTGATGTTTTTTCCACTTACTTAGATCTGACTTTATTTGTGTGAAAAGTGTCTTGTAATTGTGTTCATATACTTCCTGGGTTTGCTTTGGCAGGTAGAATCCCAAATATTTTATAGTGTCTACTGTAGCTTTAAGTGGGATTTCTCTTTCTATCTCTTGCTATTGGGTTTTGTTAGTAATATATAGAAATGCAGAAGATTTGTGCGGGTTTATTTTGTAACCTGTAACTTTCCCAAAGTTTTTTATTATTTCAAGTAGTTCTTTACTTGAATCTCTGGGATTCTCTAAGCATATCATCATATCATGTGCAAGGAGTGATAACTTAGTTTCTTCTTTGCCTGTTCTCATTCCTTCAATTTCTTTATCTTCTCTAATTGCTGCAGCTAACATTTCTAGTACTATACTGAATAATAGTGGTGATAATGGACATCCTTGTTTCACCCCTGATCTTATTGGAAATGCATCTAGCTTATCTCCATTGCATATAATGCTTGTTGAGGTTTTAGGTAGATACTGCTTTTTATTTTATGAAAAGTTCCCTTTATTCCTATGCCCTCCAGTGTTTTTTAATAGGAATGGGTGTTGTATTTTGTCAAAAACTTTTTCTGCATCTGTTGAGATAATCATCTGGTTTCTGTTTGTTGTTGATACAATCTATATATATGATCTATAATGCTAATAGCTTTCCTAATGTTGAACCAGCCCTGCATCCCTGGTATGAATCCTACCTGATCATAATGTATTATTCTCATGATAAATTGCTGTATTCTTTTTGCTAAAATCTGATTTAAAATTTTTGCATCTATATTCATTAGAGAAATTGGTCTATAATTATTTTTCTGTGTTTTGTCTCTCCCTGGTTTAGGTATCAAAGCCATATTTGTGTCATAAAAAGAATTTGGGAGGACTCCTTCCCCAATTTTCCCAAATAGTCCATATAGTATTGGAATTAACTGTTCTTTAAATGTTTGATAGAATTCACTTTTAAATTCATCTGGCCCTGGAGATTTTTTCCTAGGGAGTTCATTGATGGCTTGTTCAATTTCTTTTTCTGAGATAGGGTTGTTTAAGTATTCAACTTCTTCTTCTCTTAATCTGGGCAATTTATATTATTTTTAAAATAATCATCCATCTCATTTGAATTGTTGAACTGATGGGCATAAAGTTGGGCAAAGTAATTTCTAATTATTGTTTTAGTTTCCTCCTCATTGGAGGTGAGTTTTTGATATTGGTAATTTGGTTTTCTTCTTTCCTTTTTTAAATCAGATTGACCAAAGGTTTATCAATTTTATTGTTTTTTCGTACAACCAACTCTTTGTTTTATTTATTAGTTAAATAGTTTTCTTAATTTCAATTTTATTAGTCTCTCCTTTGGTTTTCAGTATTTTTAATTTTGTATTTACTTGGGGATTTTCAATTTGTTCTTTTTCTAACTTCTTCAACTGCATGCTTATTTAGTTTATTTCCTCTTTCTCTATTTTATTCATGTAGGCATTCAAAAGATATAAAGCTTCCCCTAACAACTGCTTTTGCAGTATCCCATAAGATTTGGTAGGTTGTCTCATTATTGCCATTGTCTTGAATGAAGTTGTTGATTGTTTCTATGGTTTGTTGTGTAACCCACTCCTTCTTTAGGATTAGATTGTTTAGCTTACAATTAATTTTTGGTCTATCTTTCTGTGGTCTTTTATTACATATGATTTTTATTGCATTATGATCTGAGAAGGATACATTGACTATCTCTGCCTTTCTGCACTGGATTGTGAGGTTTTTATGCCATCGTACATGGTCAATTTTTGATATTGTGCCAGGTACTGCTAAGAAAAAGGTATATTCCTTTCCATCCCCATTCAGTTTTCTCCAGAGATCTATCATATCTACCTTATCCAGAGTTTTATTCACTTCCTTACCTTCTTTCTTGTTTATTTTAAGTTTAGATTTATCAAGTTCAAAGGGGAGGAGGTTGAGGTCCCCCACTAGTATAGTTTTGTTGTCTATTTCTTCCTGTAACCCCCTTAACTTCTCTAAGAATTCGAATACTATACCACTTGGAGCATATATGTTTAGTAATGATATTGTTTCATTTGCTATGGTGCCTTTTAGCAGGATATAGTTTCCTTCTTATCTCTTTTGATTAGATCTACTTCTGCTTTTGCTTTGTCTGAGATTAGGATTGCTACCACTGTTTTTCTTACATCAGCTGAAGCCAGTATATTCTGCTCCAACCTTTTACCTTTACCCTGTGTTTATCCCCCTGTTTCAAATGTGTTTCTTGTAAACAACATACTGTTAGATTATGACTTTTAATCCGTTCTGCTATCCATCTCTGTTTTATGGGAGAATTCAGCCCACTTACATTCACAGTTATGATTACTATCTGTGTCTTTTCCTCCATCTTCTTTCCCACCATTTATGCTTTTATTTCTCCTTCTCCCTTACCCTCCACAACAGTGTTTTAATTTTTGACTACCACTTCCTGCAGTCTTCCCTTCTTTCTTTCAGCCCTCCTTCTTTTTACTGCCTTTTACCCTTACTATTTCTTCCCTCCCTTTTAGCCTCCCCTCCCTTTCTTTCCCCCTTCTCCTCCTACTGCCTATAGAGCTAGTTATATTTATATACTTAATTAAGTTTGTTGTTCCCTCCTTGAACCAAATTACATGAAAGTACCTCTCTAGCAATGCTCATCTCCCCCCCCTTTCCCTCTACTGTAATATAATTTTATACTTCTTCCTGTGATGTGTTTTACCATTTTCTGCTTCCTCCTTTTCACATCTCCTGTTACAATCCCTCTGCATGCTTAAATCACATTTTTATAATCACATAATTTACTTTATACCCATTCCCTCTATCTCTGTATAGCCCTTTTATATTTCATAATAGATATACAATTCTCAAGATTAACAAATATTGGCAGGGGTGAGGCTACAGTGTACAGAGCAGAGCAGCCAGCTCAGTGGAGCAGGAGGGCCCCGGAAAACCTGACACAGTAACAGGCAGAGCCAGCAGAGCCTCATGGCAGAGTGAGAGACCAGCAGATCTGAGTGAGTGACAGCTGCTGAGCACCAGATATCAGCGCAGCAGCTCTTGAGACTTTCAGCCCGAGGATTAAGCATCTGTAAGTCACCTACTTGAACTTCTGGGAGCCAAGATGGTGGAGTGATCAGTAAATGCTCTCTTCTCTCCCTTTGATGACCTTGAAAGAACCATAAAATATTTCACCAGAAAAATCCTGGATCAGCAGGAACAGCAGAGGGGGAAAATAGTCTCATAACACCTGAGGCTAGGAAAATAGTTAAGGGGGATTCCTCCTACTGTGATGGAGGCAAACCAGAAGGAAAGGGACCCTAGGGCAAAGGAAACTTGCACTAGGACACAGGCAAGCCTCAGTGCCAGGAGAGAAGCCCCAGGAGGGTTGGAAACTCCCACTAGGATCTAGGCGAGCCTCAGCACTCCAGGGGAAACAGGAAGACAACAGGGCAGCTGTGATCACCATCCTCTGAGCTTGTCTTTGCCTCAGTTCAGCTGAGGTGATCTCCCTTAAGCAGACCACCCCTCCCTCATGCTTAACAAGCTAACATCAAGGCTGATCGGGGAAACACAAAACAAAAACCTGCTCTTAACCTTTTCACACAAATCAGCTCAACACCAAATTCTGCAACTCCCTACTGAAAGAACCAGAAGCCACAACACACAATCAACATCATGAACAAGAAAAAGCAAAAGAAGGGTGAAAAACCATAGAATCTTTCTATGGGGATAAGGACCAAAACACAAATACCAAAGAGGTCAGTAGTGAGACTGTACTTCCATCTGAGAATTCAAAAGTGACCATGAACTGCTTGCATGCACAAACAGCTCTCCTGGAATAGCTGAAGAAGGAAATAAAAGAAAAACTGGCCAATGATTTTAAAAGTATAAAAAAAAGAATTCACTGATGAGAACATCTCTTTGAAAAGGAAAATTGAACAAATGGAAAAGGAAGTACAAAAATTAACTGGAGAAAATAACTCCTCGAAAGGAACAATTGGACAGAGGGAAAAGATTAACAAATATCATCTTCCCTTATAGGAAGGTAAACAGTTTGCCCAAATTGAGTAACAAGTTTTCATTTTTCTTTTTATGCCTCTGTTGAGATTTTCATTTGAAGGTCAAATTTTCTATTCAGTTCTGGCCTTTTTCTTAGGAAGGTCTGGAAATCCCTTATTTCATTGAATGTTCATTCCCTTGCCTGAAATGTTATGCTGACCTTTCCTGGGTAATTGAACCTTGGTTGTAGTCCCAGTTCCTTTGTCTTGCAAAATATCATATTCCAATTCCTTCTATCTTTTAATGTAGAAGCTGCCAGGTCCTGTGTGATCCTGACTGTATCTCCTCGATATTTAAATGGTTTCTTTCTAGCTACCTGTGGTATTTCTTACTTCATTTGTTAGTTCTGGAATTTGACAACAATATTTCTTGGCGTTTTTAGTTTGGGATCCTTTTTGGGAGGTGAATGGTGGATTCTTTCAATGACTAATTTGCCCTGTGGATCTAGTACTTCTGGGCAGTTTTCCTTGATGATTTCTTGGAAGATATTGTCCAGACTCTTTTGTTCATCATGGCTTTCTGGTAGGTCAATAATTCTTAAATTTTCTCTCCTGGATCTGTTTTCCAGGTCAGTTGTTTTTCCAATTAGGTATTTTACATTTTTCTCTATCTTTACATTTTTTAGATTTTGTTTGACTGATTCTTGATGTCTCATAGAGTCATTAGCTTCTACTTCTCCGATTCTAATTTTCATCAAATTGTTTTCTTCAGTTAACTTTTGCATCTCCTTTTCCATCTATCCAATTATTCCTTTTAAGGAATGATTTTCTCCAGTTAGTTTTTGTACTTCCTTTTCCATTTGTTCAATTTTCCCAGTTAGGTTTTGTGCTTCCTTTTCTATTTGTTCAATTTTCCTTTTTAAAGAGCTGTTCTCTTCATAGAATTCTTTTTTAATACTTTTTAAATCGTTGGCCAGTTTTTCTTCTATTTCCTTCTTCAGCAGTTACAGGAGTGCTCTTTGTATGTGGGAGCAGTTCATAGTCCCTTCTGAAGTTTCAGATGGGAGTACAGTCTCAATACTGACCTCTTTGGTATTCGTGTTTTGGTCTGTGTCCCCATAGAGAGATTCTATGGTCTTTTCCTTCCTCCTTTGCTTCTTGCTCATGATGGTGAGGCTTTGTGTGTTGTGGCCTCTGGTTTTTTCAGCTAGAAGCTTAAGAAACTGGTACTGAGCTGGGTGGTATGAGAAAGCAAAGGTGAATTCTGTTTATATGTCCCTGGATTGGCCCTGGAGCTAGCTTGTTAAGTGTGGGGTAGGGGTGGTCTGGTCACAGGAGATCTCCTCAGCTGAGCTAGAGCAAAGGCAAGCTCAGTTCTTGGTGACCCTGGTTACCTTATTGTCTTCCCATTTCCCCTGAGGTACCCCTGAGATTCTGGTGTGTGGCTCCACCATCTGGGGCTCTGGTCCTCCTACACAGCAAGAGGAATATTCCTTAGCGATTTTCCTAGCCTCAGGTGTTATGAGACTGTTTGTCCCTTCTGCTGTTCTCACTGATCCAGGATTTTTCTGGGGAAATATTTTATGGTTCTTTCAAGGTCAACAAAGGGAGGGGGACAGAGCATTTACCAATCACTCCACCATTTTAGCTCCTGGAAGTTCAAGTAGGTGACTTACACACATCTAATCTGTGGGCTGAAAGTCTCAAGAGCAGCTGCTGCAGATACCTGGGTCTCATTCCATCGCTCTCACTTGCTCAGCTCCACCGGACTCTCACCCTGAGCTATGATCCCTGCTGTGCTGCCACTTCCTCAGACTGCCCTTGGGCTTTCCTGCTCAACCCTGCCATGGCAGGGACACTGTGTTGTGTGCTGTATGCTCCTCCTCCCCAGTGAAACACATCCTACCAGTCCACCTTCCACTCTGTTCTGGACTGTGAATCTGCCACAGTCTTTCTCCTATTGGATTCTGCACCCCAAAATTTGGTCAGATTCTCTTTTTAGAGGTATCTGAGGGAGTTTGTCTAAGAGCTTAGGTGAATAGTTGCTCTCCCTCAGCCATTTTGGCTCCCCATTGTATATAATACTTGCTGGTGGTTTTAGGTAGATACTACTTATTAGATTAAGGAAGGCTCCATTTATTTCTATGCTCTCCAGTATTTTCAATAAGAATGGGTGTTGCATTTTGTCAAAAGCTTTTTATGCATCTATTGAGATAATCATGATTTCTGTTAGTTTTGTTGTTGAAATGATCAATTATGCTGACACTTTTCTTAATATTTAACCAGCCCTGCATTCCTGGTATATATCCTACCTGTTCAAAGTATATTATTCTTGTGATAAGTTGTTGTAATGTTTTTAGTAATATCTTATTTAAGATTTTTGCATCTGTATTCATTAGGGAAATTGGTCTAAAATTTTCTTTCTCTGTTTTGGGTCTTCTTGGTTTAGGTATCAGTGCCATATATGTATAATAAAAAGAATTTGATATGTCTCCTTCACCAATTTCCCCAAATAGTCTATATGGTATTGGAATTAACTGTTCTTTAAATGTTTGATGGAATTTACTTGTAAATCCATCTGGCCCTGGAGATTTTTTCCTAGGAAGTTCATTGATAGCTTGTTCAATTTCTTTTTCTGAGATGTGGTTCTTTAAGTATTTTACTTCCTCTTCTGTTAACCTGGGCAATTTATATTTTTTGTAAATTTTCATCACTTTCACTAAGATGGTCAAATTTATGGGCATGCAGTTGGGTAAAACAATTTATAACTATTATTTTAATTTCCTCTTCATTGGAGGTGAATTCATCCTTTTCTTTTTTGATACAGGTAATTTGGTTTTCTTCTTTTCTTTTTAAATCAAATTGACCAAAGCTTTATCATTTTATTGTTTTTTCATAAAACTAGCTCTTAGTTTTATTTATTAGTTCAATATCTTTCTTAATTTCAATTTCATTAATCTCTCTTTTGGTTTTTAGTATTTTTAATTTGGTATTTAATTAGGGATTTTTAATTTGTTCTTTGTGTAGCTTTTTCTGTTGCACACCCAATTCACTGATCTCCTCTTTATTTTATACACATAAGCTTCAGAGATATAAAAACTTCCTTAAGAACTGTTTTCATTGCATCCCATAAGGTCTGGTAGGTTTCCTCATTATTTCATTCTCTTGAATGAAAAGTTATTGATGGTTTCTATGATTTGCTGTTTGACCCACTCATTCTTTAGGATTAGATTATTTAGTTTCCAATTAATTTTTAGTCTATCTTCCCATGGCCCTTTATTACATGTAATTTTTATTGCATTGTGATCTGAAAAGGATGTATTGACTATTTCTGCATTTCTGCACTAGATTGTGAGGTTTTTATACCCTAGTACATGGTTAATTTTTGTCTATGTGCCCTGTACCACTAAGAAAAAAAACTGTGTGCCTTTGTATTCTCGTTCAGTTCTATCCACATTCAGTTTTCTCCAAAGGTCTAAAATATTTACCTTTTCCAGATTTCTCTTCACCTTCTTACCTTCTTTAATTTCTCGCACTTTGCATGGAAACAAAAGCCCATCTTTTTGATAGCAACCTTGCCCATAATTAGAAGACTTCAAGAGACTGAAAGGAGATTTACTTTTCCCTTATCCTGTAGTGGAGATTCATTCATATATTGGTTGGACTAAATGGTTGCTGCAGCTGCCTTTACTCTGAATTTCTGTGATTCTGGAATTTGGGTGAAGTTTTTGGTAGGGATGTGGAAAACAACATTCATAGAAGAAATGAAATGAGTCTTACACAGAGGAAAATGGGGAGCTACATGTTAGGTGTGAGTATATAGAAATGTATAGTCAGTGAAGAAATTTGAAACACAGGAGTAAAATATACTATCAAGAAAATTTATTATCGTATACTTCCCTCCTTACCCTTGTATACCAGTCCCACAATTCCCAAGCACACATGTATTAATTAGTTCCCCAGGAGGTGATTCACCACAGCTTCCCTGAGGGTTCTTGGAATTACCTTAAAGGATCAAGAATGTTTTCTAATAACAGTTTCTTTGAAATTCTCCTGTGGTGTGTTCCCTGTTGATTATCAGTTGATCAGCCAGAGTTCATTGGATTTTAATAAGGGGTTTTTAAATGATATAGTATTATAAGAATAGCTGATACAAAGAAAAATGTCCCAGAAGTCTGGAGCACATTCTCCCATAAACATGCATACTCTCTGGGGAGAGTGAGCTCAAACTTAGAGAGCACATGTGTCTAAAGAATGAATTAATGGTTATTGGAAGTAACCACCCACAGGAAATGTAATGGGATGGGTTGAAAGAATGAGATAAACTTATGGGTCTACACGTTTTGCAAAATCAATCCCAGCAGAACATCATCAGCAAATCTTAGGGAGTGATTTGAGGAGGCACATCATTTCTCCCTTCATAGAGTCTTTGTGAAGTTCCCCATAAGGGCAGCTCTCTACAGAGATCTGAGGTTTAGTGCTCTTCTTGTGTCTTGATGTTGTCTTATCTCAATGTGTCTACTTTTTCTTTGACATGTCAGCACCCAATCTGTTGTTATTCAATGGATACAACTATTGATACTGATGGGGTGTCCACATTTTCTGGTTTATCATGGTTTACAAGTTTGTCTTGTGTCAAGGGAAGGATTGCTGTTTGTTCTTTTTTCTTGAAAAGGACCATGACATCAGGAAGGTTATGACATGACATGCAAGTGAATTGGATTTGAGAGAGGGTTGTGCAAAGTCACCAGCCTCACTTTCACCTCTGGAGCCCTCTGGGTTCAGTGGCCACAAGTAAATCCGGATAACAGGAGAAGACCCAGGGTGTGATGGGGAACCTTGATCTTTTCAAGCTAAGGTCTTTAACAGGTCTCAGTTTGACTGAGGCCTCAAGGGAGGGAAGTAGAGAGAAGATAGAATTACTCCTCCCCCTACCCTCAGTTACAGGTACATAGAGCTCCCAGGATTTATTGCACTTGCTCCTAGAGTCCCTTTTCTGACACGCTTATACCTAGAAGTTTCTCCAATTCTTTAACCAATCCCAATACATTTCCTGTGTAGGCTTAGCTGATTTCATCCAATGACACAATGTCTTGAAGTGATTCGAGACCTAGTTTATACTTTTGGTTGACTGATTCTGTAATTTAATCAAAGAGAATTCTCTAGCTGCCTTAGGAAACAGGGCTCCATCTTTTGTTACTATTGTATATGGTTTTGTTTGATTCTTTTAGGAATCCATTGTAATCCATTTTACTGTCCTAGAAGTGTATTGGAAAGCCTAGTATTATCAAAGTGTTAATTGCTTTAAATGGATTCTCCCTTTTAAGCTCTGACTTCAGGATATTAGTCTTTATCTTGACATACTCAACCAGAACTTTTTCTGTGATAACTTGGGATTGATTATGTCTTGTATTTAGCTACTCTGCCATCGTTCTACTCAACTTCCTGATTTAGACTCAAAGTTTCTAGTCTCTATTGTTCTTGGACTTATCTTAAGAATCTTAAACTTATCATTTCTGAATGACCTTTTGATATAAGTGAGAATGTTTCTGAGAGCTTGAGCAGCATTTTTTTTTGGAGGAACCTTACACATTGCTAAAGGGACTAAGTGGCACAGTGGATAGAGTCCTGGGTCTGAAGTCAGGAAGTCTTGAAGGCCAGAGTTCAAAACTGGCCTCATATACTTATCACCTCTGTGACTCTGAGCAAGTCCCTTAGTCTCTATTTGTCTCAGTTTCTTCATCTGCTAAATAGGTATAGTAATAGCACCTACTTTCCAGGATTGCTGTGAAGATTAAATGAGATATTATTTGTAAAGCCCTTACCACAGTGGCTGACACATAGTAGGTACTACATAAATGTTGATTATGATTATTGTCATTAATATTATCCATATAACTGAGCAGTCACCATTTATATAGTGGGCCTTGCACTTGACTCAATTTCTTTTTCCTGCTCTAGAGAATGAGAAGTTGGATTGTTTCAAGGTCTGTATCTTATGATCCAAAGGAACATACACAGGAATTCTTAACACTTTGGGCTTGTGTCCAAAGGGGCTTCCAAGAACCTGTGACTAGAGATGTGAGGAGAATCTCCTGTAACCACTTTAATGGTAAATATTGCTGACTCCATTGTAGACAGAATAGATGATTGGAATGTGGGAAATTTTGTTGGCCCCTTTGGGGGTTATCTCCAATGAATGTGGATCCTATCTCAGCTCTCCGTAAGGGAACAATCCACAAGTCTTTATTAAAAGGAATTATTCTAGGTTCTAGTGATACAAAGAAAGGTAAACACAAAGATCTAAAGACACATGTTTTAATGGAGAGAAAAATAGGTAGAAATCTAAGCACATGCAAGATGTACAATATTAATTTGAAAAGGAATGGGATTAGCTTCATACACTGTAAAACCTCATTAAAAGTTTGGGAAGTGAATTAAGGCAGACAGAGACAAAGTTCCTTACACTTTCTCAGGAACTAAACTTAATGAAAATCCAACATCCTTTGAATGTATATTACTGTATGTGTCTTAGGTAACTATATGTGCTTCTGCAAATTTCTACTGTTGGATAATGTCAACATTAACTAGAAACTCTTTGGTAGTATTCCATTTGGGAAAGAATGCACAGTGTTTACTAATTCATTAGGCTTAGATGGCATGCCACTGATGTATCATTCTCTACCAGTGCTTGTGAATCAACTGACTTCAATTCCTTGGCTGACTCTGATGTGAACTGAAATCAGTAGATTTCAGTTAATACAAAACTTCCCTGACTGACTCTGACAGCAGACACTATTTGGACATTCCAGGACACTTTTTCTCTCCTTCTTTATATGTGTTCTGCTAAAAGTTGTGGACTCCATGATGAGAGAACAGGCATAGATTAAGAAAAATGATACTCTATTGGGAACCAGAAGAGTGAAATTCAAATCTGAAGTCACTTATTACCAGTGTGACTTTAGGCAAGTAAAAGCACCTCTCTGGGCCAGTTTTCTTATTGGTAAAATGGGAGGGGGCATAGATGAAATAGCCCCTAAGGTCCCTTTAAGCTCTGAATGAGTGGGTTGGACTAGGTAATCTCCAAGGACCTTTCTCAGCACTGAATCTATCACTGATGCATTATAAATCTATGGACTATAAATCTATCATCCCTAGATCATTCCACATGAGTATCAGTGAAAGGAACCATGTATTATCTAGTAAACATGTTTTTTTTTTAATCTCCCCAGCACCAGGCCAAGCATTCATACAGAGAATAGTCAACAAGCTTTCACTAAGCACTTACTCTGTGTTAGGCATTGTGCTTAATTCTGGGGATACAAAGAAAGGCAAAACCAAAATGAAACAAAATAGCCCATGATCTAAAGGTACATATATTTTAATAGAAAATATGTAGAAATCTAGGTACATGGAAATTATATGAAGACAATCAGGAAAGGGATGGGGTTAGCTTCACACACAGTAGATACTCAATGGATTGTAGTGACACTAAATAATGAGTGAATGATCAAAGGAGCCAAATTTGAATCCTGGATTTATGATGTGTCCCTTGGGTAACATTTACCAAGTTACTTCTCTGGGACTCAGTTTTCTCCTCTGGAGAATGAGAAGGTTCAGCAATATAGCCTCTGAATTCCATTTCCAGCCCTAACTCTGTGACCCCAGGATCCTGTGACTGTGTATGAGATATTACAAATAGCAGAAAATAAACACATAAAAGGGAAAGGGATCCTTGCTTCTTTAAACATCTGCATTTCTGCACTATATAACTTCTGCAAGATTTTAGGAGGGAATCATGACAGCATTGATGAGAATATTGGCAGTGCTTTGGGAGTAGCAAAAGACCAAGGAATTTTTAACGGAGTCCAGGCTAGTATTTTGTCAACTTACTCATTTCTTGAGATTATATGTTAAAGGGATGTAGCTGAAAATTCCTGGCCCAACGGTCTTCCTTCCTGCCTTAATGTAGATGCTTTGCCCAGCTGGAGTGTGCTCCCTTTGGGCACTGCCCATGAATCTAAGGGAGCACTGTGGAGGGCTACATTTAGGAAACCAATCCAAGTGGTCTCACTTCACTTCCCCCATAAGATTGAAGGAGATGATGGAGGGGTGTGTCCAGGCTCTGTGGGCCTTCCCCACTCCAGTCCATCCTCCACAAATTCCTCCAGTGGCTTTCCTAAACCAAGGTTGATAGTCATCCCTCCATTCATTAAACTCTTGCACTTCTTTAGCATCTGGAGATCATTTATTTGGCTTTCAGATTTGATTTTTTAAAAATTAAACCCCTTCACACCTGGGTCCTATCCCCTATTCCAATCATTTTATGCTTGCAGATTGATGGATTGATTCCATGTCCATTTGAGCTGCTTAGAATCCTGAGACTTTTCCCATCCACCCCTTCCTGGAGGACTGCTCATTGTGAATAAGTAGTGAAATGTCCAGGTTCCTTGTTCTATTCTGAGGTTTCAACCTTGTCTCTAGAGAGTGAAAGGACTCTTTTCTTAAAATGAAATCAAATAACTCAAGGAGGAAGGGAAGGAGGAGGAAAAGAGAATGTGGGTGAAAAGCACACTGTGGACCCTGGGATAAGCTGGTGAACAATCATGTGTTACTCGGCATTTTGGCTGAACTGACTCTGGTGAGGCTGCCCCATTTATTTACCTTCCCAGCTTGAAGAGACACAGCATGGGGAGCAGCCAAGAAGAGGAGGATCCGAATGGGGAAAGGGAACAGAGCTTGGCTCCAGGTCTATTGACTTTGGCACCAGCACTCCATGAAAAATGATTCCTCAGATAAAAATAAATGAGACTCTCCAAGTATTTGAAGGAGAAGAGTTCTCTTGGAAAAGTTCATAAAGACTCATTAATCCTGGTCCCTGTTTGTTGCTCGGTGGCATGAGCCACACTGGTATTCTTTGGGGCTTGCTTTGGAAAAAAACTTGCCTAACCCAAGCAGCCATTTGTCACCACGGGCATAAAAGTGTCAGCTCATGTCGAATGGATGCTGTGGAGGTTCGTTATGGTCTGGTTAATCGTATTTAATGTGACTGGGTGACATCATTCCTTCACTTACCAATTGGAAAAATCAAAAGGCCAATCATGACCATTTTAAAAAGTGAGAAATATGTTTATTGAATTGGATAAAACATGAATACTAGAAAGGGAATCACTGGGGGATGTATCTTTAAAAGACTTTTAAAAGGAATTATGGTGGGACTATATATGGAGTATTTACTCTCCACTTATTTTCATCCTAATTTACTTACTTTGTGTGTGTGTGCATGTGTGTGTGCACGTGTGTGTGTGTGTTATCTAACATGCGGCTAATGTGCCTTCAGCAATTCATTTTGCCGACAGCACGGTAAATTGCTGTACAGCCTTACCCCTTTATTAGTGGCAATTATTAAATCCAATTTTCGTTGTACTTACCACGCTGCCTCTGCTGCCTACAGGGCATCCCAATGGGAGGGATATGAGTTATAGCTTCTCTCCTTCAGCTCTGAGCCTTCCCCCCAATCCATTTGGTCTATTTTCGGCAGGATGTACCCTGCCTCTGTTTACACTGGCTGCATTTCCTCATTACAGACCCCTGTGTGGCATAGAGTAGTGGAGGGGAGGGGAGGGCATGTGGAAACCTTGAAAATGTTTTAGTGAATAAAATATAGCCTGAGATCTCTCTTTAGGCTGGAAAATCACAGAATAAAATAAAAGCCACCCTTACAACTGGCCTTTTGTTTCTCTTCTTTTTTTTTTCTTTGAAACATGCCAAATATTGAGAAGGGACTTCCTACATTGTGAGACCAGCATATTAGCCCATGTTAAGTCCATGAGTGAATTCTCATAGGGCATGTAACTGCATTATTTCATTTTTGAGCAGCAAATTGGGGTGCAGGACATATGAAACATATTGGAGAAAATGAAGTTAGAGCCTCTTACCTGTCATAAGCCCTGGTAGACCCTCCCTTTGAGTTTTAGAGGTGGGAAGTCTGCATAGGACTACTTGCTTTCCCCACTCAGGGGTCATGGTTTTAGAAGCTACAATATGCTTCTGAAACACATTTTATTTGCAAATGATCAGAGGATCAATTTCCTGACCCCTTTTGAGTCCATTACAGACATTCTGATTTTGGATAAAATTTTCATGAACATTCCTTGCTGATGGAGGATTGCAGGAACAGATCATTTACAATGCAGGCAACTATGGTGAAAACAGAATCCCATTGTCTACCAGAAGATGAAAACACTAACATACTTCAAGTGAGATTCCTGGGAAAGCAGATGCTTGCTTTCTACCTTTTCTCATTGAATGCTTAGTGGTCATGTCAGTTGCCTTCCATGGTAGCTGCGTGGACAAACCTTTTGGAGTCATCTCTAGATCATGGCTTGGAAAGCATAACCATTGCCAAATTGTACTGATTTGACTGTGATAGCAACTGCTCCGTTGGGAAGCTTTCTTCAAACTATCTATTCTCTGCATTGTTTTCCTGTGGTCACATCATGATTCCATGTTCAACATAAGATGGTTCTTTGGTGGCCCCAACCAACTTCCATCTTATTTTGACTGGAACTCATTTTGGATGTCACCTAGCTTGTGTTCCATGAGTTTATGGATTCTTGGATCAGGTTCCAATTTTTGTTGCCATTCAGGTGAGGGACTCTTGCTATCTCTGATTCAGAATTGTATCATGCCAGGTTCAAAAACTGGAAAGAGGCATTCCTTCCAATGCAATTGAATCCATCAATCAACATTTATTCATTATTAAATACGGTATATCTCAGAATCCTACCCTATCATACGAAGGGAAAATGAGATCTTCTGGGGAGGCAGGAGTTCTCTTTGTTTTACCTTTTGGGTCCAGCATCCAGCACCATGCCTGTTTCAAAGGAGGACTTGCTAATCAACATGCCAGGCCATTTGCCATGTGTAGTGACACAAAGATGCAAGTAAAACAGTCTCTATTCTCAAGGAGCTTCCATAAAGGGAAACAACCTGTGTCAACAAAAACCATTAACGAAGTCAACTAATACAAGGCAGCTTCAGTGGGTCACATGAGCAGTTGGGAGGCTCAACTGGAAGGCTGTGCTTAAACCAAGCTTCAGAGAAAGGGAGGCAATCCAAGAAGCAGCATTGAGGAGGGAGTGTGCTGCTAGTATTGGAAATGGCCTGTGCAAAGGAGCAGAGATGGGCTAGTGTATGGGAGGAATAGGAAACAGTTCCATTTGATCCAACAAGGATGCATTAAGCATCTCCTGTGTGGGAGGAATGGCAGAGAGAAGGACCAAACAGAAGAACACCCCCCCCCCCACTCACAAGGAACTGCTCTTTTCCCTTTCTTTTACAGGGGAGGAAGCTAATGCTTACATGGTGGAAGTGACCAGCTCCACTAAGGTCACCCCACTAGCAAGTAGAAGAGTAAAGATTGCCAGTAAGTGTCCAACCTTCCAGACTCACTGGTCTTTCCTCTCTAAGCCTCAGTGCCTTCATCTTGCAGGAAGCCTTGGACTGTACTCTGACAGACAAGCCTTTTTCTCTGCAAAACAAAACAGCAGAAAAATAATTCCTCAGCTAGAAGAATGAGGGGCAGGCCTGGCATACTTGGAGTGCCCTTGGCAACATGGCAGAGGGAAGAGGGTCAGCAGATTTGGAGGCAAGAACCCAGGGGCCAAATCCAGGTTTGTCCAACACTGCCTGTGTGACGTTGGACAAAGTACCGCTTTTCTCTGATACTCAGGCTTTTCCTCCATAACAGGAGTTGAATGGACTGGAAGCTATGGCCACGGTCAGACCTGGGAAAGATTGGGCAGTGGGTGATGAGTGTGTCTGTGTTCTTCCTGCCCTCTCAGATTTGCCTCCTTTTGACCCCCTGAATTGTCCATGCCTCTATGTTGCCTTTCAATGTAGCCCAAGTGCCTGGTATGTTGTTGTTCAGTCATTTTTTTTCAGTTGCGTCCACCTCTTCACAGCCTTATTGGGGTTTTCTTGGCAAAGATACTGAAATGATTTGCTATTTCCTTCCCCAGTTCATTTTTGCAGAGAAGGAGACTGAGGCAAATAGGGTTAAGTGACTTGTCCAAGATCACAAAGGTAGTAAATGTCTAAGGTCACATTTGAATTCAGGAAGAGTAGTCTTCTTGATTCCAGGAGATGCAGTAAGTGCTTAATAAATGCTTGTTGACACCAAAGACATCACCAAGGCTAGAAGTTCCCCTGTGGTTTTTGAGGCCCTGGAACAATCACTTACTCTGTTCAAAACTTAACAGTCCCAATGACTCATTTCTTCAACATTCTTTCCTGCTAAATAAAACAGGAGGGGGAGATCTAACAGGTCTGTGGGTTGTCCCTCTTTCAAACAATTTACACTTTCAACAAGGTCTTTTTTGAGACAGTACTCTGGCCCAAGAGCATTCCACTAAATTCTGAAACTGAGTTAGGTGGCAAGGAGAGACTTGGGGGGAGAAGCTCTCAGAGGCACTCACATTCTGTGGTCCAGACTCCATCTGTCCAGTATGGCAGCTTGGAGGTTGATGGCTCCTATGCACTCAGTCACACTCTTCACTAACACTGTTTCTGTGCCCAGGGAGAGAGACTCTACTGAAGGAGAGCATGACCCCAAACAGCCAGAAACTCCTAATAGCTTTGGCCTGCTAGGGTTTGCTTTGGAATCACTGGCCTGAACCTATCAGGAAAGGCTCAGATGTGAGGACTGTGGAGAAAGGAAAGACAAAAGCTGGTTCCCATGGGGTAGACAGGGGAGTGAACAGAGCTGGGCAGCTTCTGTCCATGGGGCTCAGTCCTTTGTCAGCAGGCTTGCTCATCACACAGGCACACAAGGTTTCTAGTGTTCAGAAAGGATGTGTGTGAGTGCACGCATATGTGCATGCATGTTTCTGTATATGAGTATGTGTGTGTCTGAGCATGTGTATATGTGTGTCTGTATGTGAGTCTGAGCCTCCGTGTACATGTGCATGTGTGTATGCACATGCATGTGTGTCTATATGCAAGTTGTGCACATGAGTGTGTATCTGTGTATGTGTGCATATATGGTGTGCCTGTGAGTGTATCTAAGTGCGTGTGTATATGTATGTGTATATATGTGTTTTCATGTGTGCATCATCTCTGTGAGCATGTGTATGTGTGTGCATGCCTGTGTGTGCATGCATGTGTATGTGTGAGTTATATACACAGGTGTGTCTATATGTGAGCATGTGTGTGCATATATGTGTGCCTGCGAATGTGTGCATGCATGTGCATGCACATACATGTTTGTATATTGATGTGTGCATGGATGCTTGCTGGTGTCTGTGCATCTGTGCAGGCATGTGTATGTCTGTATGTAGGTGCACATATGTATGAGCGTGGGCATATGTGCATGAGTGTGAGTGTGTGTGTGTTTGTGTGCATGCATGCACATGAACTTGCAAAGGGAAGCAGACTACCTACAGCAGGTGGGGGGAGGGCCTGGAGCTGCCTCTGACCTCCGCACTTGCCCTAGTTTCATAGTTTTCAGCTGCTTCCTTTGAAACTCCTAGATAGGCCTTCTCCAGGGACTACTGAAAACTCTAGAGGCAGCTTAATCCTCCTGGGTAAATTATCCATAGAATTGCCAAACCCATCTGATAATTTTAAACACAGCCTTAAAAATAATGAAAGAATCTGTCAATGCTTCTTACTCTTAATCAGAAGAATTGGGGGAGCCACAGGGAAGCTGCTGTCCCAGATGTGCACCTGACCCTCCATGGATGAGGGAAGTCAGTTCCCCTTCTGGAGTGTGGAAGCCCCAGTGCCCTGAGTGCTCCTCTACTCTTGTTGGCTCTTTCATTCATGCGTTTAAGTTTCTTTCCTTTTGTTGGTTCATCCACTCTCTTACTACCTTATCAGGGATCTTGTCCTGGGGCGAGGATGCTTCTCCAGGAGACAGCAATTATCTTAGGCCTCATGGTTGGAATATTGAGAGCCTTCAGTCATGATTATAAAAAGAAGAGCTTTGCTTTCTTCCTTCCCCCCTCTCTCCCTCCATTCCTCTCTCCCTTCTTCCCTTCCTTCTTCCTTTCCTTCCTTCCATCCTTTCTTTCTTTTCCTTCCTTCCTCCTTTCCTTTTTTCCTTCCTTCCACCCTTTCCTTCCCTTCCTTCCTTCCTTCCTTCCTTCCTTCCTTCCTTCCTTCCTTCCTTCCTTCCTTCTTTCCTTCCTTCTTCATTCATTTCCCTCTCCTCCCTTCCCTTCTCTGGTCTCAATGGACTCTTGTCTCTAGGAATTTGCAGCCATGCACAGTTCAGGAAAGTAGCCTAATCATTGGTTTTTTACAATGAAAGTGGATGGGAAAAGCCAGCTCTCTTTCAGGTGATTTGTGAGTGACATACCTGGTTCCTGGAGACTTCAAACACTCTCGATTCCTTTTTGCCTCATCTTCCAAGTGTGGGCTGCTGTCAGGCAGCTGTCTCCCCCTGCTTATCCCTTGGCCCTCCCCCAAACAAAGGGACTGATAGATTCTGGTCCAATGTCCTCATTTCGTCATGTTTCATTTGTTCTGCAGTTTCAGTCAAATACTCCCTGGCCCCCACTTTCTGCCTCAGTCATGTGCCCACAGTGTGACTGGTTTCACTGGAACAACATTTCAGCATTAATGATTTTGGCAAAGTCACTTAGCCTTTAAAGGCCTTTCCCCTTTTTGTCTCTAAAAGCAGGGGATAGGATCTGAGCATCTCCAGGGCTCTTTCTGCCTCTGAGGAAGGTTCACTGAGGGGGAAGAGGCCTGGATGTGCAGTTAGGGGACCTTGGTTCCAATCTTTTTTACCTACATTACCCTTGGTAAGCCATTCTACCTCTCTGGGCCTCAGTTTCCTCATTTGTAAAAGGAGGGAGTGGGGCTAGATGGCTTCAGATGTGCCTTCTAGATAGAAGCCCATAATTCAATGTATAGAAATCAAAACTCTTAAGGGATGTGTTATCCTTAGCAAGTCATTTCCTGCCTCTGGGCTTAACTTTTTCTTCTGTAAACTGAGGAACTTGGCCTAGAAAATGTGCATGGCCCTTCAAGTTCTAAATGACCTATTTCAAGAAAGGTGTCTCTGAGTCTCTGCTTCTGTGATTTCTGGTGACCTTTATAAACTGGCAGCAAACACCACGAGGAGCATCCCTTTACCTAAGGGACAGCCACGAGGAGATCTGGGGACTGCTGGAAACAGAATCTTGGGGACCAGGACTGTTTTCAACAACCTCATGTAAAAAAAACTAAAAGAAAGAAAGAGAGTAAAGAAGAAAGAAAAAAGAGAGAGGAAGGAAAGAAAAAGAAAGAAATAAGGGAGGGATACAGAAAGGAAAAAGAAAAGAATGAAAGAAAAACAAAAGGAAGAAGAGAAAGAAGGAAGAAGAAAGGAGAGGAGAAAAAGGAAAAGGAAGAGAGTAGTTTCTTATTTCCAAATGTTGAAAGGTAGACAACTAACAGCGTATTTTAATTACCTGAATGCTTTAACACGGAAAGTAGTCAGTTTATAGTTACCTTCAATATGTAGACTACAAATTATTAGTGCATGAAAACGGCATCCAAGTTCTGTTGCTGGGTCTAGTAATTTTGGATATTTTCCATGCTATTACTGCCTGCTCCATATACCTTTACTGGTTCGTTTTGAAATAAACTTAATGGCACTCTGCAGAAATGGACTGCCTACTGAGAATGGAAGCCTGCTTGCAAAGATGGACTGACTTCCTACTGGGAGGCACTGATTTGGCACAAACAGAGAAATGCTTTAGCATTAATTTACTCGAGTATCAAATTATTCAAAATAAATAATTAAACTCATTTTGAGGAGCTGGAGTAAATATTTGCTTTCAATATTTTGGATCCATTAACACATATCCCCTATTGAAAGAGGCCAGGACACTGCAAGTTCCTCTGCTGCGCCAATGCATCCTAAAGCTGCTACAGGTTTTTTTCCCTTCAGGCATCAAATGTTGTTTCTCTGTCCCTGAAATTCCTCTGTGATGCAGCCCCCATTGTGCTTCTCTGGCTAGTCCATCATTCTCTTGCTGCTTGTTCTGGTGATAGCGTCTGTAGTCCTTTCTTCCTTATGAGTTCTGGGTCCATGCCGTGGCTGCTGAATTTTTCTCTAGGTGTCTTGATCCTTGGGGAGATATTGATCAGGCCTGGGCTGGCTCTCACACATAGGCTCCCTTTTGGAGAGAGAGGTCCTCAATGTCTCACTCGTTGTTTCTAGTCACCACCATAGCCTTAGTCATGTTTGGCCCTGTAGCCATAGACCAGGCTGAAGAGTCCTATCTGCTCCAGTGCCAGGTGGCACTCGGACCACAGTGGAGGCCACATAAAGGTGTCTGGAGATGCTTTTCTTAGCTCCCATGCTTTATTTAGAACAGGAAGAAAATGTGTGTGTGTGTACATGTGTGTGTGTGTGTATGTGTATGTGTGCACATGAGAGAGACAGACAGACAGATAGAGACAGACGTGGAGAGGAAGAGACGAGAGAGAGAGAGAGAGAGAGAGAGAGAGAGAGAGAGAGAGAGAGAGAGAGAGAGAGAGAGAGACAGGGAGGGAGACAGAGAAGCTATATGTAGCTCATTATGTTCATTATTTTTCTCATCACTTTTGTCATCGTCTCTGGAGATGTCATAGGGCATAGGTGGAAACTAAGGCTGAGTCCAGGTACTCCCAAGGCTGGATCAGTGCCCACCTCATGCTGACCCTGAGGGATGAGAAAGGCAGACCATTTCCGCTTCCTGTTATCTCCTGATTTAAGGAGGGCAGTGCCCCAAATGAGCCCCAGAGAGAGACAAGAGTTAATTGCATGAAGGCCTTTCTAGTCCCTACATAAAAGTCAGACAATTTCCATTTGAAAAGGCTGACTCTTAATGAGTTCTATTCCATTAACCCATCACTCCTTAAAGCATGGGGGCCCCTTTGAAGTCAACAAGGTGTATTCTGGGTACTGTAAACCACTCTGGATCCAAAAGACAGCTTAGTCCCAGACTAGAGGCAGCAAGACCCAGTGGGAACTAGCATGATCTTGAAATCAGAGGCTCTGGGTTCAATTTTGCTACTTACCACAGTATGTGCCTCTGCAAACTCACTCTGCAAGTCATTTAATGGTTCTGTCTCAGTGTCTTTCAACTTTCCGTAAATGATTCTCCAAATCCCTCTGCATACCTGGTTGTCCTGGAGTCTTGCTCTGTGGTGTCCTACTCTGGGGGCTAAGACATCTCTGTTCAATGGAAAAGATCACCAAGGAGCAGAGGGACCTTGGCACTCACATGGGAATACTGACTCCATGGTGCTCAGTTTCTGCCAGGGCTCTCAGGTGCCCCCTCCTCCCTAAATGCCTGTGAACACTGAGCTTTCTCCGTTGCTTTAAAATTCTTCCCTGTGGGTAAGGCTCATCACACTTCCTTTGACCTCGGTGAATTAAAGGTATGCATTTCTTTTAAGTTTTAACAAAAGTATTTATTCTGCCTTTCCTCCTCCAAATATCTTTTATTCATGGGGGAAAAAAATCTTCTGATCTATTTGGTGGAGTCGTCTTTTTGGATGTGTCTGAGTAGCATATTTTCTGCCTCCGTGTTCAGCAAATAGTCCTGAACAGAGGTAATTGGAGATCATGGTCTGTGTTCTTCCCTCCTCTCAGGGCAGGAGGAAATTTGCTCAGATGCTAATCACTGTAGGCATGGATTTCATTTCCATTATTTGACAGTATCACAAGCAGGTCTCAAAGCCCAGTAAGAGGCGGGACCTTGAATACAGCCTGCACAGAGAATGAAGCAGGACTCTCTGGGTCTGGCCTTTATTCTTGCTTTTTCTAAATGTGGTGCTTAATGATGATGTCAGTCCCCAAGGGGATCACAACATACCAGAGTCTGTGCTGGGCATGGGCAGCGGCAGAGTGAGCACCTCTGGCCATCCATCTATGTCCTTGGTAAGAAGCTACAACAGTCAGTGAGGGACTCAGACAAGAGACAGGATGAAAGTCCATTGAGAAGATGGCAGATGGCTGTATGGGGTGGGTTGGGAACCTCCTCTACCTGACACTAACAAAAGGAGTCAAACCCAGCACTGATGCTCCTCACTGATCCATTCCTCATTGATTCACACATAGAGGAATGGGGAAAGCATAATGTAATGAAGAGTGAGCTAGAAGGACCTGGGTTCAAATTCCATTCCTTCCTCATATCAAGTCCCTTAACCTCCACTCTGACCCACATAACTCCCTAAGCATTAAACTGAAGAACAAATGTAGATCTGTATTAATGAGTGGGGGGCATTTTCATACAAGGGAATCCTTACAACGTCACAATCACAAGTAAAGGATGAGGGGAAATTAAGGTGATATGGTGACATGTATATGGGGAAAAATAGGATAAACTAGGTGGTTCTGAGAAAATTGCATGGAAAAACTGAGGGAGAGTTATATTGAGGAGCCAAGAGACATTCCAGGAAAAACTTTTTTCACCATTAGTGCCCCACTACGTGGGTGTGTATATGACTGGACATAGCTGAAGAAACTTACACACAGTAGGTGCTTTGCAATAATGTTTTGAATTTAATTAAATAAAAAACCCTCTAATATTAATATAGCACTTGAAAGTTTGCAAAATGTATAATATAGTATAACAATATAGAATGAGGTATGTCGATATTGTAATATAATTAGATGATATAATTATAGCATATTGCATATGCATGCTTAACCTACTAGATGTACCCCTGTGCATATACATATATAAACTCTATCCATCTAGCTGGTCGCCATATACATTGGAACTTCACAATAGCACTATTGGCTAGAAGAGACTAGAAGAATTTTCATCCTCATATTTCAAGGCAGGAAGAAATTGATGTGAAGCCCTGACAGATTAGAGGACTCACCAATGAAGACTCAGTCAGTAAATGGTAGTGGCAGAATTGGAACCCAGGATTTGATTACTCCAGGACTATTATTCTATTTATACCACACCCCTCACAATTTCAATCCCATCTTCCCAAAGTGAGTGTAGATTAGATTTGAGAAACCTAACTGGTATCAAAGCCTTCAATGTCTAGCTCAGGGTTTATTAGCTGGGGCTTCCTGTGTGTATGTGTTTGTTTCCATATACATAAGCGCACACATAGGCATTGACATGTATAGTGAGCGTATGCACATGCATGTATGTTTATATACGTGCAATATGCATTCTCACAGAATTGATTTCCTTATAATGCTGCATTTTCTTTTATGCATGGACAAGTAAGTTTCTGAGAAGAGGTCCTCAGATTTCACAGACGGCTGTTGAAAACAAGGCCACTATGCCCTGATCCAGTGCTGGCCTTCCTTTCCACAATTATTTTGTATCCCCTTTCCTCACACATTCCTCACTACAGTCACATTGCTCTGAAACCTGTTCCCAAGAACTGATATTCCATTTCTAGCCCTCATATCTTTGCCTAGGCAGTGCCCGGCATCATGAACTCTTGCCTTCATCATGCCTCTCTCCTCAAAAACAAAAATTTCTTTCTAGCACAGCACACATGTTTCTTCCTAGACAAGATCTTTTCTGATGCCCTTAGAGTGTTCACCATCTTGAAATTCCTGTGTGTTACCATGTTTATACCTCTGATTTATTTCTCTGATTAAGTTTTATTTTTCTTCCCTGCCCAGCCCAGGACTCTATGTTCTCCAATAGCAGGAGATGCTTCATGTTTCATCTTTGTATCCCGAAGTCTCCTATGGTTATTGGCACACAATGGGTGCATAATAAGTGCTTGTTCATAAATTGTCTGCATATGTTAGGTTTATGAATGGGTTTCTTCACAGCAACTGTGGGAGAGACACAATGTCAGACTTATTATTTCCATTCTAAAGATGAGGAAACTGTAGATCAGATGGCAAAGAGAGATCCTCCCATCTCATATATATAGTTAAGTGCCAGAACCAGGACTCAAATCCAAGTCTGAGGAGGTAGACCAGTACTATGAAAGGATTACCAGCCCTGGAGTCAGGCGTCAACCTGGGTTTAAATCCTGACATTGTCACTGAACAACTTTTGTAAATGTCATCGCCATCACCACCATTATCTCATCACCACCACCATGGACTCCCATGCAGCCCTTCAAGGTTTTCAGAGGGCTTAATTCACATTACTTCTTCTCTGAGGCCAAACTTGTTCATCATACTTTCACATCATTCAGATTGTTTTATGGTTCTTCTTTCCATTTATACTTTTCATTATGAATATTGTTTCCCTGGTTCTGTTGACTTCCCTTTGTCTCATTTCATATGAGTCTTCTCAAGATCCTCTGTATTCATTATGTTCACTGCTACTTACAGTACAATACTATTCATTTAAAAATAGATTTTATGGATATCTTTTGCTTTTATTTCATCTGCATTTTACCCTGTATTTGTTTCTGTACTCCCTTTCAAAGAGCCATCACTTAAAACAAATAAATGTATTTTGTGATATAGAGAAAAGAACATCAACAAATCCTTCAACATATTGGAAAAAATTGTATGCTCTGTGCACTTTCTGACACTCATGAGCCCCCCACAAGAAGTATGTTCTCACATGACTTGGAGCCAATCTTGAGCTTTCTATTTTTACCGCATTAAGTTCTGATTGTTTTGTGGTTCTTGTTCTTCCTACTCATATTTTTAGAGACAAGGTGTCTATTATTTTCCTGTGTATGTTTACTTTACATTAGTTCATATAAATCTTTTTCTACTTCTCTGTGTCCATCATGTTCTTCATCTTACAGTACAGAAATAATCCAATTGATATGTGTACCACAACTTTTTAGTGATTCTCAATTGGTGGGCATTTATTTTATTTTCAGTACTTATCCTACACTCCACTCTTAACTGAGATATTTGGTGCAAAGATTTTTTTCCCATTTCACTGCTTCCCTTCATTCTTGTTACATTGATTTTGTTTGGGTAAAAGTATACCTTATCATGTAATTAGAATACTCTATTTTATTTTCTAAAATTGATTTTATTCCAAGTTTGTTAAGGATTTGACAAGCATTTATTAAGTGCTTACTATATGCTAAACACTGGAGATACAAGGAAAAGTAAAAAAAACAAACAAAAAACTGGCTCCTCTCAAGGAAGAGACAAAATATAAATAACTGTACTTCATTAAGTCTTCCTTCCCTACATATAGTTGTAAAAGGTAGATGAGCTGCTTTGGTTTTAATTTTTTTTGGGGGGGGAGGGCATGAGGTAATTGGAGTTAAGTGACTTGCCTAGAGTCACACGGCTAGTAAATTTCAAGTGTCTAAGGTCAAATGTTAATTCAGGTCCTCCTGACTCCGGGGTCAGTGCTCTATTCACTGCACCATCTGGCTGCCTCTAATTTTTTATGATATAAATATCCCTTACCGTGCAGATAATGTATCCATTTTGAGTTCTTCATGATAAGTAGTATAAGATGTTGTTCTAAAAGTATTTTCTATCATGCTGTTTTCCAATTTTTTCCATTAATTTTTGCCAAATGAAGAATTCTTTCCTATATGATTTATGTTTGTAGGTTTATTGTACATCGGTTTATTTGCTTCAACTACTTTTGAATCTTCCTTGTCTAATCACTTCCATTGATCTTGTTTTCTATTTCTTTAATTGTTACCAAACATCTTTGATAACTTTTACTTTCCAGTATATTTTGTTTCTCATGTGCTACATCCCTTCATTCCTTCTTTTTTCATTTCTCTTAAAATTCTACTTTTTTGTTGTTCTAAATTTTTAAAATTTTGTTAAGTGCTAGAAAATAATCCCTTAGATAAAAGGAATGACAAGCAGTTGAACTTCAGAAAAACTTGGAAAGACTTATATGAACTGATGCTGAGTGAAATGAGCAGAACCAGGAGAACATTATACACAGTAACAGCCAGTGTGCAAGAACTGTTTCCGACAGACTTAGCCCTTCGAGCAATGCAAGGACCTAAAATATTCCCAAAAGACTCTTGAGGGAAAATATCATCCACATCCAGCAGACTATTTTCTCTTGTATTATGTTTTGTTCTGGTTTGCTTTTTCCCATGGTTTCTCCCATTCATTTGAAAATTGAAAGCAAATTAATTAAATTTAAAAAAGAAAGCAATCCTTTAGAAGTATGTTTATTACAGCGCTAAATTTGTGCATTGATTTAGGTAGGATTACTGGTTTTATTCCTTTTGTTTGTCCCAGTCATATGCACTAAATATTGGCTTGTGCCATTTCTGAAAGTCAACCCCATAATCAGAGAAGTATGAAAAACAATGACAGTAACTCTCACTTTGGAATGACCTTCTGATTTCTCTAAAGCCTTTAAAAGATGCAAGAAGAGCAATGACTAAAAATCTCATCTCTGAGGATGGGGGTTTCAGTGCTTACTAAATCATGACTTGCATGAAGCTTAATTGCTGTAAGTCTGCTCTCATTTCTTCAGACTTTGCACTCATGGGCCCATACTGATTTGCATAGCTAAAACAAGTTTGTCATATTATATAGGGACTGAATACATGCATATGGTTAACTGTAAAATCCTCATTTCCTTATTTTTCTTTTTTTGCTTGAAATATTTAGTCAAGAGTGAAGACAAGAGTCAGTCACCTCTTAGAGGTAGGGAGGCAACATGGATTCCTAGAAAGAGAAATGTCCTGAGAGTCAAGTGATTTATTTTCTACTTTTCTGGATAGCCTACTTAACTTTTCAATTCCTCAGTTTCCTTATCTGTACAATAGGAATATATGTTTCATTTACCTATTTCACTTCTCAACAAGACAAAAGCACATTGAAAAGTCTAAGATATTGTATATGTGAGGACTTAGGAAAGAGAGGGTTTATTATTGTTTCAAAAGAGCATAGATCTTCATATGATGTTGACTATGTCAATACCCTCACTTCACAGATAAGGAAAATTAGGGCCAGAGAAGTGACATGGCTTGTATATGACCACATAGGGAGCAAGTATCAGGAGAAGGATTTGAACCCAATCTTGCTGACTCTGAGTCCTCTTTGTGCTACAACATTCAGACTCTTGGTCAACTTGTCATTTGGAATCTCCTGTCTAAATAGACTTTTCCTGAAATATTCCACTGGATCCATGATCTCTTTGGCATGAATTGACCTTCCATTGGTAGAGAACCCATCTAGCAATACTTCTTACCAAGTTTTTTCTGTCAGTCTTCAATAGATAGCCCACATGTGAGCCAACTCTCCTCATATGTGGTCAATCAAGCATTCTAGTGACTCCTTCTTAGTAGCCCATCAATATTTAAACTAATCTGTGTCCTTGATGGTATTGCTTTTTCATGTATGTACACACACAGGTGGATATACACACAGTCTTATTATTAATATGCTACAGTTTTTTCATATCCACTGAACATTGCTCCATTTCTTAGAGGTGACTCCAATTTTGGGTCATCTAAGATGAGAGCATTTTATTGTTGTGACCATAAAACTTTATTGGATAATAAGTGAATATTCAAGGATCTGGTTTTGTGAATAAGGATGCTTTCTCTACTCAACGGGGTGGACAAGAACCAAGCCATTCCCATCTATGAGACTATTCTTCATGTTCACCCAGAAGCATAGAACAAGGGGCTCCTCAAATATTCTGGAAGCCTTTCTTGCTTTCTCTTGAGATCACAAGGATATCAGTGGAGATCACAGGCTGTCTTCCATCTACGCTTCACTCTAACCATGAGAGTATCTAAATATGTGTTGATTTAATGTGTAGTTTTATTGAATTCTTAATAGAATTTCTCTGTCTCTTTATCCATTGCAACTGGTCTTGGCATATAAGCTGAAATGATGGGATCATAAATTTAAAGCAAAGAAGAAATCTTAAGGACCATTGTGTCCAACCCCTTCATTTTGCAGATGGGGAAACTAAGGCACAGTGTTCTTATGTTATCTCTTCAGTGTCATATAATTAGTAAGTATCTGAGACAATATTTGAATGCAATTTATTCTAATTACAAGGCCAGTCCCCTTTTTGAATTCACTGGGGTGATCTTTTTGTAAATCCTGATCATGAGCACTACAGTAGAAGATGATGTTTCTACAACCCCTTCATTTTGCAGATGAAGACACTCATGTCCAAGAGAGGTTAGGTAACTAACCAGGTCAAACAGCTGAAAGTGGCTAAGCCAGAATTCAAGCCCAGGTCATGTCCTGCTAGGAGGGAACAATCTGTTCACTTGAGTGGCTATTTCTGCAAGAAGAAAGGTCTAGGGAGAAGTTCATTCTGGGTAACTGTTACTAGTAAGAAAAAGAAAGCTTGTGATCTTAGGCAGAGTCAGAGCCTTAAAATGTCAGAGTTGAAGACAAGATAGCTCATCTAGAATAGCTTGACTAGCCAAGATTACCAAAGGCAGCATTAGCTACAGATTAGGGTGCCAGGCAGGGGATAGAAATGGGAACTACAAAAGAAAATGTCTTTTCAGCCAATAAATTTGGGCTGGTGAGAAGGAAGACCATTCTGGGTCTTGAATGGGGCATCTTTTCCTACTGGCTTCTCTGCCATAGAAATTTAGGGAGGAAAGGCTAGAAAGAAAGATGTTTCCCTTACACACATGTCTAGATGACATATTGCTCTTTTCAGGATCTTAGGGGTGGCTTCTAGCCAAGACATCTTCCCTGATGTAATCAGGCTGCTTTGCTGAGGTGTTGGGCAATATTATTTTAAAAAACTTTCTCATATTTAATTGCTTGAGAAAAAATTGGTCCCATGATTAAGTCAAAGGAAATTATCCTATTTCTATATACAAATTGCTTCCCCATACATCCCTAGCAGAAGGTGAGCTCATTGGGGGCAGACTGTTCTTCTTTCTTGTCTTTGAATCTCTAGTGTCTATAACAGTGTTCTGCACATGATAGGCACTCAATGAATACTTGTTGGATTCTTGAAACATTAACTGGTCTTGGGTTGGCAGCCTCTTCCTAACACACAGAGAGAAAGATGCCTAGAGAAGTATAAATGATGGCCCTGTTTAAGTTTTGGACATAATGTCAATTCAACAAGCCCACCACCCCAACACATACTCCCTTTCACTAACTGACCTCCTAAAAATTTCACCTCTTCTGATTACTTCAGGGGGTGCCATGGACCCTGGCTACAATCATATTGGTAAAATGGGAAAACCTGAGTAGTCATGCATGCACAGCCTGGGCATGCTGGATTTGGTTTGCAATGGCTAATGAGCACTTTCACTTTGGATTTTAATGGTCATACTTTGATTTTTTGTCAGTAGGTTCTGCCACTCCCTGGTGGCAGCTAAGAGTGAGAGAACCTTCTGACCCTTCTACTGGGACCTGGTGAGTCCAAACCAAGGAGGCACCAGAACTTTGATCATGTGGAATCATGATGTACTTCTAGCCAGAGTTTTCTGCAATCACAAAAGCCTTTGATGATTTCTGGACTCTGCCCCATCTTTCTGGGGGCCCAGAGTATATGTTGCCATTGGCTCTATGCCATTCCTTTATTTTCTTTCATCTGCAGCTCCTAGAAGGGACAGTGAGAATGGAATTTGACTTGTCATTTGCATTTCCTAGGTAAAGCATTGGAAACTGATGATTGGCTCCTTCAGAAATGGCCCATTTAGCTCTGATTCCAACATGAAGAGGACATGTATTAGACTGGAAAGAGTCTTGCACTTAGAATCTATGGAGACCTGCATTCTAAGTTCACCTTTTTTGTTTTGTTTTGCTTTTGTTTTGGAGCAAGTTACCAAAAATCAACAACCACCCTATTTCTATCTCGCTGTAAAGTATACAAAGCATTCTATGTATGTTATCTCCTTGGAGCAAGTCCACTTCCTTGCTGTCTCTGTGTCTCAGTCTCCTTCCCTAAAGATGGAAGTGGCTAGACAAGAGAATATTTAAGGCTCACTTCCTAGAATGGGCCTTTTGGTTTGGATCTTATAAGTCTTTGCCCTTTATAGACTGATGCCCTAGATATAGAATATGGAGCCAAGAGGTTGGAGGCTGTGAGTTCTTTTTGGGCTCTGGGGAAGTGGGCAGGACAACTTTGTCTTCCGAATCCCTGAACCAGACAGGGTCTTGGTCTTTCTTGAAGAGACAGGCTTTGGCTAGGGAAACAGCTTGGCCAGGCAAGTCAGGCAGCTGCTGCTCTGGCCCATGTCACAGGGGTCCCATCGATCACAATAATGATCCCTGAAGAGCAGCAGACTGTCATTGCTGCCTGTCAAATAGAGAAAGCCAGACAGAGTGGGAAAAAGGGGGGAGTAGGAGGGAAGAACAATGACAGTCTGTCTCCCTTCTACATGAGAGAGACGGTGAGAAAGAGATAGAGAGAGACAGAGAGGACACAGAGTTAATTAAGACAAAGGGTGACAGAGGTAGGAAGGGAAGGGAGAAAGTAGAAGGAGAAAAGAATGAGAGGAGGGAAAGGAAGATAGAAAGGAAAAAAGAAGAGAGAGAGAAAGAGAAAAGAGGAGGAAGAGAAAGAAGAAATGAAGGAAATAAAGAAAAGGCAAGAGGAAAAGAAAAAGGAGATAAAGAAAAGGCAAGAGGAAAAGAAAAAGGAGAGAAAGAACAGGGAGGAGATAAAAGAAGAAAATAGGGGAAAGGGAAGAAAAAAGTGAAGAGAGAAAAGGTAAGAAGGAAGAGTAGGAAGAGCAAAAAGAGAGAAGAAAGAAGGAAGATAGGAAGAAATGGAGGGAAGGATGAAGGGAGGAAAGAAAGAATAAAACATGGAAGGTAGAGAAGGAATAAAAAAGGGAGGGACAGAGGGAATGAAAGAGATAGGGAAGGAAGGAAGTAGGGAAGAAAGTAGAGAGGGAAGGAAGGAGGAACTAGAATATATTATGATTCAAATCTCAATGATGAATATCAGAAATGTTCGGAAACCTCACTCACTAACTCCTAGCATCACCACAAATAAGAAAAATAGAACAGCACTGAAGAGTTTGCGGGGGGGAGGGGAGGTTATTGGGGGAGCAATATGCAAAAAGAGGGAAAAAGAGAATTAGAAGAATACATCAGGTAAAAAAAGGAACTTATCAGAAAGGCTGGCTCTGCTACTATATTCATCTGTCTATGGACACAGAGATGCATATCAATATTACTTTGATATAGACATAGTAATTACTTTGAGACAATCACAGAAAGTTAAGAATTGGAAGGAACTTCATAGGCGATCTAGCCCAACCCAATTTTTAAGTGACTTGTTTAAGGTCACACAGGCAGTAAGTAGCATAACCAGGATTCAATGTTGATTTTCTTTCTTCAAATCCCATATCAGAAAACAATAAAAATCTGCCATTATATTCAAAGCTCTTTGAGGTCTGCAAAGTCCTATCCATGCATGACGGCATTTGGGCCTCCCTGTGTACTCCTCAGGTCAGCACCATAAGCTTAATTATCTACATTTCATCCCTGGGTCCCAGTGTTCCGTTCCACAGCTAAGAAGTTGTAGAGGTGGAATTAGAGGTGGTCCACAGGTAACTACATCATTAGAGACTCTGCCAGTCAAGTAGAAGGCTTGGTAGAGGTCCCAGTGAGATGAGAAGGGGGAGGGCAAGAGCTGAAATAGATGGTCTCAGGACCAGCCTGGATAAGTGGTTAGAGGACCATCAACAAACCAAAGGGCCATTATACATGAGGAAAGCAATTTGTCAAGAAGTTCCAGAAGACTTCTCACCTTGAAACTTGAGTTTGTGTAGAGAGGTCTCCTCCTGCCCTTGCGCCCCCTAAAATCATACATATTTCAAATTACTAAAATAGATGTTTAAGGGAAACAGGAATGGTTAAGAAGACAGTCAATCCTTCATGCTTTGGGAAGATGACTATGTGAAAGTAGGGGATTAGCTGGCATGAGAACTGAAATCTACAGAAGGACAGAGAATTGTCCTTTTCTGTCCATTTCAACACCCACATCTCAAAGTTCTTATCCCAGAGGTTGGAATGAGAAGCTCTTTACCTTCTTTCTCTCTTTATTAGTATCTATCCCACCTCAAGGTAAGTAGGTGACAGTGGATATAGTACTGGATGAGGAGACAAAAACTGCCTGAGTTCAAATGTTATCCTAGACATTTAGTACCCATGTGACCCTGAGCAAGTGCTTCAATCTTTCTCATCTTCATCTTTCTCAGTTGTTAAAATGGGAACAATGAGTGAAAAAAAAACATTTTTAAAGAAATTGCTATGTGCAAATCACCATGCCAAGATCAGGGGATATAAACAGCAAAGATAGTCCCTGCTCTCAAGAAGCTCCCATTCTACTGGAGGAGAGGATACATAATAATGCTCACCTCACAAAGTCGTTGTGAAGACCAAGTGGGATAAAATACATGTAGAGCACTTTGCCAAGCTGAAAACACTTTATGTTATCATCACTATTATCACTATCACCACCTCCACCACCATCATTTTCATCATTCCTTACTTTTCCTTTCTTTCTCATTTTCTAGCTTCATCTTCACTTCCTTTCTTTCCCCCAAAACACAAACTCAAAACACTTAAACAAAAACTCCAAACAAAAACAAACTGGAAACCTATACCAAAATCCCACACTGGCAGATTTTGTGGCTGTTCTGGACATCACCCTCTACTTCTCATGTAGTGTTCCTCTTATTTTTCACTCCAAAGAAAGAAATTTACAACACGACCAAAATTTCTAAATTCAAGGTTGGAAGAGGGAGTGGGCAGGCTATATTGTAAGGGTATAGCATAGTTGATGGGCTCCACTACTAATCATGGAATGTGAAGAGAACTAAAGAAAATCCTATATCATTCAGACAACTATAAGGTGCAATGGATAGATATGGGCCTGAAGTCAATAATACCTGAATTAAAATCTGACCTTAAACATTGACTAGATATGTGACCCTGGGCAAGTCACTTAGTCTCAGTCTATCTCAGTTTCCTCACCTGTAAAATAGCAATAATAACAGTGCCTACCTTGCATGGTTGTTGTGAGGATCAAATGGATAATAATATCTAAAAGTTTTATCACATAGTGGATGCTATATAAATGTTTATTCCTTCCCCCTTCTTATAGTGCATGGGAGTACATTCTTTGTAAAGGATTTATGGATTAATGCATTAATCAGCATTAATAAGTGTCTATTATGTGCAAAATACTGTGGAGGAGATTCTCAGATGAGGAGGAGACATGGATTGGTAGCAACTGACATCCGTGGAGGTAATGTTGATATTCATGAGAAAATAGCACACCTAAACATTTCAAAAATCAGAAAGCCAAGTGCGTAATTCTAAGTCAGTTGTAGAGAATCTAGAGGACCAGCCAGAAGCATGCTGTTCATGTGGTATTTTCTTGTCATCTATGAGCTAACCATTCAGCATCAAGAATCCAGTCAAAAACACAGTTTGCAGATCTCTGCAGGGATAGACATTCTGGTTTTAACTTCCAGCGGACCTTTCGCTAGATGGAGTGAACTCACCAGCTGAACTGTCTCGAAGATAGGAGCAGACCTTGGCAGGCACTCTACCTACTTTGTAAGGCAAGTATCTGATCAGTCTTGGAGAAAGCTTTGCTTTCCTGTGCTACTGTTTTGTAAATGCTTGAAACACAGTCAGGAGCCGTGGTCATGTCACACATTTGTTTATTAAACCTAAGAGGGAGGAGAGAGGGAGCTAGCTCAAGTGATAAGTATAGGACCCACCTTGCAGGCACAATGTGTTACATTAAGAGGCTAATTTTGTATTATTAACTATAATCAGAAACACTGCATGAGGCTTGCCATGTTGACACGGTGCACTAGGTATGTTAACACTGCTCAGTGGGTGCTTGTGTTTGCACACTGCTGAAACTTTCTTACATGAAAACCAGAATATTAAAAATATATTGGATGTGCCTCCCTCCTGAACACAAATGTGGATGACTAGGGAGATGTTCTCATCAACAGTCTATAGGCTGAGCTGAGGACCCTCTCAGCCTGCTCCCAGGGCCTTGCCACACCAGCCTAACTGCTTCTCCAGCCTCATATGGGTCTGTCTTACTTATGTTTTCTCTGAGTGTAGTGAGGAGCACATTCAACTTGAAGCTGGCAGTGATTGTGGGCTCCCAAATAGGAGGGATTTCTCTTTACATTCTTGGAGTTCCAGGCAAACTGACTCAATTCAGGATTACTGAAAAGCCACAAGTCACTCTCTGTAGCTCCACATCACCTCAACTCTGCTTTATCATGAAGAACAAATGGAAAATAGCCCAAGTTCAGGAAGAAGCCCACCATTGAAATGAAGTATCCTTAGAAGGAAGTTGGAGTCAGGAGAGGTCTGTGTTCAAACACTAACTGTCTGGGTGACCAGAAGCATGTTTCTCATACATCACAGGACCATGAATTTGAAGGGACAGTTGAGTCCCTTTGTTGATCATATCCAATTTATTACGCATTTAGCTTTTTAGAAAAAGTCATTTCCATATTGTCTCTACATTAGACTGTGAGATGCTTGAGAGCAGGGGCTGGCTTTTGCCTTTCCTTTCCTTGCAGCCCCAGAACTTAGCAGAGTGCCTGGAACATATTGCTGTTGGGTCATTTTTCTGTTGTGTCCACGTGGAACATGGCAGGTGCTAGTGCTAGTTGATTGACTAACATAAAACATCACACACATTCTATCTCTCAAGAGATAGATGGACATCTGTGGGATACTGTAACCTTCCATGTTTGGGAGAGTTTTTTTTTTTTGTAATTTTCCTTGTCATTCTGTCTAATAAACATTGTTCCTTTGAATTAATGTGTTTTCTGGTTGTTTTGGTGAAAGAAAATTGTGATGCCTCCCAATTTGTGGTTTTGCCCCAATGTGTGCTTTGAACCTAGAAGTTTTGCAGTGAACCCTTTGAGTGAGGCCAGAGATACATGCTATAATAAGAAGAAAGCAAGATGATGCAGTGAACGGAGCTCTGAACTTGGAGCCAAGAAGATCTGACTTCAAATTTTGCCTCAGGTACTTTCTAGCTATGTGACTCTAGGAGAGTCACTTTACTACTGTCTGTCTCAGTTTCCTTATTTTTAAAACAACAACAATAATAGTACCTACCTAATAGGGTTTCCATGATGATAAAACAAGATATTTTTTAGTAATAATATTTTAATTTTCCTCAAGTATATGTAAACATTTTCTTAACATTTTTTAAATGTTGAGTTCCAAAGTCTCTGCTTTCTTTCTTCCATCCCCTACTCCATCTCTGACATGGTAAGTAATCTGTTTTAGGTTATACCTATGCCATAATGTAAAATATTTTCATATTAGTGATTTTGTGGAAGAAAACTTGAAGAAGAAAGAAAGAAAAGAAGGAAGAAAGAAAGGAAAGAAGAGAGGGAGCAAGGAAGGGAGGGAGGAAGGAAGAAAAAGTGAAAAATAGTATGCTTTGATCAGTATTCAGACTCCATCAGTTCTTTCTTTGGATGTGGATAGCATTTTTCACCGTGAGTCCTTTAGAATTGTCTTGGATTATTGTATCGCTGAGGAAAAACTAAGTTTTTGTTGCACGATATTGCTCTTACTGTGCAAAATGTTCCCCTGGTTCTGCTCACTTCACTTTGTATTAGTTCATGTAAGTATTTCCAGGGTTTTTTTGAAATCATCCTGCTCATCATTTCTTGTAAAAAAATAAAATTTCATTACTTTTATATATCACAACTTGTTTAAACATTAACCAATTGATGGGTATCTCTTCAGTTTCTAATTCTTTGCCACCATTTTTTGTACATGTAAGTCTTTTTCCTTTTTTGTTATTTTGCTAATTTATTTTTAGTTTTCAACATGCATTTCCATAAAATTTGGAGTTCCACATTTTCTCCCCATCTCTCCCCTTTCTCCATCCAAGATGGCATACATTCTGATTAACCTTTCCCTCAGTCTGCTCCCCCCCTTTATCATACCTTACTCTAATCCCATTCCCCTTTACTTTCTTGAAGGGTAAGGTAGATTTCTATACCCTGTTACCTGTATATCTTGTTTCCCAGTTGCATGTAAAAATGATTTTTTAACATTTGCTTTTAAAACTTTGAGTTCCAAATTCTCTCCTTTCTTCCCTCCCCATCCACCCTCATTGAGAAGGTAAGCAATTTAATATAGAACAACTATATTTCCCTTCATCCTATCCTGCCCCCCAGTTATTCTATTTTTTCCCTTGACCCTGTCCCTTTTCAAAAGTGTTTGCTTCTGACTATCCCCTTTCCCAATCTGCCCTCCTTTGTGTCATCCTCTCCTCTTATACCCTTCCTCCCTACTTTCCTTTAGGGTAAGATACCCAATTGAGTGTGTATATTATTCCCTCCTTAAGCCAAATCTGTTAAGAGTGAGGTCCACTCACTCCTTCTCACCTCCCCCCTCTTCTCCTCCATTGTGAAACCTTTTTCTTGCCTCTTTTATGTGAGATAATTTACCCTATTCTATCTCTCCCTTTCTCCTTCTTCCAATATATTCCTCTCTCACCCATTGATTTTATTTTTTAGATATCATTCCTTTATATTCTACTCACTCTGTGCCATCTCTGTCTGTCTGTCTGTCTGTCTGTCTGTCTGTCTGTCTATCTATCTATCTCCTCCTATTACCCTAATATTGAGAAAGGTCTCATGAGTTACAAATATCATCTTTCCATGTAGGAATATAAACAGTTCAACTTTAATAAGTGTCTTATGTTTTCTCTTTCCTGTTTACCTTTTCATGCTTCGCTTGATTCTTAAACATGAAAGCCAAATTTTTCTATTCAGTTCTGGTCTTTTCATCAAGAATGCCTGAAAGTCCTATATTTCATTGAATGTCCTTTTTTCCCCTGAAGTATTATACTCAGTTTTGCTGAGTAGGTGATTCCTGGTTTTAATCCTAGCTCCTCTGACCTCCAAAATATCATATTATAAGCCCTTCAATCCCTTAATGTAGAAGTGGCTAGATCCTGTGTTATACTGATTGTATTTTCACAATACTTGAATTGTTTCTTTCTGACTACTTGCAATATTTTCTCCTTGACCTGGGAACTCTGAAATTTGTTACAATCTTCTTAGGAATTTTCTTTTTGGGATCTCTTTCATGAGGCTATTGGTGGATTCTTTCAATTTCTATTTTATCTTCTGGTTCTAGAATATCAGGAAAGTTTTCCTTGATAATTTCTTGAAAGATAATGTCTAGGCTCTTTTTTGATTATGCCTTTGAGGTACTACTATAATTTTTTTAAATTATCTCTCCTGGTTCTATTTTCCAGGTCAGTGTTTTTTTCCAATGAGATATTTCACATCATCTTTTATTTTTTCACTCTTTTGTTTCTGTTTTATAATTTCTTGATTTCATATAAATCTCTAGCTTCCATTTGATTCATTCTAATTTGGAAGGAATTATTTTCTTCATTGAGCCTTTGGAACATCTTTTCCACTTGGTCAATTCTTCTTTTTAAGACATTCTTCTCCTCATTGGTTCTTTGGATTTCTTTTATCTCGGGTTAGTCTATTTTTTAAGGTATTATTTTGTTCAGTATTTTGGGGGTCTCCTGTAGCAAGTTGTTGACTTGTTTTTCATGTCTTTCTTGCATCACTCTCGTTTCTCTTCCCATTTTTTGCTCCATTTCTCTTACTTGATTTTCAAAATTCTTTTTAAACTCTTCCATGGCCTGAGACCAATTCATATTTTTCTTGAAGGCTTTTGATGTAGGAACTCTGACTTTGTTGTCATCCTGTGGTTTCATGTTTTGATCGTCTTTGTCACCAAAGTAAGATTTTATAGTCTGACTTTTAAAATGATATTTACTCATCTTTCCAGTCAAAGACTTGACTTTCTGACTCTTTGTCAAGATATGACTCTGCTTCCACTGGGCGTGGGTGTGGGTGTACTATCCCAGGCTTCAGAGGGTTTGTATCAGTCACTTGATCTCCCACTGCCTGTGGGCCCACAACTCTGGAAGCAACAGCAGCAAGTGCTGCTGCTACTGTCACCACTGCTGCCACTGCACCCAGTGCTGCCACCACTGCCACCCCCACCAACCTAGGGTTGGGGCCAGATCCCATCTGTTTCTCTTTCACCCAGGTCCCGTAGAGTTTTCCCAGTGACCTTTTTGGCATTTGTGGCTTAAGATGTATGGAAACTGCCACAGCTGGTAGTGATTCAGTCCCCTGGGTCCTGCTTCAGCCTGTCTGTGCCAGCATGTCCCATGTGAGACTGCTCTCTGCTCCCTACCCAGTGTGAAAGACCCTTCCTGTCAACTTTCCAGGTTGACTTGGACTGGAGATTTGTTTCACTATGTCATTTTGTGGGCTCTGTAGCTATAGAATTTGTATAGAGTCATTTTTTTACAAGTATTTGCAGGGCTTTGGGGGAGAGCTCAAAGAAGTCCCTACTTTTTACTCCATCAACTTGGCTCTGCCTTCATCTGTTTTTCCTTTATTTAATGATATTTTGGGGATACAGACTTGTTATTGGTATTGTTGAATCAAAGGGTATGCACATTTTGGCTGTCCTTTGGGAATAATTCCAAATTGCTTTCTAGAATGGTTGGATCAGTTCACAACTCCATGCATTAGTGTCCCAGTTTTCTCACTTTCCCTTCAATATTTGTCATTCTCCTTTTTTGTCATAACTGCCAATCTGATAGGTATGATAGGTACCTCAGAATTGTTTTAATTTTCATTTTTCTAATTAGTAGTGATTTAGGGAATTAAAAAAAATATTAGTATAGATAGCTTTGATTCTTTCATCTGAAAATGGTCTGTCCATATGTTTTGACCATTTAACATTTGGGAAATGGTTTATGCTATTCAAAAATTTGACTCAATTCTCTATTTGAGAAATGAGACCTTTATCAGACATACTTGCTATAAATTTTTTTCTGTAGTTTTCTGCCTTCTTTCTAATGTCAATTGCATTGGTTTTGTTTGTGCAACTCCTTTTTAAGTTAATATAATCAAAATTGTTCATTTTGCATGTCATAATCCTCTCTATCTCTTCTTTCCTCATAATTTTTTCCCTTATCCATAGATCTGACTGGTAAACTATTCCATGTTCCCCTTGTTACTTATAGTATCACCCTTTATGTCCAAATCATGTACCCATTTTGAACTTATCTTGGTATACAGTTTGAGATGTTGGTTTATATCTAAATTTCTGCCATAGTAGTTGCCTCAGGAGTTTTTGTCAAATAGTGAATTTTTGTTTCAAAGGCTTGCACCTTGGGTTTATCAATAATTAGATTACTCTGTTTATTTACTACTGTACATCTAATTTATTCCTTTGATCCACCACTCTTTTTCTTAGCCAGTACCAGATTGTTCTGATTGTTACTACTTTTATGATACAGTTTGAGATCTGATACAGTCACCTTCCTTGACATTTTTCATTGATTCCTTTGATATTCTTGACCTTTTGTTTTCCTGATGAATTTTATTATATTTCTTCTATCTCTACAAAGTAACTTTTGGTAGTTTGAGTGATATAACATTGTCATGTCACTAGTAGACTAACAGGTAAAATTGTAATTTTTACTATATTGGATCAGCCTACCCATGAACTACTATAATTTTCCTAATTGTTTAGATCTGACTTTATTTGTGTGAAAGATATTTTGTAGCTGTGCTCATATGGTTTTTGCATTTGTCTTGGCAGGTAGACTCCCAAATATTTTATACTGCCTATAGTTTGTTTAAATGGAATTTCTCTTTCTATTTCTTGTTGTTGGAACAAATGAGATATTCATAAAGCACTTGGTAAACATTAACACACTATCTAAACATAAGTTATTAGTATTATTAAAAGTGACAGAAGAGTCATTTTTTTGCTTCCACAGACAAATATATGCAATCTCCTCCCCATCCAAGAGGTGAAGCCTGTTTCTCATACAAGGGGGAATCCTTCCCAACTTGGTCCCTTTTTCTATATAGTCACAGTGACAGAGATATCTACTTCAGGCTTGATTCAGCTCAGCTCTGTCTCTGAGCTGTCATTTCTTCCCTTCAAGAGCCTGATATCTAGTCTTCCCATCCTCAGCCTTTACTTAAGATTAAATTTGCTGAGAATACATTGACAGATAGAAGATAGATAAACAGATAAACCATTTATTAAACATTGACTCTGTAATGAACAATGTTAAATGCTAAAGATTCAAATATAAGCAATCCAGATAGCCCTTACCCTCAAGATGCTTACATTCAAAAGAGAGAAGTTAACACATAAAGGGGCACCAGAAGTGGTGGTGGTGCCTGAATGACATGAAGTGGATCAGAAAGTGCTGTGGGGGTCAAAGACCTAGCAATACCAAGTAGGCACTCAGCTGTCAGAGTTCAGTGATGCAGGGCCAAAGGCCAGGCTGCCATTGGGAAGGAGGCAGAGAAGATGATCCAAGGACAGAAGGGATAGCTGTAATAGCATTTTCTCACCCTGTAATATTCTCATGTTTTTCTTCTTCCTTCAGCAGTTCAGGTGGAGTGCCCCAAGACTCCTTAAATGTTGATCCCAGTCACCTGTTCATAAAAGTGTCTATTTGCTTACCTCTGACTCCTTTCTAGGTTCACACCTTCAATAAAATCCCTGTATATAGTTGCAAATACCACAGGACTCTGTTACCTTAAAAATTTCTGGGGGGTGGAGCCAAGATGGCAGAGCAGACAGACACATATACTCTAGTGCTTCCCTCACAGCCCACAAAATACCTGTAAAAAATGACTCTCAACAATTTCTAGAGCAGTGGAAGCCACAAAACAACAGAGCAAAAGAGGTTTCCAGTCAAAGGTATCCTGGAAGGTCGACAGGAAAGGTCTTTCTCACAGGACACTGCGTGGAGGGGAGCCCAGCCCTGGCCACATGGCACTGGGAGGAACAGGACCTGGACAGACCTCCAGGGAAGAGTTCCCAGTAGGGAGGATCCCAGTTCCCTCAACCCACAAGCAACAAAGAAAGCTCCAAAGGTCAGTGTGGGATGGCTTTCCCAGCTGTGTGAGAGAGAATGGGGTTCCTCCAGCAATAGCCCCAGGATACATCAGAGGTTGAAGCAGCAGACTGCAGGGAGCTACTGTGTCCAGGAAGCAACCTGGGTCCATTGTCCAAGCAGCTCAGCTTAAAGTCTCTGGCAGTAGCGAGCAACTGATCTAAACCTCAGCTCTGAATGATGGCCCTGTCCCCACCCAAAGCCCTGAGAAATTGAGCAGCTGAGTCAAATCTCAGACTTGAACATGGCACTGGGCAAAGGAGGGACAATAGGACCATCCTCTTGACAAAGGATTCAGAAGTCAAGTAACTGGCTGGGAAAATGCCCAAAAAACTGAAAAAAATAAGACCACAGAAGGTTACTTTCTTGGTGAACAGGTGTCTCCTCCCATCCTTTCAGATGAGGAAGAACAAGGCATACTGTCGCAAGAAGTCCAGGCCCCTGCCTCCAGGGCCTCCAAAGGGAACTTAAATTGGGTTCAGGCAGTAGAAGAGCTTGAAAAGCAAGTTAGCAGCTTGCTAAATGAGAACCAAAAAAAAAAAAAAAAACCACTGAGGAAAATAAAACATTTAAAAATAGGCTAACTCATTTGAAAAAAGAGGTCCCAAAAGTCAATGAGGAGAAGGAGGCTTTCCTACATGGAAAGAAAATATTTATAACTCTTGAGACTTTTCTCAGTATTTGGGTAGGTGGAAGGGTTGTACATACACACACACATATGTATAGACAGAGAATACAGGCTGTGTTGAATCAGAAGAGAAGATATCCGCAAAATAAAATAAAATAAACATTAAGAGGTGAGGGAGGAAAATATTGGATGGAGAAAGGGAGAAATGGGATGGGGCAGGCTATAACTCATAAAAGAGATAAGAAAAATCTTGTTCAATGGAGGAGAAAAGGGAGAAGGGGAGAGGGGAAAAGTGAAGCTACTCATTCCACATATGGCTTAAGTAGGGAATAACATGATCACTAAATTTGGTATGGAAATCTATCTTACACTACAGGAAAGTAGGGGAGGAGGAGACAAGTGGGGTGAGGGGAATGATAGAAGGGAGGGCAAATGGGAGAAGGGAGTAACTAGAAATAAACACTTTTGGGAAGGGACAAGGTCAAATGAGGGAATAAAAAAATAAGGGGGGATAGAGTGGGATAGAGAGCAATATAGTTAGTATTACACAACATGATTATTGCAGAATGACACATATTTAGTCTGTATTGAATTGCTTTCTTTCTCAGTGGGGATGGGTAGGGAGGAAGGGAGGAAAAGAAGTTGAAATTAAAAGTATTAGAAATGAATATTGAGAATTATCATTGCATATAACCAGTAAGAAACATAAGTAATGGGGTACAGAAATTTATCTTGCCCTACAAGAAAATAGAGAAGATGAGGATAAGGGAAGAGTGGGATGTGATAGAAGTGAGGGCTCATTGAGGGAAGGGGTAATCAGAAAGCAAGGCATTAGGGGGTGGGGTGGAGAGATGGAGAGAAAAATTGGACATGTTACAAAGTGAGGTAAAAGCAATTAGTATTAAAATAATTGACTGAATTACTGAGACTAAATCAGAGACATCTTTAGTTTGGGGAAAAGAATTTTAGGCCAAATTTCCTAGAGGCAGGCAACCTTGGGTAAAATTTGGCATTGATGTAAAAGTTAAGGTTTTAATGGTAAATTTGATTTTATGATTGTTATTTAATCAGGAACTAGAGCATGACTAGAAAGGCATGTAAGCCACTTAAGACTTGCCTCAAAAGATGTTTCTTAGCCAATGTGAAATTATAGTCATATCTGCAACCTGGTTATTGGAACTTACTATTTTAAGATGCTGTGGGACTATTAATTGACTGTTCTTCTGAGTCTAACTTCAGGTATGGATAGAAACAAAGGTGCTCTGAGTGTCTAATCCATGATGCCAGTAAGCCTGTGAGATGCTGGTATGAACTGAAAAAGGTGATCTCATGGGAAGGGTGGGAGAGCGGCTGTTCAGCCTGGGCTGAGGTAGGATTCTCCTGACTCAATTTCCCCACTGACACCTGGCAGACTTTAAGCCTGACTGAATGCAAATTGACAATCTACTCCTGCCTGGAACTGACATGAAGTTGGGGAGATATTGTTTCCCTGCAATGTCCCTATTCTTAGTGGCAATTTCCTATAGTTAAAAAGTTTGTAAGCTTAATACCAGACCTATTAAATTATAGATCTTTGGTAGGGGAACATCCGAGGTTAAGTCTAAAATTAAGCTATTAGGCTTAGGACTTTAGACCAACCACAGTAAGTTAAGGTCCTTTAATTCTTAGTAATACTGTGGAGACAATTAGGTCAAGGGCTTATGAAGTCAGCATACATAATTATTATTTGTGTTGCAGTTGGTTAATGTTAAAAAAAATTCATTTCTGGTCTATATTGTAAATACTTTAAAAGTAGAATCACCTGAATGAAAGTTGGAGTTATTTTATGTGATATGAACTGTGTTAAAAATGAAAAATAAAAAACAACACAAAAAATTCCCTAAAGGATATAGATTCCCTTGCCTCTAATCTTGTTTCCATTCATGTCAGGCAGGAATCTTCCTTGAAGGGCAATCTCATGTGTCCCCATTAGTCTTTCAACACTCAGACGGATTGGTGGTCTCATCAATTCAGTAGTTTTTACTAATGAAGTAGACTGCAAACTTACCTGCTCATCTCATTCAACTCTCGCCCATTTCCTGTGAAATATTTAACACAATGGTTCCACTTAACTTACTGGAATTCTGAGATTTCTCCTGACAACTCTAGCCTTCTACATAGCCCCATCTCATCCTCCATTCTCACTACATTACCAAATGACCAGCCCATTTCTGTCATGCATTTCTTTAGTGACACCCTTTATTTTTGATCTTCTTTAAAGTTCCTCACTGGTGATTGTCAAAGTCTCCTCACACTCACCCTGGGACTTTCCATTGCTATCTGGTGAGCCTCATCTTTGATTCTGCAGAGACAGTGGTGCTTGAGGTCTCACTTCTTACAGAAACACCAGTAGACATAGACCAGTAAAATATCTGTAAGCCTTTGTTTTCACGGAAGTCGAGGCTCAATAAAAGCGTTTTACAATTTCCTAAAGGGAATCTGGTCTACCTCTTCCTCTTTTTCACCTTTTAGTTCAATTTTACTCATTGGCCATCCATATTGACCATCTTTGATATGCATCTTGTTCAACAAACTCTATAAGGTGTCCATCCAGATACATGTTACATCTAGGCAATAGATAAGCTTCCATTGGATCTTTCTGTGTATGGACAGGTCAAATTCCTTTGAGTTATCAGAGCTCTCTTCCAGTAAGCTTGGCAATGCCATGGGGCTTTATATAATCCATACAAAGTACCTCAATTTACAAGATATAATGGACCTGTAAGATCTATTTCACATAAACACATAAACAAAGTGTACATGCAGTACACTTTGTAAATCTTCAAGAACAATCATTGTTAATGGAAAGAACACTGAACTTGAAGAAGGCTTGTGTTCAAGTGAAGATACTTTTACTTAGCATCTACAAAACCTTGAACAAGTGGTGGAGTATCAAGGCCATAGTATTCTGTGAACACAGTTCTATGACTCTGAGGAACTCCTCTCCAGGATTCAGTCTCTTGCCTTGCAAAAATCATTAAAAGCATCAATTCAGTCCCTTTATTTTGCATATGAAGATACTGAAGCTCTGATTATAAGGTTCATTCCCCATTACTTATTTCAGAATATAAGTAGCAAAGTGACAAGTTCTGAACTTGGGACTCCAGAAGAGGTTAGGTTACATTTTTCTTACTAGTTGTGTCATCCTGATCTTGTTCCTTAACTTCTCTCAGCCTCAGTTTCCTCCTCTGTAAAATTGGGATAGCAATAGTACCTACTGTCTAGGGGGTGTTTTGAGGCTCAAATGACACACTGAATATAAAGTGCCTTGAAAACGCGAAAGCACTAGATCCATGCTAACTATAATTGTTACTGTTAGTTATTATTTAGGGAATTTAAAATTATGTTCACTGATAGTAGAAATAAAGCTTATGAAAAGACATGAAAAAATAAAATCATCAAAAGCATATTTTAAGCTGAAAAAAAGAGTTACAATCACAAGGAAAAATGGAAAAATCTGTGAAGACTTTTATAACCTCTTTGCCACATCACTGAAGACAAAAAGTCATCACCATGATTCTCCAACACCATTGACTCAGATGTGTTTATGAAGCAGATCAAAATGTCACTAAACAGAACAAAGATAGGAAAATTAAATGGATTCATGAACATAAAACGGAACAGAGGAACTTTGTATCAAGCTGGCCCAATTGTAAAGGCATTGACAAAGTAACTCCCAAGGCATTTGAAGGAGAGGAAGATACTAAAGTTATGAGGGAACAATCTTGAACATTTTCATTCATACCGAACTAAGGCAAACTCAACAAGTATCAAAATGTCTTCATTATTCATCATACACAAATTTTATTAGTATCACTTTCACCAACATCAAGGACACTATCAATAGGGTAATAGCAGAGAACAGAGAGACTATCTCAAGTACCACTCCACAGTAGACCACATTTATACCATCACACAATGGACTAAAAGATATTCACAATATTCCTTGTGTTCTAATAAAATTTCTTGACTGTAAAAGGATTCATTTAGTGAGGAAATCTCCAGTGAATATGTTCTTTTCTAACAAATTATTTTCAATCAATACAACAAAAATATTACAGGTTTCTCTTGAGGTACAACAGATGTAACTTCCTTTGATGAAATGTCCAAATTTTCAGATGAAATATAAAATTGGGAGTATATGCTCACCTATGAAATTTTCTGTTACTAATGCATAATCCATATTGAAGAGCTTAACCTAACCATTCACACAGGAAAAATAAAGTGGATGAAGGACAAGGCAGGACAAATTGACAATGATGTGAGCCTAGAAAGAAACATTTAGAGGAGTGAACACTAAATTGCCTTTTCAAGAAGCCGAGATCCATGATTTAAATGCCAGTGTTCTCAAAGTGCCATTTCATCGCTGTAAGTCATGGAGCACACTGGTCTCTAATAAGTGAAAATGAGAATTACTAAGAGGAAAGTTGATGTAGTGACCAGAGAGCTGGCCTCAAGGTCAGGAAGACTAGAATTTGAGTACAGCTTCTGACACCCAAAGGGTATGTTTGATTTTGACCTTTGAATCTCCACCTTGTATCATGCGATGGGTCATGGCAAAGAGTTGGTGTTTAATGAATGTTGGTTAAATGGAACTGGACCAAAATTAAGGCCTCCGCTTTTTTGTGATGACCTTGAGCTATCCTAGACTTTCTCCAAAATAGACCAGGAAGCTTCATGAAGTGAAGATGGTGTCAGTCATTGAGAAGCTGCCTGGCTACTTTTGGTGATTTTTTCAAGGTAATACAAAGATTTAAGTGGCAGTGTATGCATTTTAATTTGGCCTTATCTTGACCCTCCTCCCTCACCTTGTAATGGGAGTTAAAAATCTTTTCCACTTAGGTGAGAATATTAAGAGAAGCTTGATTAGGGGAAGTTTGTTTTGTATGAAAGCCTACACCTTTTATTAATCACTAATAGGCACTGGATCAGAAGGGTCGTGTCTGCTTCTGAAAAATGTATATATACTCCGAGGTGAGGTTTTGCTTTGGGGTCAAAGCATTAGAAAAGCGTTTGTGTGATTAGGCCTGACGAGACTCTGGGCAGCCGTTAAGGAGACCTCCCCACCCCCCCATCCCTGAAAACCCAGATATTGATGCTTCTCTCTCTGGTAATAATGTATGTATTGTCTATGGTCAGTTGGAAGCACTGTCCATTGGTCTCTCTGTTTGTCATTTCTTCTTGTAATTTCTGTTTATATTTTCTCTGAAGTTTGGGATGCTGACATTTTCCCCCTGAACTAAGTGAATGAGATATATACTTGATTAAAGTATACTGTGGGCTCCCTCAAAAGTTGTTTTCCTTTTAGAAAAGAGATCTAAGAACCTGTACAGTAGACCCTCTTCTGCCTGCTGGGGTCCCTGCTGTTATATTATGGCATAGTTGGCAGGATCTGCATAAATTTAAAGGAAAATATGAGATTTTGTGGGTCTATTGTTTCCCAGTTGTGAAGGCTATGGTTCTGTGGAGCCCCTGGAGCAACAGGGGCCTGGGAGGAAACAGGCAAGTAGAAGTGATGAGAGAGGTTTCCCGGATGCTCAGAGAAGAGTCCCTGGGAGATAGCCTCTCCTTCCCCATCTCTACCCTACTAATGGCTGTGGTAGTAAAAAAAAAACCTGTGGAAGGTGGGGATGGCCAGAGCCAGGGCTGAGCTGGATTAGCTGGGCTCTGGATTGTGCTGGAAGGGTAAATGCCCTGAGATTGTATTGTATGCAGAGCCATGGAACAGGAGTGAAGAACTACGGGCACATAGACTGAAGCAAGAGCCTGGGACTGGCTTCTGCTGGAGGAGGAGGGAACCCTGGAGCTTAGAATTCAGCCCTGGGCCAAGATAAAGACTGAGAGGCAAGGCAGGAGAGCTGAGTGTGCTTTCTTGGAGCATTGTCCCGGGACAGTTTGGGACCCAGGGGTGGAGTTGCCTATGGTGGTTGGGAGGAAATGCCATGTACCCCCAAGAACCCCCTACCCTGATGAGTTTGCTGCCCAGCAGCCTCTCAGGCGTCCAGCAGGGGCTGGAGTAGTGTGAAGACTGGGACTTGACTCATTAGAGCTTGCACCTGAGAGTGCCTGCATAGACAGTGTGGGGAGAAGGATACACACCCAAGATGGACTTTATTTGGACATTTTGTTTTGGATTGCGGCCTAGAGGTGAAGTATGTAGAGTTCTGATGTTATATACTTTTGTGTTTGTTTAAAATCATGCGGGCACTCTGGTAGTAAGTTGTTATGTTATGCATTTTGTAAATGTGAAGGTCATGATGTGTCTATTTTGTGGCAATTATGTTGTATTTACTTAAGAAATGTTAAGGCCTATTCGGATATAAGTTGCCTATGTAACTGATATGAAAGATTTTGTGTTGAGTGCAATAGGAGTTAAAAATCTTCCATGCCCATTAATAAGTCTTAGGTGGGGCTATTGAGGGAGGCTTGATGGGGTGACTTGTTTTGTATGAAGGCTCACACCTTTTACTGATTGCTAATGAGGCACTGGGTCATGAGGGCATCTTCAGCTCTGAAAAGTATATATATATATATATATATACTTTGAGATTAGGTTTTGCTTTGGGGCTCATATCATTTGAAGAGTGTTTGTGTGATTAGGCCAGACTCTGGCTTTGAAAATCTAGATGTTGGTGCTTCTCTCTCTGGTAACGATGTATGTATTGTCTATGGTCAAACAGTTGGAAGCCCTGTCTGTTGGTCTTTATTTATTTCTCTATTTGTATTTTCTCTGAAGTTCAGGGTGCTGACTTTTTCTCCTGAACTAAGTGAATGATATATATGCTTGATTAAAGTAGATTGTTGACCCCTCAAAAGTTGTTTTCCTTTTAGAAAAGCAGATCTAAGAACCTGTACAGCAGACCCCGCCCCTGTGTATGCCAGGGTCCTTGCTGTTACACACCCCACCCTCTGCCTTTGCTATCATTCCATTTTTCAGGGGCAGCCAGGTGGTACAATGAATTGAGAGTTCAAATCCTGTTTCAGGTACTTACTAGTTGTGTAACACTGGACAAATCACTTAACCTCAATTATCTCTTTTATAAAATAGGAATAATGATAGACCCTGTCTCCTTGTGATAATACAATGACATAATATTTATAAAATTCTTGCAAATATTAAAAATGCTATACTAATGCTAGCTAGCATTATTATCATTTGTTTTAGTTTTGAAGGCAAATAATAATTTATGAAATGGAACTTAATACTGAATAGAGGTGTAGACTAGATCAGTTGCACCCAAATTATTTTATCATTCTAAAATCATCATCATCATTATCATTCTGCATTTATATAAAGCTTTAATATTTGCAATGAAATTTACATATATTATTTTATTTGCCTTCGTAAGAACTTTGGCAAGAAAGTGCCACATAGTTTACTCCTGTTCTACAGAGTGGGAAACTGAAGATGCAATAGATTAAATATTTTAGCCATCACCACCCACTAAGTCAATGTCAGAAGTAGCATTTAGTTCCATGTCTTCTGGACTCCAATTATACATGGCCTCCACCTCAGCATGCTGCCTCCCCAGATAGGCTGGCTCATCTCATACCCCACTGAAACAGTAGAGAAAAAAGGGAGTATGGATGATAGATCCTTAAAATTTTCTTCACGCTGTCCAAACGGTGACCTGAACTATTGAATGACTATGCCATGATGGTTAGAAGCTGCCCCTGGCCACTGAAACTCATCTCTAGAGGTTATTTTAGTTGCGACCTTGCACCAGAACTAATTCTTATGCATCCTGGAGGGAGAGACTGATCTGGGGTCAATGGGCATGTTCAAGAACCAATTCCCTGGACCAGCCATAAAAAGTTTATTATGTGTCTCTCTGGGTTCTGTGCTGGGATTTTTTTCTTTTCTTTGCCTCTACTACTTCACTTGGTAATCTTAGCTCCCATGGACTTAATTATTACCTTTATGCAGATAATTCTGCAATCTACTTTTCCTTCCCCAATCTCTCTACTGACCTCTAATGTTGCATTTCCAACTGTCTTTCAGACATTTTGATCTCAATATCTGGTACACTTCTTAACAGAGCTCATTCTCTTTCCCCTTAAAACCTCCACCCTTCTATCTTCCCTATTTCTATAGAAGGGAAGACTATACTCCTAGTGCTTCAGGCTCATAACCTCACTATTTCTCCTCTCCCCCTGCCATATCAAAGCTATTGCCAAGGTATGGCAATTTTACTTGTGCAACAATTCCCAAATGTGCCCCCTTCACTCCTCTGATACTGTTACTACCCTGAGTCAGACCCTTATCACCCCATACCGAGACTATTACAGTAGCCCTCTAGTGGGTCTGTCAGCCTCAGATATCTCCCCATTCCAATTCATTCTCCATTCAGCAGCTAAAGTGATTTTCCTAAGATGCAAGTCTGATCATGTCAGTGCCCTACTCAGTAAACTCCAGTAGCTTTGTATTGTCTCTGGCAGCAAACATGAAATGCTCTGTTTCACAATTGGAGCCCTTCATGAACTAACCCCCTCCTCCCTTTCCACCTTCTTACACTTTTCTCCCCAACATGTACTCTTTGATCTAGTGACATGGGCTTCCTGGCTGTTCTCTGATCAAGACACTTGGGCTCTCAGCTCTCAGCTCCAGCTGTTCTCAGTTCTCTGGGCCTGGAATGCTCTCTCTCTCCTCCACTGGCTTTTTAAAGTTCCAACTAGAATCTCACCTGCTACCAGAAGCCTTCCCCTCCTCCTCCCCCTCTTAATTCCAGTGGGAATTATTATCTATCAATTATCCCCTCTTTATCCTGTCCATGGCTGGCTTTATATATATTTGCATGTTGTGCCCCCATTCTATTATAAATTTTTGGAGGACAGAGTCTACCTTTGTCTTTTTTTGTGTAGGATTTACAGAAATGTTTATTGAATTGAATACCAGTGTTTATCTAGCTATCTAGATGTACAGATAGATTTCACATCTATACATCTATAGATATAAATCCATATGCACATATATAGGTCTAAATTTATATGTATATACATGTACATTGCGTATGTATATTACATGAATATACTTCATACTTTTATATATTTTGCTTAATGTATTTATTATATATAATATAAATTCTTTCATTAACTATTGGTAGCACTCAATTTAGCAAACATTTGTTGGGAAAAGAAAGAAAGAAGGAAATAAAGATTTATGAAGCTACCATGTTGCAGGCACTATACCAATAGTATCTCATTTGACTTGTGGGGCTTTGAGTGAGTAAGAAGCCAGGTTTGAATTGCACCTCTGCCACATCTTGGGGCCCTATCACATTGCCTAGAACTTGTCTTCTAAAGGGATAGTCAGATTGTGATAGATTTCAGTGGAAAGAGCCTCCAACCTGAGAGCTTCTCAAAAGGATGAGGTCATCAGTTGCTCATATTCATGGTAACGCTATTGGCACTGTATCCCTTTGTAGTTTCATCTTGCAGGATTCAGCACAGAGTTCTTGCCCTTCTGGATCTCTTTGGATTCTGATGCACTCTATGCCCCCACTCTTCCAAATATCCCTCCATTAATATACAATTAATATACATTAATATACATCTCTGGATGACATTCTCCTTTTCATTCATTAGCCGTTAATGAAGTTTGTTTTCATTCATCAAGATGAAACAAATCCAATCCCTTCTTCAAGGTAAGATCTGGGCCCTCTATCCTAAGTAGTCCTCAGGTCTCATTCTCCAATTAGCTGGCAGTAAGATTCCAGCTTGCAAACTCCCGTTGTTTGTTGACGCTAGACTCCCCCCACCCCAACCCCTCCACATAGAAGCATGTCAATAAATTGGAGAATAGCTGAATTTGTTAGATTTCCCCAAGCATTCTGGGAAAGTCCTTGGACAATTTGCCCCATAAACCCAGTTAATTGCTTTATATAGGCAAGCTCCATCCACTATTTAGATGTTCAGTCTGACAGACATTTGCAAAGTGCCAAACAGACATGTTTGTCAATACGGTGATGGATAAAATAATTATTTTATTATGGGAAGTTCTGAATTTAAATCAAGAGAATCTCAGTTGTGCTCATGGCTGACATGGCCTTAACTAGCTGCTTGAGGAGAAAGGAGAACAGACCCCAGCTTATTTTCTACAGCTTTTCTGGACTTTCTTACGACTGGGATGGAAATCTCAAGGCACCATAAAATTGAATAAAAAAATGTAAGTTCAAATTATTTTTTTATTTTAAGTCAGGCAGGACTATAATAGAAAAAGATCATCAAAAACAATGAGAAGAAATAATTGTTAATTTCTACAGTACCTTGAAACTGAAACCCAAGAGAATAAATGGAATAAGGATACTATTAAAATTTCCTCTTTTATTATATCTTCTCTGCCAGAGTAATTGTTGCTGTGTCCAATATATGCAGGGGACAATTTACTAGCTGTTTTCTATTAGTTTTTAACATTAACATATACAGAAATAAAATGAATTGCAAGCTTTCTTTGGTTAATTGAATGACTGACAGTCACAGATGGGTCTGTGACAACTCCTCCAGAATATCGAAAAATGTGGAAAACCAAATAGATGTGGTATTAAAATGTGATGCAAACTTGTCTCTTTATTAAGGAAATATTGATGCAATATTAGAGATTGCTTTACATGAGGCTGAATAGAAAGGGCTACTTTCCCTTTCCCCCCTCCCCAACCAAGAATTAAATATTAGCATTCAGAAAGAATAGCAAAACAAAATCTCTTTCTATATCATTTTCACAAAGGATTAAAAAATCATAGGACCATTTTGTAATTCAGATATATCTTCTCCATGAAAGAATTATTTTTCTCTGCTGCTATTCTGTTCCTATTTGACTAATTATAGACTGGATGTGATTGGTAACATATGAAAAGTTGTTATAATTAGTGGCATCCAGGTGGTATAGTGGACAGAGTGCCAGGTCTGAAATCAGGAAGACTTGAGTTCAAATCTTGTTTTGGACATTTAACAGCTGTGTGACTATGGGCATTTCACTTCATCTTTGTTTCACTTTCCTCATCCATAAAACTGGTATAATAATAACATCTAAATTTCAGGGTTGTTGTGAAGATCAAATGAGACAATAATTGCAAAACAGCACAGTGCCTGGTATATCGTAAACACTATGTAAACGTTGTTGTTACTATTATTATCAGTGAGGATAAGCACACTTAGCTAGTCACAAAGGCGTTATTACCATTTTTTTTTATACTGGGTGTAAAAATAAGATCCCTCTTTACCATTAAGATGTCAGAGAGATTCCTTGACTTTCTGTTGGCATAGATGCCATTCTGGGTTAACATCCTATGGTAGGTCAAATATTAGTCTGAAGTGATGAATGGTTGACCCAAGTTGGTTATAAAACTAATGGAAACAAAAATAGCCTTCTCATTCCCCTTCTTTATATATGCTGTAGTCTGTCAATGCCCTTTCTAAACTGTGGTGCTCTGAGCTAATCCAGACTATGGAACTCAAAACTGGGCCAGACAAAGTGGATTAGGGGAACTGATGACATGACACCCAGAGGAAAGGATAGGAAATGAAAAGACTTTTAAAGTAAATGGAAGGGATGTCCTTTGGAAGAGGGTTTGGACTTGTTCTTTGGCCCCAGAGAGAACTAGGAAAAATGAATTTAAAGTAAGATTTCTGTTCCATGCAAGCACTGATTTCCCAAAAATTAGAGCTATCTATCCCATAGTTGCTTGGCCTTCTTGGGAGGTAATGGGCTCCCTTCATAGGAAAGTTTCAAGCAAAAGCCATGTGATTCTTTCTCAGGGATAGTGTAGAAGAGATTCTTTTTTTAAAGTTAATTAATTTATTTTTGGTTTTCTACATTCACTTCCATAAGTTTTAAATTTTCTCCCTCTCCCTCCCCAAGATGGCATGAAATTTGATATAGGCTTTACACATATATTCCTGTTAAACATATTTTCACATTAGCCATGTTATATAGAAGAACCATGAGAAAGAAAATAAAATAAAATAGTCTGCTTCACTCTATACTCCAACTCCATAGTTCTTTCTCTGGATGTTTTGGGTCCTTGCATTGCTGAGAAGGGCTAAGTTTGTCAAAATCAGTCATCACAGACTGTGGTTGTTACTGTCTACAATGTTCTCTTGGTTCTGTTCCCTAGAAGGGCTTCTTGGTTAGCTCCAGACTACATTCAGTGCTATCTTAGATCCCTTTCATTTCTGGCTTTCTTCTGAAAATGAGTCAAAGTGACCAGTTTAAAGAGAGGGCAGCCCTAGTATGCTCCTGAGCCCCCTATTTCAAAAATGTCACCTTGGGCAATAGTGGAGAGGTGGGGAGAAGAGAGAGAAAATAAGAAAAAGAACCTGAAAAGACATTTATTTCAGTAGGCAGGAAGTACTTACATTGGTTCATTTCCCTTGGAGAATGTTGATGTGAAAGCCTTGAGAACCATGTGGTAAGAGTTCTCATTTTCTATTTTATTAAAAGAAAAACCCTGTGATTCTCCTAAAAACTCTCACCTCTATGTAAGGGATAATCTGGAAAGTGATAGTCCCCATCTATAGGTACCAGAGCAATTTTTTGTCATCCTGTATTTTGTTCATCAAGGATCTTCTTAGGAGATTTGATTAGAACAACCATTGTTGAAATCCAGACACTGAAAAGTTTACAGTGCACAGAGATATGGAACAATGGGCCTTATATGTGTTCAGTGAAATAGCATTGTGGCCCTGAAGTTATATTAATTCACAATTCAAATATTGCTAATAAAATTTAACAAATGGAAAACCAAAATGTCAAACAAGCAATAACCCCGGGGATGTTTCTCTTAGGCTGAGTAAAGAAAAGCAGAGTGACTTTAATTGGTGACAACAACAGAGAGACAAAAGATTATGAGTTGCAGGGATGTAACTGGAGGGGGAATGAGTATAATTTTCTCTAAAAGTAGAATGTAACGATGCAACCCAGCCCAGAAAAACAAATAGTTTAGGATATTGTAATTGGCATGAAATAATTATGAAGGTGATGAATAGCACTCACCCTGTGTAAATAAATGTGACTGAGATTCAGAACCAAGGAAAGATCAGCTACATAGGAATGCCTGAGCCCAGAATCATATTTCATAGAGTTAAAGTTGTGAGAGAAGAGGAGGAATATTTATGGAGTGCAAAGCACTGTGGGATTTTGTGGGAAACCACATCTATTCAGCTTGTCATGAAACATCTTAATATTTACTCTTAGTAGCCCTGGGCTTTGACTTTCACATCCTAAAGCTTTTATTAGCCCATTTTCCAGATAGGTGTTTGCATGTATGCTTAATGATTTGTACCTTGGCCCTATCTAGGTGAGCTGTCCTTAGGCTCAGTGCTGAAGAGTATAGGGGCTGGGCCATGGCAATGTTGCATTCTTCCTCTTGACCAGCAGAGCTTGAGTACTGGCATGTGTTTTTCTAGAATGAGTTTTTCTTCATATCTCAAATGCTCCTTGGTAGTCAACATGCACGTGGAAGGACGCCTATATTTTCCTAACTGAAATATTCCTGAAGCAATGTATAGAAATATTGTTGCCATTTCTGAAAAAAAAAAAAGATGCCCCAAATATTTTCTTTTCTTTTTCTTTTAATTCCAGTAATCACTCACTTGTTTCCAAATATCCAGGTGTCAGGCAGTCCAGAGAGAAAACATCTGTGGGATATAGTCTTTCTGGGGTCATCCAGATGTTTACTCATTTTTTTTGTCTGAGAGTATGAGCTTAAAAAGATAACCATGGGATTTACTGTTGTTTTTAAAGGTGGTGTGTATTTCTCTGGATGCTAATTGTTGCCAAGACGTTTCTTTTTTGTAGCTATTTCTGCCATTCTCCTTCTCTGCATCCTTCAGTATCCTCAGCTTGATCACAGCCTTCCTGGCAGCACATTTTCCAAGTGCTCTTGGAACTAGTTAACAGATTTATGACAACTCTAGGGCTTTGGGTATCTCTGGTCACTGTTGCTTAAAATCTAAATACAAATAAAAGGGGCTGGGTCCTAATAACAGCAGAGTTTGATCCACATTTTGTGCCCAATCTGTTACATTAAGAAAGGTTAATTCTATATTAAATACCATCAGAAACACACTATGGGGCCTGCCACGCAGCTATGGTGTGACGGGTGCTTTAATATCGCTCAGCAGGAAACCTTGTTATATTTTTTATATGTTAGAAGATGTCTACTTAGAATTGATCAAACCTTTCCTTCTGAAACATATATGCCAACACCTTCCCCACACACTATAAACTAGACTCTCAGAAAACAATAATGATGCTTATCACTCACTCGCCTTGAGTTTGCTTGTGAAAAACCTCCAGCCAGTGTGCGACTGGAGCCCGGAAAGCATAGATCTTTTTGCTGTACTGATAATTCACTCACAGCTGGAGATTGATGACTATGTGAAGTCCATAAAAGATGTTACCACTATATTTTCTTCTTATGATTTATTTTATCATGTTGTCAAGGTTTGCAGAAAACAAGGAACAAATCAATGGATGTCGTGCTTAAATATTAAAGAAGGCGGTAATGCACATTTTTATTCAGATGCCTGATTCAATCTGGGGGCTTGGGAAAGAGTCACAGCAACAAAGCTTTTATTTGAATTACTTTTGGAGAAATTAATTTAGGAGGAATGCTTGAATTGTGAATGGCAAAAAGGGAACTAACCTTATTTGTTTAAATAGGAATATATCGTAACTGGAATTCTCAGAAAAGAGTTCTAACAAACCGAGGGGAAAAGCAGAGCTTGGAAAGCCAAAGCTAACTTTTGGTTCTGACTGCAGGAGAACTCGGAGGCCCCAGGGTGGAGGGCAAAGCCTCCAAATGATGCCAAAGAGATGGGCTTTGGGTTCCAGAACGGATGGGCCATGCACACTCCACACTTTGGCTTGGAAACGTATCATTTACTTCCTCATTACATGAAATCCAGATCACCAAGCTTCCCTCTCAGAAGTGCTGTTTGTAAGCAGAGCATATTTCAGAACTGCTCAGATCGGCTTTGATTTCCTCTCTCATGCTTCATTAGATTTCAAACAGAGAATAGCAACTAAGCTTTTCTTCCTCCCCCTACCACCCTTACCCCCCACCTTCCATTCTTAATTTGACTGTGCAGGTGAGCACAGATTATATTTTTTGAACTGTTAAAAAATGAACCCTCAATTATCTAGACTGAGAAAAAAACTAATATTTTTCTCCTCCCCATATTCTGTGCTCAGTGTTTAGGGGGAAAAAGATGTGTGATAGGGAAAGGAACTGATGGCAGAGATGTATTACAAAATAACTTCTGGATATCTCCTGAGGTCACCATAGGTTCTGCCTCCATCTACTGGGTGGTTAATATACTCAGGAGACTACAAAGGTAACCACTATTAGAAATTCTTCTGAATCATTAAGGAAAAATCAGTTCATTTCAGGAACTGATTTATTTTGTTTGATAATCCAGTCAAAAATCTCACCCTCATTTCCTAAGTTAGCAACCAGAGCCGTCCTCATTCCTTCCTTTTCAGTTCTCTAGTTTGGTTGAGTTTGTCTACACATGTCCTATGAGCACCCTGTTCTTTTCATTCACATAAGGACCTCCTCATCTCTCACCCGACCTATGGATGTGCTTCCTTAACTGGTCCATCTGCTTCCAGTCTTCCCCCTGTCACAGGCATCCTTCACACACCTGTTAAATGATGTTCTGCAAGCACATCTGTCCATGGTGCTGCCCTCCTCCAGCTGCTTCAGAAGCTCCTTAATGTTTCTAGTATGGTGGATTCTTCTGGTTAGAACTTAAACATCCTAACAATCTGACTCCCGCCATCTTCCCAGATGGATTTGATTTCTGTCACATTCCCTGTCCCCCCAATTCCATCTCCACCACCACAGTTTTGATAGGCTGTTCAATATACCTAGAATACTCTCCTTCCTCACCTCTGCTTCTTAGAATCCTTAGACCTCTCAAGACTCTGATCAAGTATTACCTCCTGAAAGAGGTCTTTTCTGCTTCTTCTAGATGATAGTGCATCCCTGAGATGATTTGACATGTATTTTCTTTAAATTTGGCATTTATTTATCCATGAACATTCATTTCTACACTTTTATCCTAAGTCCCACACAATTTCCTTGAAGGAAAGAATCTTTGCATTTTGGTGTTTATAACTCCAGTGGCTAGTATAGTGTTTGAGATACGTAAAAAGTGCTTCCAAAAGTTTTATCAAATTGACTTGAATTGGAACCCATATCACTTTTTATTGTTAGCTGAACATTACAAAATTGTCCATCTTCAGAATTTGCTTACCCATGTACATGGTACAGTTAGTGTCTTTCAGTTGCCCCCACAGTCAGTTAATCGGAAGGCAAACCCTGTTCCCTGACCGCTGTGAATAAACTGGATTTGACAACACAAATAAATTAGAGGATGTTTGTTCATTACTCAGACGTCTTCACTCAAAGAAAGCCTTGTAGAATTTGTTACTGGAGGAACCTTCAGGATCATTTAGGCCAAATACTTCCTTTTTACACAGGACAAAATAAAAACAAACAAAATAAAAGCCAACAGTGGGGGAAGGGGGTGAGTTGTCCAAGTTAAAAAAAAAATAAACAGCAGAACTATGATCTGAACCAAGGTTTGGTTATTCTAGTTCAGTGCTATTTCTGAGATATATATATATATATATATATATATACGCACACATATACACATATATATACATATATATGTGTATATATATACACACACATACATATACATATGTGTGTGTTACGTATGGTTATATCTATTTTCACATGGAGTCATTTCTATGGCAATATTTTAATTACCTTTAAGATACATTCAAATTGCCTTTGCTGATATGTACACGTCTGAAAAACCTGTCCACTTTATGAAACCAAGTGATCTTTGTTTAATGTAACAATAAGAGCATAATGACAAACATTATTATCTCTGAAGAAGTTGGAAAGAAGCAGGATGAAAGTCCAAAAGGGAAACAAACAGGAGGAAGCATGTTTCCTCTGCATATCCTCCCTTCCACTGTGTAACCTATAAGAACATTTCATGTCAATGCCATCTCCACTGAGTCAATCCAAATGTGGACAGGAGAAAGCTGACGGGGTGAGGGATGGCAGGTGTAAGGCAGCCAAATGGCTGAAGTTTCGACCTAATGGTCCCTCTGGTATTTGAGGGGAGTAAATGAAAAGGAAAATGGATTAGTCAAGGATGGGGCCCTGAGCAGGAGCCTGGTAGTACTTGAGGGATTTAAAAAAAAGACTAAAGCATATGATGGAAGGGAGCGTGTTTCCTATAAGGGTTATATCTGTTTGGTCAACAGTGGTGCATAGAAGTAGGATTGGCCTGTAAAGGAGAACAATTAAAGTGAGAGAATGTGAGACCTTCAAGGAAGAGACCTCAGAGCCAGTTAGTCCAGTTCCTTTCATACCATAAAGGAGGAACTTAAGGCTCAAAGAGGAGAGAGGAATTGCCAACTAAAGAAGGCCACGTAGCTATCTGGGTGTCAGAAGGAGACTAAATTCAGGCATCTTGATTTCCAGACCAGTGCCTCTTTCTCATCCCACACTTTGTCTCTCCCAGTGAATAGCAATGCTGTGATGGCTTTTTTAAAAATTCCATCATCATCCTCACAAAAAAGTGTAGCCCTCTGTTGCAGGGACTTCCAGTATCATTGCCCCTCTTTTGCAAAAGAAGAAACTGTGCCTTAGGGTGATTAAAAAACTTACTCATAGTGACATGGCCGTTAAGTGAAGCACAAAGTAATTCAATGACGTAACCAAGGTGACACATCTATTAGGCCTCTGAGACTAGATGAGAACCGAGTTCTCCTTGATTCCACATCCATCTCTATGTGTCCTCTTTAGCACAGATTAGTTGTCAATCCTCTGACTAGGGAAAGGGAGAGATTATTGTGAAGAGATATTATCCTAGCTTTCAAACAAAGACTTAGGGATATGTCCCATTACCTAACTCCAAATTTATTTAAAATAAGCTATAGGATGATCTATATAAATAATAAAACAAGTCAACGGATATCTTATAATGTTATAAGTTCATACAGGCATCCTTTGTAGAATGTCTCCCTTTATCCATTAAAGATTTTTAGAGGTAGTGAGTTCTCCATCACTAGAAGTTTTTGGACTAAGTTTGTATGACCACTTCTTGTGCATATTGGTGGGGGGAGGGAGAAGAGAGGCATGAGATTCTTACTTGAGCACAGCTTGGACTACATGACTCAAAGAACTTTGATTTGAATCCTGAATCTGACCTTGGGCAAGCCAACTGACTTCAATGGGCCTCACTTTCCCATGAGACAATTGAATTACTGGCCTCCAATCTCGGCTCCAGTTCAGTGACAGTAACAATTCTGAGATCAGGCTATTCTGTGATTTCAGAAATGGAAGAAGACATTACCTTAGGGTTGCTCTGGAACTTTTGAAAACCTTTATCTCTGTTTCCCTTTCTAATATTTCCATGTGATCTTCATGTTGCAGGTGATGATGCCATAGAAAAAGTAAACAGTGTGATATGTGAATTTTTAAAAATCTTCTTTCCTGTTAAGAACTTGACAAATATCAAGAAACATGAATATTTTCTTAAATAAAGGAGCAGAAAAGAGGAACAAAAATGAAGCTGGGAATTGCTACTATCTATAACTTGGTTGTTTTTGTTGTTTTCAGCGTATGTATTTCAAATATTACTTGGTAATTCCTACATCACCCTGCTTCTCTGGGTCCCCTTTTGACTTCCCCCCCCTCCACCAATATGACTGTAATCTGCCTCCAAGGATAAGGTGGCTCTTTGGAATGTCTATTTATTAATAAAAAGATATCAAGTAAATCAAAAGCTATTTGGTGATTGACTCTCTAATCCATGAAAGACTTGAATACTTCTTATGGCACTTAGCATAGTCATCATTAACTGTAATGCACTATGGAGATGTCAGGTATTGTATTTATAATCATGATCATCATCATGATTAATCAAAAAATAAAAAAAAAACAGGAATTCTGCCTTCCTTTCATCTTGCTTCGCTGTTCTCACTCACCTCTCCATTTTCCCCCTAGTTTTTTTCTGAAGGACAGGGTTGATGGGAAATCAAAGATCTATTCCCAGCACTTAGTCTTGTTAGGAACAGGTAGTGGGGAGGGGAGAGTTAAGGCAAAGGGACTGTCGATCATGTTTCCCCATCTCTATCTCATTCCAAGACTGACTCGACATGTATATTAAGAGAGAACAGGAGACAGTAATGTCCTCCACCTCCCCCCAACACAACCATTCAGTGTTTCTTTCTAAGATCCATCCATCAGCTAAGGTGCTGCTGATGAATTGGGTGCTGAGATCCAGAGGAGCATTTAAGACAGTGTAAATGTATGCTCTATCTTTGTTTGATTTACTTGGGCTGACTCTGGGAATGAGTTAATGTACCAGTAGGACCATAATAATGGAAAGTTCATAGATTATAGCAATAGATTTTGAGCCAGGAGGAGTTTTTATGGTAATCTAGTTCAATCTCCTCATTTTATAGATGAACAAATTGAATTGCAGAGGGGCTGTGACTTGTCCAAGGTCACAAGAAAACCTACACAGAGAGTGGAAGAGCCCAAAGTGAAGTCTATGGGCCATGACTCCAAATCCAATGATCTGTCCATAGCAATACAGAAGATAAGCTTCTTCTGGTCTGAGGCAGTTTTGTTTCTGTTTTTATATCCCCTATGCCGGGCACACAATAGGCATATTGTATACGTTTGCAGAATTAAGATGCATCAAACAGGAGAATTTTGACCACAGAACACTTTGTTGTTCTTTACTAACAAGGGTTCCATTTACCTTAAATTATCCAGAATATTATAGTTCTGCAAAAAGACAAACCTAACCATACAACTTGCAATGAGAACTCACTAGCACGGTTCTGAGATCATATAAAACTTAGGACAGCTCATTTCTAGGGACTGATGTGTTTTGAGGAACTTATTATAATCTACTTTAACCTTTCACACAATCCTGTGGCATTAAGCCCCAAAGCATGAGATCTTCTCGTTGTATCAAGACACCATTGGTAGAGAGTCACCTCCCAAAGCTAAGCAAATGGCATTAAAGAGTTCATCAGACATCCCAGAATAGGAGCTTGAAAAAAAATCTCCACTCCATCTCCAAATCTCATGGTACAAACTCCTGGTGGCTTTTTAATGATTTTCATGGTATCTGGATTGCCTTTTGCCCAAATAGTCATTGGAATACTGGGCCAAAGGCTGCAGGAGCCAGCCAAGCCACATCAATATACAGTACTCCTCTTCAAAGTTATTGCTTGGACTGCTGATAGTCCATCTTCCTGATTTCCTTTCCACAATTCCTCACTGACCTTCCTGGCACTGCAATTAAGATGCAGGTGATGCTCTGGTAGAATTAAATGATCTGCTGGTATGAATTTACATAAAATGTTTAGAAAGGAAATAAATACTTCTCCTATGATGGCTAGAAATATACTCTGACCATTCCTGCTTGTGTCAGTTCTAGTGGCAATACCATGCAAACAATGGCAGGGCTCCCTCTGTTGGGTTCTGACAGCCAATTTGCATGGAGAAGTTGGGAACACTTAAGTTTCTACAAGGGCTTACAGCCTGTGTGTCAGGATCAATTGTTTCTCACCATCTGTCCTCTAGGTCTTAAAGCTTGGGTTGATTTTGTCAGACGAATACAAGCACTGGACTGCAGTGTTCTTTTTTCTAAGTAGATTTATCCTCTAAAGGAAATTTGGGTCCATGGAACCTAAGTGTGAAGCTCTGAGGATGCCTGATTGAGTATCTGGCAGCTGGGCATTGGAGAGGGCTCATTTCTCCCCAGAGTAGTAGATTAATTCCACTCCCCTTTGTCTCTGCTCCCATTGCACCAACCATAAAAGAAAAATGGGACACTTTCCTGTTGTTGGTACTTGATAGTAAAAACACTGCTGAAAACCAGCCCCCAAGAAATTTATTATGAAGGGCATTATGAACAGGGTTTGAGTGTGAGGAAGATCATCCAAGTGAATGGTTAGTGAGTATGAGTGTGTGTAACCATCATGATTGTGGCTATGTGTGTGTGATTGGGGATATGTGCTTGAGAGATAATGAGTGTTAGGTGTTGATTGAACCTTAAGTGAACTTCATTTAGGAAGCACAATCACCTTGGAATTAGGATTAGGCAGAGGTCTTGTTCAAAATGGGTTTCTATGTAGCAGCTGATATTCATGGGGATTGGGATGATGAAGTCTTGGCAGATCTTAGTGTCATTTTTTTCTGAATCTCCTTCAGTTTCCACACAGGAAAAGGAAGAATTCAGGGGCAACACAACTATATCCAGTTCCAGGGTGACAAAGGGGCTTATAACCATGTGGGTGAGAACCATCCCAAGGAACTTCACATATTTAATCTGAACAAGAGAAGACATGAAAAGGAAGCGACTGGCCATCTTCAAGAATGTGATGGACTGTAACATGGAAGGGAGGTTAGACTTGTTTGTTTGGCTCCAGAGAGCAGAATTAGGAGTATTGAGTAGAAGTTCAAAGAGGTAGACTTAGGGTTTATGTCAAAGGAAAAAAATCCCCAACAATGAATGATATCCAAAAGCAAAGTGGACAGGCCTGGGTGGAGAAGGGGAGGGGGAGACTTTCCCTTATTGGAAACTTTCAAGCAGAGGCCAGATGGCATTTGCCAGATGCCTTGTAACTGGGACACTTTATTCAGGTAGAGGCTGAAATAGAGGGTCTCTGAGGGCCCTTCCAACTCAGATATTCTATAATATTGTGATTCTCTAAAGCTTAATCTGGACAAATAACTGTCAGAGTACTTTCATTTGTCAATCACACTGCTCTTCCATGCTGGAGTAATCAAGGTGCTCTCTCTAAGATCCATCCCTGGTCTCCTCTGGCAATGGGAAATAAGCTATTCCCAGAGAACCGTTTCTTGTTCCCAATGGGTCATATATTATTGCTGAATCAAAACTTTAAATGACAAGGAATGTTGGCCATGGCATCAAAGGGCCACCTGCCCTGTGTCCTGCTGCACGTGTGGACCTAAAAGTTTCCCCATGATATAGAGGATTTGGTATTCTTACTATATCAAAGACTTAATGCAATCAGAACAATGTTTTCCACAAAGAGAAATATTTGGAGGAACTCACTCTTCACAGGACATCCCTCTCATGTTTTCCTAATGATTTAGTGATTCTACATGGCATCATTTCATGGAATAGCACTATCTCTGCAGGATGGAAGTTGTGGGTTAACCTAAAGGTAATGGAGAGGAGCATGGTGGGCATTGTAAGATCATCATATATCACCTGTGAAAAACTGTGCCAAAGGTGTTGTCAGGAAGGTGTACAACTGAGAACTATGGTGATCTTGTATTGAGTGCATGGAAAAGACGAACATTTCACCTGAACAACTTCTGTGCTGTACTGGCACCATGACATGGTCAGAGGCCCTTATATATAGCAAGGAGTGTGATTTTATTAGACAGATAGTTTTTGTGGACATTTATGGAAGGACAGGGAAAGAAACACAAGGACACACTTACTAGGTATGTGACCCTACATATGTGTTATTTTACTTCTGTCTTCCTCAGTTTCCTCATCTGTAAAATGGGCATAATAATAGTAACTGTCTCCCGATGTTGCAATGAGGTTCAAATGTGATATTTGCAAACTACTTAACACAGCGCTTAGCACACATTAGGTGATTAATAAATGCTTGTTTGTTTCTTTCTTTTTTCTTCTTTCCTTTCTTCCTTTCCCTCCTTCCTTCTTCCTTTTTTCTTCCCTCCCTTTTTCCCCTCCTTCTTTTTCTCCCTTCTTCTCACCCTCCTTCCTTACCTCCTTTTCTCTCTTTTCCTTCTTTTCTCCTGTTGTATCTCTAGCTCTTAGAACAGTTCCTGGCACACAGTAGGTGCTTTTAGAATTTAAGGCATTTGGTTCTCTGCAGCCCAGAATTATGTAAGCAAAACATGAAGAGAACAGTTTAGTTCCCACGCACGATTCTTGGCATAGATGGGTTCTGCTTGGGAGATGGCCCTTCCCTTTTAGAAAGGAGTTGGGTAATTACTTAGCACTGATGGAAATGAATAGACATTTGGCCCCCTAATTTATCGCCAAAGGACAGTCCTGTGCAGGGTTGCCTGCGCCTAGACAGAGGAGAAGAGGCTGTCAGCTTTAGCTCTCCTGTTGCTGTTTTGTGTGTGAACTGCTTTCTGGCTGCCCTTTGATGAAACTGACTGTATAATGTATGAGCCTCTAAGAGCACAACAACATAAATCCTCCTCTCCTCTCACCTTATGTTGATAGATCTCTCTTGCCAGGATGGACATTGCCTCCTCTCTGATGGCTTTACAGACAGGTGGGATGCTCAGATCATCCGGTTCATAGAAGAAAACATCCATATATTACTGTAGTTATATCCTCCATTGGAGGGCCAGAGAGAGAGAGAGTGCCTGCACGGGAGTGAAAAGCTGCCTGTGCACCAACAGCCGTAGGTGGCGAATAGAACCCCCTTGGCATTGTCAGTTACGAGGCAGCTGCCATGGCAGAGGCCAGGCACTAGCTGAGCTTCCTCTTCTGAATCTTCATACACAACCAGTTAGAAGCAGCTTTGTGAGGCAACCTGGTCCTGGCTGAAACCCACACTCCCTCTGCCACATTGTCCTTAATGGGCTCTTTGGGATAGGGAAAAAAGTTGCTTGACTCCAGAGTGGCATCAGCATGCCTCATGTTTAACATAAAATTGAGCTGCTGTGACTTCTGAGAGTTGGAAGTTGGCTTTTGTCAGTGAGGGCTTTTCTGAGAATGAGGGTTGGATCCAGATTCCAATCCTGGCTCTAGCACTGTTTAGTCATATGACCCTAGTCTGGTTCCTTACCCTTTCTGGGCCAACAAAATGAAGAAGTCAAACTCAATAATGAATGTCTCATGACTCTAATGCAATGCCGCATTTGAATTAAGCCATAGGCTTCCTGGTCTTAGAATAGCATTCTCTTTCCTGAAGCCAAACTAAAGGCATACACATAAACCTTCAACTGGCATTAACACCTAAGATAAATATTGCCTGTAGAAAGAGGGTGGGTCAAAATAAAAATAAAAAGACTCATGTGTTGTCTTATTCTTTGGATTGTATATTATAATTATTTGTATTTACACTTCATTGTTCTTGTAGACTGGGAGTTCCTTGAAGGCAGGGAATATGTTCTTTCTGAATATTCTTTCTTGTTGTGCCTCACTCAGAGTTTTGTACACAGTGGATACTCAGTGAACATTTTCAGTGTGGTTTAGTATGTTATGGTATTATAATAATAGTTGCAAATTTTAACTGAAAAAAATCAGAAAGAATCATAATTTTTCCCCCTAGAAACAAAAAGTAAAGATCATTGAGACAATTCCTTATTCCTTGGGTCTCTAATCATTAAGTGATGAGCCTGAGAATGGAATTAGCCTCTGGTTTGGGAGAGAAGGCTCACAGTGCAAGCCTCATCAACTCAGGAAGTGGCAATGAGAAGTCATTGTACGTGTAGTCTGAAAGCCTGGGCCTGCTGGTTTTTAATCTTTTTCTTTCCTTAAGTCTCAGTTTCTCTCTCTGTAAAGTAGGCAATGGGCCCAGATGATTTGGAGATGCCATCCAACTTGTCCTTGGGCTCCTCGATGACTTTGTGAAGTTGATGGGCTTGAACTCCTTAAACAATTTTGCTCTTCAGTGGGTGCTAGACCCAGGCTTGAATGGATGAGGTTGTAGCTTCAATTGTTGCTGACTCCAGAAAGCTTGCTCAGGTCCCCTTAGTCAGTAAATAAGCATCTATTAAATGCCTTCTGTGTACCAGATGCTATGGCACACTCTGGGATTACAGATAGGAGAAAATATAAAAAAAGACAGTCCCTGCTCTCAAGGAGCGACACTAACTCTGCCTCTAGACCCGGGGTATTAGGTCTAAGCTAGGAAGCTACATTTTGGTTGGGGATGGGAAAGCTGAAACAAGTATTTTGGACTGATGAAAACATCTGACCTCCTCATTATGTTGGTAAGGAAACTGGGTTCCACAGAGAGAAAAGAGAAGTGCCCAAAGGCACACAATTTATCAAATGTGAAGGCAGTATATTATCCCAGATTCCAAAGTTCATATTCATTTTACTGCAGTAGAATTATCTTTATAGCTAAGGGAAAGGAGGAGAAAGAAGGAGCCACCCTTATTTTTCCTGATTATTCCTTTCCTGATTATTTAGGAAAGATGGTTGAGGATTATATAGATCCGGCACAAATGTATTCCATTATCATACTAAATCTCACCTTTTCAGAGGCTTTGGGGCCAGGATGGAGACAGATAAGAAATGGACCTGGGCCCCACTGAGGCAGGGACAAACCAAGAAGGTTTCATTTCCCACCGCGGGTTCATGGTCTCACTGTGTAAGTGGCCAGCCACTAGTGATGGTCTTCAGGTCCTTTTGTGGGAGCACTGTCATAAGGCACTTGATGCAAGTGTCTTCCCTCTGTTGATAGTCACCTGTTTATACCTTGTTTAGACATAATTGTTTGCATGTTTGAACTCTCCCATTGCCTTATCAGCTCCTCATGGGAAGGGACTGTCTTCGTAGTCCCAGCACTTAGCACATTTGTATGTGTTCAGCTGTTTCCATCATGTCCTACTCTTCACCCCATTTGGGATTTTCTTGGCAGAGATACTGGAGTGGTTTGCTATTTCTTTCTCCAGTTCATTCTACAGATGAAGAAATGGAGGCAAACATCAGAAATGACTTGCCCAAGGTCATACAAGTAGTAAATGTCTGAGGCAGGATTTGAACTCAAGTCTTCCTGATTCCAAGTTCAGTCATACATCTATGGTGCCACCTACTTGTCTACATGTGTACAGACAGGCACAATGGAGATCCATACAGAGGAGAGTGAAGGAGACTTAGGGGAAGGTGCTAGAAGCTGAGAGGACAGGGAAGAAACAGCCATCTACAGGAAATGCTGTGTTTTAAAAGGCAATCAGGAGTTTTCAGAAGTCAAAACTGGGATTCCATTCTTTGGGGACAACCAGATGAAATGCTTGGAGATGAGATGAAGCATCATGGAGGGGTGGACAACCAGTGGGAGAAGGTTGTAAAGAGCTAAAATGACAAATAGAGAAACTTTTGTTTGACCTGGAGGTAACTGGGAGCTGCTGGGACTGGGCACATCAAACCGATCAAACTGACGTGAACATTAGGAAGAGCCCTTGGGCTGCTTTGGGGAAGATGAGTGGAGAGGCTGAAGGCAGGGAGGCCAGTGAGAAGACCATTGCTATGGCCCTAGCCTGCACTAGAATGTTGACTCTTTGCGTGGAGAGAAGGGGATGTCTGGTAGAGTGATGGCAGAGATGACCCCAAGGTTGTGAGCCTGTGTGACAATGGGGGGCAGAGCTCCACAGTAAGAGCACAGTGGAGAAGAGACCTGGATTTGAGGGGGCAGATGATGAGCTCTGCTTTCGATATGTTGAATGCTAGATGCTTTTAGGCTATTGGTGATAGAGGACTTGAACTCAGAGAAAAGAGTAGGATTGAGTATTCATCTGAGAGTTGTCTACTTCAAGATGCTAGCCGCACCTATGGGAGCTAATGAGCTTGTCCAGCAATATATCATAGAGAGAGGAAAACTGGAAAAAGTGGATGGGAGAGGGTGTTGAAGGAAAACTATTCACTAAGGTGTCCCCGTCCTTTGACGTGGTGATCCCACTGTTAGACAGATAGCCAAAGAGGACAAACAAAGTCTGAGAGGAAGGTCTCATATGCACAAAAATATTTTTAGCCACATTTTTTTTTAATACCAGCAAAGGAGTGGAAAGAAAATAGGTGGACACTGATTGGTGAATTGGTGAAGCAAATTGTCATTGATTTGCTAGCTTCTCTACCTCTTACTTTGTAAGAAATAACTACTTCAGAAAGAAATGAAGAATCAGATCCATTTGGGAGGGTTTATCTGAACTGATTTGCAGTGAAATAACTACAACCAGGAAAACAGTTGGCACAGTGGCCATAAGGGAGGAAAGGAAAAAAAAAACAAAGATGGCAAGACTGCCCTGCTGAGGGGCCTTGTGACTTGAGAGAAAGATCAATTAAGCTGCTTCTCACCTTTTCCTAGAGAGGTGACACAATGCAGTGAGGAATGAAATTACACTGTCACACAAAGTCAATGAATGACTTTGTATTGCTGATTATGTGTCTGAAGCTGGTTTTGAACTCAGGTCTTTCTGGCTCCATGTCCAGTATTTTGCTCACTATGCAGACTAGCCCCTTCCCCCCTTGCACTATACATAGATACATATATATGCATATACACACATACATACATATATTTATATATGTGTACATATACATGTATAGATAGATAGATAAATATGGATAGATAGGTAGATAGATGTATGTATGCCTATGTTCTTGATCCATTGATAGGTATCTGGGTGCTGGTCTTGAAGTGAGGAAGTACAGGGTTTAAACACTGTCTCAAAGACTTATCAGCTGTGCAAGCATAAGCAACTCTCTCAACCTCAGTGTTCTCTCTGTCTTGGTCTCTGTGTGTCTTTCTCTCTCTCTATCTCTGTGTTTATGTGCATTCTTGCCAACATGTCAAAAACATATCCACACATACATACATGTGCATAGATACACATACTTGTGTATACACACACAGGAAGACCTGAATCCAAATCTAGCCTGAGACACATAACCAGCAATTAAAAGCAATCCACCGGCTTTGTCCAATAGACCATATGCCTCATAAACTTGTCTGTATTTTGTCTCTCTACCAAGAGGTGGGAAGCAAACTTGACTGTCCTTTCTCTGTGTAACCCAGGCAAGCCACTTGACTTCAGAATTAGGGTTAACGTTAAAAACCTCAGTTTCCTTATCTGTAAAATGGTGATTAGAGTAACAGTTCATTCTCAGAGTTGCTGTATCAAATGAGACATTTGTAAATCTTTGTAAACACAGTGAAGATGCTACTATTATGAATATCATACAAACACATGTGTATACATATATTCACAACAAATTGACAAGTATACACACATATTTGTTGTGTGCATATGCATATATATTTACATAATAGGTGATGCTATTTATATAACATGGATGTACACAGAACAAGACATATGCATGTATGTGTGCACAATGTACATACACACATGTGCATGACACTGTGTTTACATGTATTACATATTGATATTCATGTATGCATACATGTGTAATATACAAGATGGTACCTATGTATATACATGCAAATAGACATACACATACATACAGACACACATGTTATTATTCAGTTGTATCTAACTCTTTGTGACCCTGTGTGGGGTTTTCTTGGCAAAGATATCAGAGGGCTTTGCCATTTTCTTTTCATTTGCCATACGGACACCCATGCGCATAATTATACATATGCACGCACACAATACATATGATATACACATATGTATATATACAATACTATAGCATCGCTGATAACTAGACCTTTATGTACATATGTGCATATCCACATACATAATATATTATACATATGTGTCTATGCAAATAAATAATATACATACATATACATAAATATTACCCACCTTAAACTATTAAATTTTATCTGTACTAAGACTTTTGGGACACCACATAAGCGTATGTGTGTATGTGAGTGTGTAGGTGTGTGCTGAAACCTGTGTTTTGTTATACCCCACCTCACTGCTAAACATGCACCACAGTCTTGCTTTTATTATTCCATGCCTGGCTGAGATACAGGTCTGTGTCAGGCCCTCCCTTTCAGGAGGCCTCTCGTGGCCCACGGGCCATCACAGTCCTTTGTTCAGAGTTGACGACTTGCGCTTCTCAGATAGACTGGCCACATAACACTGAGTATTTTGGACCCTCCTGGTGCACAGCCTGTGTGTATATCACAGTCAGCCTTAACATTGTTAAAGCATCCAAACCTGGACCCCTGACAGACACAGAGGGGTGGGGACTCTGTGTGCCCCAGTCCCTGGAGTAAGACTGCTCAGTAGAGAGCATCTGTTGTCACATCATCCTCCTGGCTGCCATAGTGGTCATCATGAGTAATAGCCTGGAATAGTGGATGGAGAGTCAGACTCTGAGTCAAGAAGGCCTGGGTTTAAGTTCTTCCTCTGACGTAGACTAGCTATGTCACCCTGAGCCAGTTGCTTTCCCTCTCTGTGCCCTAGACAACTCTGTGAGACATCAAATTCCAAAGTATGCTGGTTTGTACTGGCAGAAGGATTTACTCGCTGCTGGAATTACCAGTTCCAAGCTCATTATTGCCCTTGCTAACAAAATATCTAGAATGGCACTATCAAGCATCCAAAAATATATACCAGAAACTCACTACCCTCAATAAAGGACAAATTTCCATACTACCAACATAAAACCCCAAATATCTGTGAGAATTTAATAAACTGTCTTGGAACTGGAGCCTTATTACAGACAAAACTCTGCTCCCAATCACCCAGTATAATACCAGTCCATAAAAATGTAATAATTGGAATGTTCCAGTCAGCTTATTTATTTTAATAGAATTTTATTGATATATTTTTTTGCATTGCTTAGATTTCCACCTGCATGCTTCCCTTCTCTGATGAGAGCTATCTCTGTCAATAAGATATTTTAAAAAGAAAGAATAAGAGGAAAGAATAGAAAAAATATTAATACCAATCAATATATTGAAAGAAATCTGACAATCTTGGCAATGTTCCATAGCTGTGGACCCAGACCTCTCCAAAGGGTGATAAAAAGTGCCTCCTTATATCTCTTCTTTGGGGTCAAGTTTGTCTTTTATAATTTCCTAAGATTCAGTTCTGGTGGAGGAACAGGATTTTAAATAGCTGTTACCACACCAAACACGCTTAGTCTGTAAATCATATGTGATGAAAAGCTCTCCAGTCATAGAAACCTGGTGAAGCAAGTCACATTCATGTTGAAACAAGATGAGATACATTTGACCTTAACTCTCCTGTTTGCATCTCAGGACTCCCAAGGATGTTTTCATGGAGTCCGCAGAAGACAAATGGGCTGCCTCCCACTTTCACTTAACTGCAAGAAACAACAATGGTGTATCCATCTCTGCAATGGTTTGCCACACATTCAACATCAAATACCAATAGTAGTATAGAAGCTAGACTCTAGACCTTTTCTATTGGAATTTCACTAAACATAAGGTGAAAATAATGATCATAATAATAAATGATAATAGTGGAAACTATTAATTTAGACAGTGCTTTGAAGTCTGCAAATACAGGTCTGATGAAGGAATGAAGAGCCTAGGTGTTATACAAATAGGTAAGAGTTGTCGCTATTTGGGGACTTCCTGCCCCCAATTCTGGGTTAAAGAGGTATCCTGATTAGCCTTCCTTAGCAGGCCCATCACTGAATTGTTACTAATGACTTTTCTTCTCCATTCCTTCCTGTTAGTGTTTTCTTTTCTTTTTCAGTTTATCCCCAAATTGTTGGAGGTGTTTTTGTTCGTTTTTGTTTTGTTTTTTGGCCAAAGGTCATTCAACCCATGATATTGAATGGAAAGAATTGTGGGTAGTCTTCCTCCAAGAAAGTTATAGAATGGGGCAAGCTGTGTGAACCCAGAACCTTCTGGAGGTAAGAGGCTCTCTTTCTGTGAGCTCATCTTCACTTCTGCCAATTCATGGGACCAACAAACCTCATTTCCAACTCAGATCTTCGCCATGAGTCAGTGGCATGAAGTAGATAGGGTGCCATGTTGTAAAAGGTGAACTAGGAATTCGAATGAGGAATAAGGCATGAGGGGAACAGGGCTTGCAGTGAACTTCTCTGCCATTTGCTTTTAATTAAGTAAATCATCCTGTTGATATCCTGTGCTGCTTTTCTTTCTTATGAGTGAGATGGTACTGTGATAGGTCACTCTCACTGACAAACAGGAGGCATCCTTTGGAGTTAAGGAGACTTGGGTTCAAGTGTGACCACTGGAATATGTGATCATGGTGAAATTACCTCTCAGTGTTCTAACCAGCTCCCTTATACTATCCTTAAGTCATGGATGAACTGACAATCTATACTGGGAAGGGAGGGGAGGGGAGGCTATACTAATGCAATTAAATTAATGGACCCTACATCTCATCCCATCCCCAGACCCTGTCTATTTCTACCCAGGCAGTAATGGGAATATTAAGGCTGGCAAAGAAGTCAAATTCTACGTTGAGCACTCTGTTGTTTGAGGATGGCTATTGGATGCTAGGGAAGGCACTGTACTCAGTAGAGTAAGAAGTAGTTGATTTTCACTGTAACATTATTGAGGATGGTATTGATCTTCACTTTCATTTGAAGCTTTTATTCCGTGGACAGTGTTTTGGAAAACAGTCTCCACGATCATATGGCTTCTTCTTCCCTCCCAACCTTTGCTGCATAGGACTGAATAGGATATCAATAAGTATGTATGTATTTTCTTACTATGTCCCAGGCACTATGTCAGTGACACTGAAGTGATATGAAACAACAAATAATTTTATTTTCTCCTTTTCTTCTATGTCAACCCAAAAACCTTTCAAATACACTCTGTGATTTTGTGTGACATTGGTAAGTCAATTAATCCCTTTAAGCCTCAGCTTTCTCCATTGTAAAATGGGAGGTTGCTCTAGATGCCCTTGAAGATCCTTTTGAGCACAAGCACTTTGATAGTATTCCTCTCTGGACCTGCTTTCTCCTATATTAACTGAGGAGGTTAGATAAGATGACCAGTGGTGAGAGATGGTGATGCCAGCTTACATTTATATAGTGCTTACGATGTGCAGGCACTGTGCTAAACATTTCATAATTATATCATTTGATCCTCATACCAACCCTGGGAGGCAGGTGCTCATATTATCCCCATTCTACAGATGAGGAAACCGAGGCAAAGAGAAATGGAGTTACTTGCCCAAAGTCATTACACTAGTAAGTGTCTAAGGTTTCAGCGGAACTCAAGTCTTTCTGACCTCAGACCCAGAGTCCTGTCGACTTTTGTATTATGATGTCAAAGGAACTCATTTGAAATATAGTTATCATTTCCACATCAACAGGGTTATGGGGGTAGTACCCCCAATCTGGAAAATCCATGCAAAATTTTTGGCTCTCCCTTTATACCAAAGAAGCAGTCTGAATTTTCCCTTTTTCTATTATGGGGTATTTATAATACCTTACTGTAAAATTTGGGTTAAGTATTTGGTCATAGGCTCTGTGAGGTCTACTGGCCTTCACTGTCATCTCTGGCTTCTGCCACATCACTTCTTATGTCAACCCATGCTATATCGAAACTGCGATGGGGAAAGACATGATGTGAAAGGCACAACTATGCCACCGCACACACCCCCATATTATCTCCCCATTTCAATTCAATTCACTGTAATCAATATTAAGCATTTGTGCTGTAGCATGGGTCTCTGAGAAATGTGCACATTAGAAAGGAAAAATCAAAACATTTCCCAACCTTAAGGAAATTACATTCAACCAGAGGAAACAACGAGTACACAGAAGCACATGTGCAAAATATGGGCAAAGCAAGGGGCAGAGAAACTGCTTCCTGGCTTCGCAAAGAGGATTTCCCTCCGCCGATGAAATGAAGGTCCAGATAGTCCCTCCTTACAAATACAAAGAAACGTAGGGGAGGTGGCTAGTGTGGGGTGGCATTATCCCCCTAAGGGGTATCAGAAAAGACACAAAAGGAGGTGGTCCTTTAGCTGAACTTCAAAAAGCCTTAAGAAATACTGAGTCTTCAACATCAAACAACAAAGTAGTGATGATGACCATGCTTACCAGAGCCCTCCACTGGGCAGGTGAGCTGCCAAGCATTGGAGGCCTTGGGAAGACCTGTGTTGTTCTTAATTGGCTACACTGAATCCTAACAGAGGAAATGCTCTCTTTTGCCTGAAGTAAAGGGTAAAATATATTAGGAAACTTGCTTCTATCACAGGCTTCAAGGGTCACATGTCGTTACTCAGGCCAGTTAAATACTCAGAAACCCTGTGAAAATTGGATCCCCAATCTAAAAGTCCTCCAGCATTGATAACACCAACATGACAAGTTGTCACTTTACCGTATGTTCCGAAATATGACTAACCCTTAATAGCCAGGTGATTCTAGAATAATCACAGTCACAGGACAGGGATGACTGGCAGTTACAGTAATTACTCTAGAAAGAGGACCAAAGCAAACAGAAATTCTCTCTAATTTTATATATTCCCAATAGGTGCCCATAGTACATCATTATCACTGGAGAAACTATTCGGTAGTTGCTTCAAAAATCAACCATATTTCACGATCCTGCAGGATAGACTTAGAGTGACTAGAAAGGCAGCACCTATGATTCAAATGGAGGGAGCCTCACAGAAACTCAGAAAGTACCACTAGGAGAGGGCAGCCTAGGCTGCACTAAGATTTCCCTAAGCAAAACATATTCGAATACGGTCTTCAGCACCTTTAATGTGCTGGACCTTTGGATCCAAAGGTCAGGTGCATTTGTCAATATTGGGACAGAGTTGAGAGAAGATGTCATCATGAACAGCTCTTGGGGACAGAAAGAGTTAGGGATGCTTTGGGGCAATGGTGGTCACAATGGTCATTGTCTTCATAGACATTCTCATCCTAATCATCCTTGTATCCAGATTTTTGGGTAGGAACCCTAACCCTAACCCTAAATGCCTCCAACTCCAACTCAGCAGTGAGAGCATGGGAGACACCATGCGGTACAGTCTCAAGAGCACTGGCCTGAGGTTCAGGAGGTCTGGTACCCAGTGCTTACTCTCCTACTAAGGGCCTGGGAGGGGGGCACTCGATCTTTCCAAGCTGCAATTTTCTCATCTGTAAAATGGAATTAATGATACATGAACCTTTACTCTCCGATGTTGGGGGAAGGGCTTTTAATCAACATTCACATGAGACACACATAGGAGCTACTGGAATACAGATGTTTCAATGCTGGCTTACTGAAAGATGTTCAAAACTAGGGGTGAAGAATGTAATTTCTTATAATCAGATACTTTCAGGAAGGGACTCGTTTCAGTTTTCATTTGCTGATCCCATGTCATGTGGCAAGTAACATGTGAAAGTTACAGAAGTATGAGCCCAGAAAGGTAATCAAAGGTTAAGGGCAGCCCCCAAACATCCCCATCCATTCACAGGAACCCTTAACTCACTAGGAGGCATGGGATATATTGGATAGAATATGAGACTTGAAGTCAGAAAGGTCTGGGTTCAGATCCTGCTTCAGACACTTGTTAGCTGTGTGACCCCTTCTCGGCAGAAGCCTCATTTTTCTCCACGGTCAGATGAGGGGTTTGACCTTGATGACCCCCGTGCTCTATTCCAGGTCAAAACTTGGAGTCCCAGAATCACTGCAGTTGGCCTAGTCCTGCTAGGAGTGGGCAAATTCTGCTCATTTCTGTTTTTGTTTCCCATCATCATCGCAGCAACTGGCATCAGTGAGTCACTGATCAGTTTTATCATATGGAGTTCTGTGACATTAGGGGGAAAAATCTTTTTTTTTCCACATGATTGAATGATAAACCAAAGATCCTGAGGCTATAAAAATGTGAATTCAAAGACTCACTCTTCCTTTTGGTTCCAGAAAAAGCAAACAGGATCAGGTTTCTGAGACTTCCACGTTTCTGAAATAAAAGTCCTCTGCACGTAAAGTGTGGTCACCTCAAAGAAGGAAACTGAAACAATGAACATGGTGCAAAGTGGGGAATTTATAGGCTGGAGTCTGCCCTGGTACATATCCTGGAGTGGAGAGGTGGGGAACGTGTTAAAAAAACAAGCCGTTAGTGGTGGATGTGGGGACCCTGACACTGCCGCCTGACAGACTGACCTGCCTGCTTGACCTGCTGCAATATGTTTCCACAGGTAATTCCATAACTCTCCAGCTAACTTTTAAAGATTTCCTGTTTGACAGTTCAGAAAAAGGAAGTGGCCCATCACTGTGGAGCCCAGCGTCCCACAACATGAAACATCAGCATGCTCGGACCCGAGTAATTTATATTAGGTTTCATCACCTCCCCAAACACACATGCTGGGATTTATTTCTGCTGATAACTGGGATTTTAGCCGGGCGCTGGTGGACGTCGGGGTGCTACCACCGTCTCTTTCTGTTGTTGTTGGAATGTGTGCTGGGCCGGGCTGTGAAACTGATGAATGGCTGACCGTGGCAGATTCATAATCCGGAACTTGGTGCAGCTGGAGAGGAAACTAATGGCTAGCAGGGACCACCGAGGTCCCCGAGCTAATACCTGTCTCCTCCATCACAAATTGATAGCATTAAACAAAAAAGTTGACTTTTTTCACATCCTGCCAATCTAATTTTGGTGCCCCTGCAGCCATCCCAGTATCTGGTGGCATGAAGGGCAGGGAGGGTTACCTGTGGGACAGCGTGGGTAGCATCTGTCAGCCAGGCACGCTGCTGTCTCTGCTGCTTGGCGGTGGGCGACATTGCTGGGCACTCCTTCCCTTTGGCTGCTTGCTCCAGGCCGCCACTGCCCCCATGCTGCTTTTTCTTCCAGCCCCTGTCTCTGGCTTGCCTTCCTCTCTTGGCTAAGCATATGGTTTCACTTTTCTCTTTCTTCGCAGGGAACCGGGACAGTTGAGGCATAAACTGCCTTTTCCTTGTTCCTCTCTGAAAGGTTGCATACAAGAAAGAAGGTCCAAAAATAACAGCAGTGTGATAAGTCATTAGTCATTTTTCACTGTACATATGTTAACTTGACCCGCCGTATGTTAATTCATGCAACACTGGCCTCACATATGGCTGCCATCGGAATCCCAACTGGTCCTTCCTCCTGCATGGGGCCTCATTACAGGAGAAACTTCCCAGAGCCTCATCATTAACACTTAGGTGGAGTTCGGCTTCCAAATTACTGAGTTGGCCTAGGGTCGGAAAAAGGGCAGGATGGGAGCGGAAAATAGAGGTTAAACACGTCCATCAAACAGCTCCGTGCAAT